>NC_141818.1:29234485-29561151 GCF_982586985.1 Callionymus lyra
TCAAAAGATTCCTTTACAGCTGACGTCTCCTCAACATTGTCTTTAGTGAAACTAAGGTTTCAGAGTACTCACAATATGATAGTATAATTCCTCCCGTGTGCTCTGAACTTGCATCATATTTAAAAAATGAGAATTATCTTTTAGGAAAGAGAACAAGCTCATTGTATAACTCAAGCCAAAAGGACTTCTTGTCAATATTTTATTAAGGAACGTCTTGCATTGGAAGTAAAGTAGTGTTTGAATTTAAAAGAGCCAACTGTGTAGATGATATACGATGATTTCATGCCACATATCAATGCATTATTCCAACATCGTGTCACAGCAAACTTTCCGAGCGCTAAACTTCAGTGAACAAAATTAAAAAAAATTGAGAAACACTTAAATGGAAGCAAGTAATGTTAAAAAAGGTTGGCATTGTCTCTCAAACTGTATGCATTGTGTGATTTATTAAAGGGAAACTAATGCCCAAAGCCCAACCCTCCTGACTTAATCACATGTTTCAAATGTTACGGTCCCTCAGTGCAGTAAATTCCTCATCATGACCATGTTTTGAATTTATAACATTATAAAGTTCTACCCCGTCGGAATTCGCAGATAATGACATGTACGGGCGTGGTTTTGGTTATGGCCATTTTAATCACCAGAAAAGAAAAAAAAGTTTAAGTGTATTAATTATTTGAATAAAAAGAGAATTTGTAGAAATTGTGATCAATTTAAGAGACACTTAAATCAACACATTAGTTGCGTGCACAGTTTGAAACGGTGTTAAATGTTGGAGACATGCCAGTTCCAATCAGATTGTATGTGTTTGATGGTTAATGGCGAGAAAGGACAAAATGCCTTTTCCAACCGTTAAATTGCTCTCAGGTGTGCACGTGGTATTAAGTTGTTTTACTCTTACCGGAAATTGCTGAATAAGCTATAAACACACAACATTTAAAAGACAAACACAATATTTATAGCCTTCTCCTTTTTGCTTTTAGCACAAGCAATCATGTAGCATCTACTGTAATGAAAATGTAATAAATCAGCCCTAAAAAGCTTTATTATCACTTAAGAAAAGTTATTAATATCATAGGTTCTAAAATTGGATCAGTGTAGTAAAAGCCCTTTTTTTTCCTAACTGGTAAGTTGCTGGATACGTCACCACTCGATTAATTGAAGGAAGATTATATGTTTTAGATAAAACTGTTTCTCTATATTGAGAAACAAAGAACCAACACTTATTACTAGGCTGTTAATAGCATGCGTTTGGAAGTACATTTATTGTTTATTGATGTTACATCCATCTGTAAGTATAGACACGATAACACTGTTTTATTTGTGATAGTGAAACATTAGGGATCACAATTGATTGGTTTGTTTATCTGTTTATTTATTTCCTTGTACACCTGTCTAGACACACTGTTCCACAATATTTCTCTTTTCATTAGCAGGAAGCCACTGGTGTGCACTAATGCCTGTGCTCGGCTGATATTCACGTCTGCAGATTGTGTCTTCCAAGCAAGCACATATAATCTTCCCGTTTAGATTAAACTCCTGCAGCTAAGCGATACCTCCTTTGTCTCAGCACCGTGGCCAGACTCTGTGACCTTTTGTTGAACGAGCGCGTGTGACGCTCACACTCTTCTACATAAGCCAGTGATTGATTGTGTTATTACCTTAACTTTTAATGGAGCGGAGAGGTGATTAAGAGAACAAACAAAACGAGTGTTTGTGCTCTATCATTGAGATGGAACACATGTGGACGTCACATAGACACGCAGAGTGTTTGATTATTCACTTTGGTGCTATATTCATAAGAGATCTAACCATTGATGAGGGCCTACACACTATAGATGCAGAGCGACAAGACCAAGTTGTTTCACATTTTTCATGTGGGGTTAATTATTCCAATATGTTTATTTTTGGTCGAATTGCAAAAGTGTTCATGGGTTATCAAAACAAATGCTTGATGAGGTTTTCTCTGCAACATATTTCTCAAGGTCATTAAGCCTCCGAAATCCATAGCACTGTGATTGCTAATGAAACACTGATGAAACACAACAATGGTGTATGTTTGCTCTCTTGTTGCTCATATCATTTCCTTTAGATCAAATAAATTAAATTCTACACATTTTACTCTATTACATTAATTTACCTTTACGTTTCGGTTTCCTTCTCACTTTCCACCTCCCTTCTTCTCTGTCTCCTCCATCTCAATTTTTGCTGATTGCTTTGCACCATTAATATTTCATGTGTAATGTGGCTCTTTTGGGTGTGTACTCTCCGTCCTGTGCATGTGCGCACACACACACACACACATACACACACACACACAATCACACACACACACACACCCACACAGACACACCTACACACCCACACACACACGTCTGTCTGTCTGCGTTCACATATGTGGTCATGGTCTCTGTGTGCCCGTGCCGCTGTATCAAATTCTGCTCCCACAGCTGTTGACTTGTCTGCCTGGGTTGTGATCCGTCTGTCTACCTCTTAACCTTAAACCTCTCCTTTCCTTCTTCCTGTTTCAAGTCGTTTCTTCATCAACGCCCATCTGTTAGGCATTGCACTAATGTTGCAAAGTTTCTTGTTTTTCTCTCTTCCAGGCTGGTTCTTTTTCTATAACGACTCGTTTTCCGGGCATTGCCACCTTTCCGTGGTGGGGGCCCTTGAGTGAACCTAAGAGCAATACCGTCCGGGGCTTAAGCTCCTGGTAGGGTCAACCAAGGAGGTAAGGTCAAGGGGGAGGAGCCAGACAAAGTGTGATCCAACAGGGAGCAGCAGTGGGCCCTGGAGGTAAGGTGTGCAGGCCCTGGCGCCATACAAATAACTGTTCCAGCTTTGGGTAAATAGCATGGGCAGGTGGGGCTTGAAGCCATGGTCCGCAATCCACCTAGGAGAAGGACCAGGACTCTGAGGAGTTGCACCTCACAGTCTTTAATTAGAATAGTAAAGCCAACCATAGAGAACAAATTCATCCTCTCGCTTTGCGCTTGTTGGAGTCTACTGACTCCTTTAAGAAACATCTTAAGACAATTCTATTTGTTCAGGCTTTTCCAGGAACTGTTGTGTTATCAGTTTTATCTTGATCTTTAAAATGTATACTTTATTGAATATTGTTTTGATTGTTTAAGCGCTTTGTGACCCTGTTCTGGGAAAGCGCTAAACAAATAAAAATTACTTACCTTATACTTCCAGCGGTGGGAGTCTGCAGGAACATTGCAACGGACGGTGGTGCTGGTCCTCCTCCTGGAGGACACTATGACGACAGGACATTAAACCCACAAGGGAGGACCCTGTCTGATCGCAGTACCCCACCCAATCACCCATACATTGTCAGAGATGATTAATCATGGGAACCTTCAACGCATGCACAGTGAGAGAAGAGGCTAGGCTGGAGGAACTAGCACACTGTGCCGAGGCAAGAGGAGTGGAGATCCTGGGAATACAGGAGCACAGACGAGTGCACACTGAAGACCAGGCAATTTACCACAGAGTGGAGCGATGCACATTCGTCACTGCATCTGCATGGCGAAATGAGGCCCAGGCTGCAACAGGCGGCAAAAGGCCTATTGTTGGGTTTCCCGTGAACATAAGGCTCTCCGTCAATGTGACCTCCATAGTAGCAGGATCCTCATCTCCGAATTCTCAGGCAACTGTCATGGTCGTGTACTCACCCACCAACGTGGCATCATCTGAGGAGGTGGAACGGTTCAAAGAGGACCTCAAAACAGCGGCCCATGATGTCCCAGCACACAACTTCCTTGCAACCCTGGACAACTTCAATGCAAGGATTGGACCAGAGGACGCTCCCTTCCCCTAACACGATTCCAGCAACTGTAAGGGGGCATACCTCACTGCCCTTCTTATTGAACATCAGCCTTTGGCAGCAACCACCATCTTCCAGAAGAGAACAGGCAAGAGGTGGACCCTCCGAGACCGAGCATCTGGTGCACAACATTAGCTGGACCTCATCCTAGTTACACGAAAGTGGAAGAATTCTATCCTGAACGCTGAGCCTTACAGCACTGTTGGCTTTGATCACCACGACTGAGCCTCAAAGCCCCCAAGCCAAGCGCCAAGATCTGATATGACTGGAAGGCACTCTCGACAGACCCTGGCCTGCAAACCACTTTTAAAGAGGAGGTGATGAGCCGCTTTCAGCGGTTGGATGAAGGAGCAGAGTTTTGTTGTCTCCAACGAAGAGGCAACAACGGAATTTGTGCCACTGTTGGACAAAACTAGAAGCTCCCTGCGTTCCAAGCATCCGGAGGTTGTAGCGGCACATGGCAAGGTGGAAAAAGCACAACATGACTTTGCACGAGAGCCTACTATGGCTAAACGTGGAGGACTGAACGAAGCCCAAAATCTGCACTCCCTTGAAGAGGGAGGGTTGTCACAAAACTACTGTTAAGGCATGAAGGACAAGTGTAAGAACCGTAGATTCTTTAACTTTTGAGATTGTTCGGGACCTCCAGCGGTAGTAATTGGTATCCCAGAAAGCCTTTTTCATCAAGACTGAAATCAATGGAGGTGAAAACCAGGACAGAGCCAATCTACAAATGGAAGTATTTTCTTTTTTAAAAGAGATGAAAACCATGTGGTTTTCGTATTGTTCCATTTAATATGTTATATCTCTCTTTGAAGCCTCTTTTTTACTGACATTCTTTAGCAGGACGAGACAGTGACAGAGATTCAAAATGTAGTTTTCTACAATGGCTAAGTTGTTTTGATCAATAATAAAGAAGATATTGCACAAATAAAATAATAAATATCCATTAATCTTTACTGATGAATGGAAGGTATCTTATGAATAATGACTTTAAGGAGTGAGTCTGGCTGAAAGTAAATACAGCCTGAAGTTTCCACTCTGTTGCAGAATTCCAGTCAACTAGTTCCCCAGATAGACTAGATCAGGTAATATAACGTATAAGATATTTAATCATTTATATTCCGGAGTAAACAAAAGTAGTCCTTGATCAACAACATTAACATTCAGTTGTTCATAAGCTTCTAATGATGGATTTAAAGTGTGGGATAGAAGCGATTTACACTTTTAAGAAAACATTTTTTTAAATGTCATAGATGTTTTTTGAGTCAATAGAAAAGCCCATTGTTAATGAGTCAAGCGTTAATATAATAAGTATTATTTTATTATTGAGTGTGACGCGTTCTCATGCCTGTCATAATGAAGTCTCCCTGTGAGAGTGTGTGTTTGTGTTGCTATTGTTGGAAATAAAAACCCTGCATTTACTCTGCTCTGAAGTAAGCCCAGACATATGATTGGCTGCAGATGAGAGATCAGGCTGGCAATGCAACATTTCCGCAGAAGGCCGTAAAGCAGCGGGCCTGGAGCGTGAGCAGCATCTGCCCCTACACGGATGCCAAGACACACACACACACACACACACACACACACACACACACACACACACACACACACACACACACACACACACACACACACACACACACACACACACACACACACACACACACACACACACACACACACACACACACACACACACACACACACACACACAAACACACGATTAGTATTTGACACACATGTATCGACACACTAGATAACTCCATATCTCTCATCTAGACCCAGACCCGTATTTTATGTGCCAAGATTCCCTCTATTTGGCCCTTTTCCGGCATTCTCTCACTCTACTGACCTCAGTCTCCTCCTCCAACTCTGTCACCGCTTTGTCCCTTCATTTACAATGATCCACCCACATACTTTATTTTCAAAACACTCCATCACAAAGTCAGAAGCAAGCAGATGTATTACTCCAAGTGTTGTGTACATTTCCCCCATCTTACCTTTCAACCATGGACAGTGACACATGGTCATTACAAGCCAACTTCTTGCTCTCTCGCAGTGCCACCACTCTGCCACACTTACGCTGTTGTGGCAAGGAGATTCTGTCATAACTCAAAGGTTGACCTTTCAAAGGCCACCGCACCAGACAGATGAATAGCGCAGAAGCCCTGTGTCTATGCATCATGTCGGCGCGTTTGTGCTTATTTGTTTGTGTGTATTTGAACTTGTTTATGTGTGTGGTCATTTCCTTTACAAGCCTTGTCCTTGTTTACCTGGTCCATGTGTCATAAAGGTTAAAGTCGGTGTTAGGAAACATGTAAAGGCTCATTGAAAATAAAACAGACACACCGTGACGTAAATATCTTTACCTATTTAATTAAAGGGGATTTAGTAGCGAGTGCTGAGTACGGCTTGAAGGTCTTGTTAATGGGTTGTCCCTTGCCTTACACAGACTGTAACTAAGCTTCAACTCCCTGTGACTTTTGATTAAATATTCCAATTCCAATTCCTGGATAAACTATGATATTTTGTCAAACAGCATAATCCACCCTTTTTAATTTTAAAGCATAATGAAATTAGTTTATAGCGTTGTAGGTTGTGCATTTGGTAAAAGTTACACATTTAAGACACATACAGGAAACAAAGTACAACTGTACACAATTGGAACACATTCCCAGCTGGTGGAAGTTGACCATTGAATCAATAGTGACCAATGTAAAACTCAAATATCTGATATTCAAGGCGGTTAAAATCCCTTGGTAGTCTTCTAAAACCACTGGGATCCAGAGATTTCCTGCAGCCTTTAAAGGTTTGCCTTTTGTCTCTCTGAAGTTACTTCTTCTTTAATCTGTAAAATTGGTTGTCATGTAAACAGACCTGGAAACAGAAGACAAGTCAGTAGTTAAACCGTGTCCTACTGGGAATTATATATTTAAAATGTTTCATACAGGTTTAAGGCACCTTTCTTGATGTCATCATAAATAATAAACATAGACGCTACTACATGATCAGATAAGGTTTAAGAATTACCCACATTTTAGGTTATTAAAATGTGTTTGGCATGGAAAAAAACAGTACTTATATTACTGTTTTTATTATTGTACACTTAAAGCAGTTTTCTATGTGCTCAAGTTGTTTTCTTTGGACTGGAATTTGTGTTGAATTACTTCTGGATAACTTGGCTGCTACTTTTGATTGAGGGGGGGATTATCATCGTACAGAAGCATCAGTGCTTTATTGAGAATGTTTAAGTAATTGACATTAAAATAAATGCCGAGAACAATAGTACTGCAAATGTTGCTATGATCGGGTAAGGCTTTGTGAAGTTTTTGGTTTAGAGCTCATAGTTTTGTAAATACAAAGTAATTTAACTGGTAATTTAATTATTCATAGAAAACTGTTTATGTTTTCATCTGTAATTTTTTAAAGAAGCATTGTGGAGGGTAAAATTGAGACCTTCAGGACAAAATGTTTTTCTATTTTTAATCAATACAGTTGCTGCCCCCTGAGTTCTTCATCAAAGCGATCTAGAGATAAAACATATTTACTGCACACACGCACATTGGCAGCAATGTCTGCACGCACGCACTCACACACACAAAAACATGTAACCAAACACACAATGTGCCTCCGCTGTTTTCCTGACATGAAATGAAAGTGTTACTAATTGGTCTCAAGCTGCAGCTAAACACAAAGTGGAGCTATTTGGCCCTCTTTGTTATTAATATGTGAATCTTTAAAGAAATTAAAAAGGACTGAACCTTTTATATATCAAAGACAATAAAAGCTTCCCTGGAGACAAAACACTAACCTGTTGTTAGTTGGTTGGAAGAGCATGTTGTCTGCGTGCATCTGTTTTTATCATATCCAACCAAAACCATGGTAACTATGTTGCCATGGCCACGTAAAAGCCGGAATGAGTTTCACAAAATTTTCCAAAGAAAGTGATTACCAAAATGTCGGCAAGGACACTGTGTCATTTATGATTTTCCATGCCGTTTAAACTTCTAAAACACATTACAGATCCGTTCGAAGATGAAAATTACCCCTTTGCTGTTATCTTAGTCTTAGTCATCTTTTCAGTCCAAGTACAAATAATGAACAACTTTTTTGTAACCTTGGACCCTTGGATACTTCCAGAATTTATGACTTCTAATGTAAATATCTTTATTAAAAGAGTTTTGTGCAAACAGACACCTATTGATGAATATAATAAAGATCCAAGATCAATTTAAGAGACACATAAATCAACATATTACTTGCCCTTTAAAAACTAAACATTTCGATTATCTATCAGGTCCCTACATGTGGGTAATGCGGCACTTGAACGCCAGTCGATGGCATATGATGAGAATTTTCAGTCTGGCTTCCTCAAACATCACTCTACGGAGACAGCCTTACTGAAAGTGTCCAGTGACATCATGATGTCAGCTGACTCGAGTAAATACACTGTTCTGGTTCTCTTGGATTGTCCTGAGCCTTTGACACAGTTGATCAGCAGATCCTGCTGAGAAGACTGAGGGATGAAGTGGGACTGTCTGGTTCTGTGTTACAGTAGTTCTTGTCATACCATTCTGAGCAGTTTCAGTGTATCTGTCAATCAAATGAGGTCTGAGTCAGCGGACCTGTTGTGTGGACTCCCTTAAGGTTCTGTTTTGGGTCCTTTATTGTTTTTGCTGTACTTGATTCCCCTGGATAAAACCACATCTTTGCTGATCAGAATCAGAATCAGAAATCAATTATTTGTCCCGCGAGGGGAAATTCAGTTTAAACAACAGCAAGGGCAATACCTCAAATAAAAATAAATAAAAGACACCCAGAAATAGAATAATAAAATGAAAAGAAAGATCTAAATAGAATAGAATAAAAAATCTGCCCTATATTATATACACTATCATATTTACAAAAATAACAAGAAGAAAAAGAAGAAAAGGTGCTGTTAAATATTTATCTTGCTGAGTTCTTATTGTGGAGTCTAATGGCAGCAGGGAGGAAGGACCTGCGGTACCTCTCCCTCACACACCTGGGATGAAGCATCCTATCACTGATGGAGCTCCTCAATGCCCTCAGTGTGTGCTGGAGAGGGTGAGATAAGTTCTTCCTCATGGAGGCCAGCTTTCTCTGTATCCTCCTCCCAGACACTTCCTCCACAGGATCCAGGGGGCGCCCTAGGACGTAACCGGCCTTCTTAATAATGCTGTCCAGTTTAGCCCTATGACATCAAGCTCTACTGCTCTTTGATCCGACTGAGCCCCAGAGGCTGAATAGCTTGGCCAACTGTTTGCTAGAAATCAAACAATGAGTAAAAACACTTTGCAGCTAAATGTGGACAAAACTAAAACTCTGGTTATTGCTCCTGATAATAGGATTCCAGGGTTGAGTCATTACTTGGGTGATTTAGGTCAGTCGGTCAAAATGAGCCTGAGAAACATGGGTGTTGTATTTGACAATGACATTTGAAAAGTCTCTAGTTCAACACTGCAATAAACTGACCCGAAAAGGTTTCCTTCAACTGAGAAAAATCTCTAAACTCGGTCAAATGTTGTGTTCTGGAGTTTATAATCCATGCATTTGTGTCTTCTCGTCTGGACTATTGTAACAAGTTTGTTTTCATGTCTAGTAGAATAACTCACAATATCCGATCCTTAAATCTCTTCACTGACTGCCAGTTTATTACAGGATCAACTTTAAAATGTGGGTTCTTACTTTCAGGTCTATTCATGGTCAGGCTCCTCCTTACATCATTGATCTGATCCAGCCTTACAACTCAGCTCGGGCTCTGAGGTCGGTGGATCAGAATCTACTGATTACTGGTTACTCGCGCACGGTTCAGGACCAGAGGAGAGAAATCCTTTCAGGCTGTTGCTCCTAAGCTTTAGAACAAGCTTCCTCTCCCCATGTGTTTATCATATGTGGCTTAACCTTTTAATTTAATTATATATTTTATTGGGTATTGTATTGATTGTTTAAGTGCTTTGTGACCCTGGTTTTGAAAAGCGCTCTACAAATATAATTTACTTACTTACTTACTTACTTACACCATGAAGATACCATATACAGTAATCCTATCCTTTTTGTTTTGTAAATAAGAATAAAATAAATAAAATAAAAATTAAATATATTTATTTAGTTTGTGTCTCTAATTGTCTTAGGTTGTATCTGAGTCCATCTGACAAGATAATAGATTTTTCCACACAAGGGGAAGTCCCAAGGCATGGATATGAAAAATAAAAAACTCTGTCGCAGAGCCCAATGAGTGCGGACCACCATAGCGCACAGGGTCAGTCACATTGTTAAAGTGTCAAAGAATTGGAAGAAAGGGGAGGGAGTCAGCAGCTCAGTCAGTCTTGTGGGTCAAAGGAAGAGGGGACGGGGGATCCATTAGTCTATTTGGGGAAAACAGCATAACTCTCTTAACTAAAGTCACTCTTCGGCTTTTGCCGAATATTTTCGATATCATGCATTATACTGCTATTGTGCAGATTCTGTAATAACATGAGTAATGCAAAAAAAATGGAGTGGTCATTCTCCATCCCAATGTTATGAGTTTAGTCTTGACACATCTTGTTAAACAAAAGTTGATTGAGATGGAAATGAACCTGACAATATGTTAATTTCTGTTACTGTAATTGTGTGATGGAAATTACTGTTAATGTGAATAAATAAAGTAACAAGAAGCACAAACTAATTTTGTGACTTCCCATGTGTATTTTTCATTATTACAGACATTCAATGTGATTAAAACCTTCGATGCAACATTTAATCAAAAAGGCATCAAAATGCCTTCCTATAACAGTACAAGCTGAAATACCTGGCGTTGCCTGGATCCAAAACAAATTAAAACCAAATAACCTAATAAACTCTGAAGAGAGAGGGGAAGGAGAGAAGAGAGTGAGATCAGGTGGATTATGGGCCTTACAATGGTCTAAAGGAGGTGAAATGATAAAATCATCCTTTTATAATATGTATCAGCGAGAGGCCAGTAGGCAACTTGTTATTATTCTACAAATAATTTTCATAAAAATTGGACGTATTCAAAAAATGGTTGTTGACCAGTGCTCTAGCTAGCGATTCAATTGTAATTTCACTGTAAACAACTTAAATATTGTATTACTAGTCAGGATGAGCAACCCTCAACCTTGGCTACACCGGACTGATCTGGAGGAATCTCGATGCTCATAATGAACGTAACCATCTATTTAATCTTAAACACAAACATCTTCTTGAGGGATCTTTAGACTGTTTTTCTTCTTCTAGTTTATTTTTGCATCTCTATCTCTTTGTGCATCACGACTCCTGCACAGGCGGGGATGTTTTAGCTAAAAGATAATTGTAACTTATTGACAAGAAGATGATGAGTGTTTCAGCTAGAACAAAGAAAAGTATTTTAGTTTATTTACCAAAAAAAAGAATTTCAACTGTGTGTGCTCAAGACAGCGAAAGAGTGAATTTGAGTGGATGAGGTTGCGTACAATAGAATGCATGTGATCAATATCACCAAACAGTTATTTAAGCTGCAGAGTAGTAATAAAGTTAACAAACACATAATTGTAAATCCACTGCTTAAAATAGGGGACTTTTAAATAGGTTTTAAGCCTGAGCACAAAACTTTTCGCATTTTTAATTTGTATACATACATTATTAGTAAGGACTAATAAAGGACTGAAAAAAGGCAACTTTCTCTGTTCATTCAGCGTTGAGTTATCTGGATATCAAGAACATTTTGTCACTGTTGATTAGTGTTTGGTAAGTTAGTTAAAATTGTTAATTTAAATAACTTGTTACTTTCAAAGTAACTACTAACTAGGGAAATACATTTTTTTGCAAAATAGCGATAAAGGAATTAAAGTGTACGTGACAGTGTACGTTCGGATGCTGTGATTGATTAATTCAGACAATTTTTTTTTTCCTATTGCTCACAAAAACATATTAAACACAATACAATTCATCAACACTGTATTAAAATTCAACAACCTTTTAAGGAAAATCACAAACAAGTGTTAAATAAATCAATTTACTTGGAAAATTTAAACTATCAAACACACAAAGTAAACTTCGAAAAAAATAAACTTTTCTGTCTTATCGGCTGACATATAAAAAGTCTGTGTTTTCTGTTTGTTACTTTTGTACTTTTGTCATTTAAGTGATACAGTGTTCAGTTGTAGTGTTTTGTGTTTAGTTTTAAAATATCATACGATCTTGAATGCACCAAAGCAATCCCATTGTCATTGAATGTGTGATATACCTACAAATGTGTTATTAATTTTTTTTTAAACTTGAAAATTCAATATATATATACATATATATCACATGTACAACCACTGCATATGTATTTATGGAAGCCAGGGAGGTTGTTGACCTTGACCTAGAGACAACAAAAGGGTTAAGCAAATGCGTCTCTCATCTCCATTAAAATAGCTTCAGAGTTTCTTATTATTTTGAGCAGTTTCTTTGTGTTTCATTTTTATACAATATAAACTTTGCACATGCAGTGTGTACTTTTATCTGAATATATTCTAATAAATGAGACAGCAAAGAACATCTAGTACACATTTCTTGCCCTTCTTTAAATGCTGTGGGAAGTTGAAGGGAGTTGAAGAGATACAGAAGCATCTTTTAAACAGTCCTTATCCAGTTGCGATAACATCATGACCTTGGAGGTAAGTACTCTCGTAAAAAAGCCGCAGTCTCTACTTACTCTGCCAAACTACGAGACTAAATCACGTTCACTGAAACTATGAAGCTTGAATCTTACATTTTCGAAGCTATATAAAAAAGGTAGAACGTTGTTTAACACACCAGATCTTTAGACTAAGAGAACACCTGTTTAGTTATGGTGGCACAACAATACTTAAAAAAAACGATTTTGTTAGACCAAAAGATGGATCAGCAGGATACGTTTATTATTTGCCACAGTGAGCACCTCATTTCTCCTGCACTGTTTGTAAGAGCGCTGATGCCAAACATAAGGTTACATTCGATAGATGTTGCAATGAGAAGAACAGCTTTAAGATCAGAAATATCGTTTCATTGACAAGTCAACTGACAAACGTTGAACGTAGTAAACTGTTGATGAGATCATTGTAACTAACCAAGTATTACATTAATGTAAAGATACTTTCTGAAATGCTTGAAATGTTGCTGCTAATCAATCAAGTCCAGGTTAATGCTCAGCAAATGTGCTTCAATGATTGATTGCATGTATTCCTGTTAAACCTTATTTGTGTTTTTTTATCTGATTTTTTTTAATTTTAGTTTACTGCCTTTATGTTCGCAACACATTGTTTATCAGACAGAAGTTATAATACCGTATATCCTCTGATCGTGTCATGTTGAGCCTTGAGACAAGGAAGCTCGATAGCTCTACTTTCACTGCTGACTCGTCCTTGGAAGAAAGAGAGTATGAATAAAAGAGTTATTGTATGTGTTGTAAATGCTGTAAAGCCAAAAATCTGAGATAATAAAGATGGACCAAAAGACTGCCTCAATGGAAGCAAATTCCAAGTACCAACAAATATGTCTCTTTAGTATTGGATTCTGCCTGCTTACTCCGCCGATTCTTGCACTGACCAATCTTCTAATCTTAGAACCCACGTGAACACTTCAGAGTGTGCTCGCCTGATCGTGTGTCCTGCTAACCCCTCTTCTCCCAGGGGATTTCTAAACAGATTTGTTCTGAACATCCAAACCAGTTCGTTTCAGCGGCTCAGATGTGTGATGCAGTGCTGCAGAACCTTGTATGTATTCCATTTGTAAGCAGACAATTGTTCTTTGACACATATTCTTATATATTTTTCACAATAATACCACAATCTGTGAAATACACACACATGGGAATGATTCTTTATCTACAAAAGGAGAGCATTGAAAAGGAAAGTGTCAAGAAGTGGGGAGGGAATTAAAACAACCCAGGTGATGGATGGCAAAGCAGGTAAGAAGTGTGACTCAAGGGAGCCATAGGAGGAGGTAGAGGTGAGGAAAAAGTGAAAAGGAAAGGAATGAGATTTGATGGTGGAGGAAGGAGATATAAAACAAGCAATTCAGCAGAAGTTAAGTGCAGGTTTTTTCACTGGGCTGTGAACAAACTTTGTTCTTTGGATGCAGATGCAGGAGAGCTTCATTTAAATTCAAATCAAACACAAACTCAGTCATTATCAATTTAATTTAAACCGTTCATGGTGTCTTCACAACGGTAATAAGGCTTGTTAATCAAGATCAAGATGAAGCATTTTTTTTTTTTAATAAGTCAAATTAAGATAAAAAATAATAAATGGTATATATGTACTATGAATGTATTTTGCAAATATATATTCTGTTATCTTCAGTAAGTAATCTTCTTAATTATTGAAAACTTTTCACACAGTATTCATGTAGTTGGTTTTACTATTTGTTTAAGACTCCTTTATACACTTTAAGAACCCTAAGATCCTTTTAGTCCTTTTGAGTGGTCATTTTCAGAATCACTTTGTCATTATATTTAAAAAACAAACAAACAGTGGGAGATCAGGTAAAGAAACACTAAGGTAGCAGACAACAAAAGGAAAAAATACTTGGTGGAAGGTTTCGTTCCAAGTGAGACCGGCCTCTTGTCAGAGAAGACCAGTTAAAACATTCAATGTCATGGGCGAGAAGGGTCACCTGCAATTGTTCCTCATGCTATGATTTTTTCACAGAAGTAGAGGTAGAGTTTTTGACAGAGCGCAGCCAATCATCTTCTCTGTAGTCAGTTACAGTTACAATAAACAATGTAATACCAAATAATGATATAGATCTCCATTTTTAAATAAAATACAAATTACAAGGAAGCATTCTGAGGTGGTATGTAGTACTTCAGGTTGGGTATACATTTTTTTTATAGAAAATTATTATTTTATTTAAGAAAAAACATTATAGGATGGAATAAAGATAAAACCTGTAACAAGGTGTAAAATATATAATTTAAATTTTAATAATATAATTTTATGTTGCACATTTCAGACATGAATAATAAAAAAGATGCATTTGATGCATATTTCTCTTTTCATATCAACTAATTGTCTATTAATACCGGTCACCATTGTGGATCTATTGTAAAATCAATATTATGTATTTTGTTTTGTAGAGAGAATTGCAAATCGAACAATCAAGGCTTATTGTTATGATTGTTTAAGCGCTTTGTGACCCTGGTCTGGAAAAGCGCTATATAAATAAAAATGACTTACTTACTTACTTATGTGGTCAGGCTAAAGCGGCAAATACACAGTATTAACAATAAGAACAGCACGTTAGACAACACAATCATCATCATTCATCATTTGATAGAAAAAAATACATCAATGGTCATAGAAATAATAAGTTGATCATAAAGTTGTACAACAAAAAGGATGATACAAAGAAGCCAAATATGTGCGTTTTATGGGTAAATAAAACTAGCAAGGTTTGGGATAAAGGGTAGGAAGGCAAAGTTTAAACAGTGAGGGATAAAATGGGCCAAAATGCAGAGTGGGAAAGTGAGGTAAAGAGAGAATGAGGCTATTCATCCTTGCCTCTGGAGAAGGACGCAGTCTGAATCTACGATAACTTATTCAAAACACCAACTTCGCTTTGTACCACAGCACTATTGTCACTGTTTTTTCCATAGTTACAGAGAGATTCTGTGGAACACTGCGAGAATACCGGAGCAGCATCACTGATATAAATATTTAGATGGTGAGACATGAAAGTAAAGTCACGTCGTAAAGATCCTGTAGCCTTTTAGGAAACACCACCAATGCCTCAAGGTGGATATTGATTATTTATACATGGCTACTAAAGATAATTTATTCCTCGAATGCTCACTTACTTAGTAGCGTTTACACAAACATGCCAGAGGAAACATCCAGGAGTTTTGTCAGAATCTCTCCTTTTCAGTGGTAGTTTCCTTAACCTTGTCATATAATTGGTCTCTAGGGGGAGAAGGTTGCTAACAACATATGTGTATCCGGAAAAGAACATTTTCCGGATACACATACAAATAAAGTGCTACACAAATAACATCAATTCTGCCTTGACGTTGTCTGTCCTCTAAGGCATGAGAAACAAAAATAGCATACATGACTACCACAGTTAGCTTGTAGCTGTACTTTGCAGATTGATAATGGACAGCACTTTTGCTTCCTTTTTTTTCTTCATTTCCCACAGGAAGTCAGCCTCCTCCATCCAACCTATCTTCCTCACTTTCCAAAGTGACACCTATTCTCCTTTTTTTTCCCAGAACATCAAATTCTTACAGTGTCCCCTCTCTCCTTTCCAGGTAGCTAAAGCAACCTTTTCTTTAAAATGTTCCTCTAACATTTACTTTTAGAATATCGTTTTTTCGGGCATTCCCGAAGAAAACCTGTGTATTTTCAACCCAGGCTCTATTTACTCTGCTCTGTGTCTCTGTTGCAGAGCAGTCGTCTCTAATCCATATGTGGCAAGATGGAAGGTGTGTGTGTGTGTGTATGTGTGTGTGTGTGTGTGTGGGGGGGGCTTCTCCCTCAGTTACAAATGTCCAACAACGCTACCTGGGGAATTACAGCTCAGGAAATACAAGACTAAGCTTTTAAATTAAAGTCTCACAGGTTTGTACCATTGAGGCGAGATGGTTTGAAGTGTAAATGCAAAAAAACCTTATTAAGCTGCAATACATAGGTAACCTAAATGTCACATCACGCCCAATATAAAAAAAGCACTTCGGCAGAAACAGGGGATGAGGTCAGGCCTGGGGATTACATAACAGTAGGAACCAAAAATGGAGAAGGGTTCGTCGAAATAAACCAACCGTGACACTGCACGCACACAACAGCAACAAATGGAGGGTGTGAAGTACCTACCAGTGGTGGTAGGCTTGTGGTGCTGCAGTCAGTGACTGGAAACTGAAAACAAAAGATTCCAAAAGAACAAAACAACCATGCTGTGGACTAATTTATCATAGCAAAATCACAAAATGAACATTTAATAAAAACCTTTTCCACAGTCGAAATCTAATGAAAGTCAATATTAAATAAAATAAAATAAATAAATAAAAATAATAAAATAATAATAAAAATAAAATATTAAAGTTCTACCTTACCTTATTAATTGATAAAGCAAAACTTTATCAATTTTATTATAGTTTTTATTATATTGTGTTTTATATTTAACATTATATTATGTTTTATTTATTATAATATTGCCAGATGTTCCATGTATGTAATGCATAAAACAGCATGCTACTGGCGAACAGACAAGCTCCGACCACGCAGAACATGGCTTCTGTATCCTGGCTGCTGAATGGCTCCTGGTGTCGATACATCAGCAGGCCAGAAGAAACGGTGATCTGCCATGAAGGCTTTAAGTATTCATTGAAAACAAATAGCAGCTGAGCTAAAAAATATATATTTAATTTATTACAATTAAGTATTAATACATACAAGAAATCCCAGGCACGTACAGAACTTGAGAATGTGAGCCTCACATAAGGAAGGTCACTGGACACAGCTGCAAGAGAATGCAAGCAGAAGAAAAGAAGTATGACTTGTCAGTAGTCTCCACCCAGTTCCACTCTTTTCTTTACCTCTCTCAATCCCTGTTTATTTCTCTTTATGACCAAAACTTGTTCTTGTTTTCACTACCACTGCTCCCTGGAACTTTACCCTTGCTCTTTGTCTTCTCACTTACACAAGTTTTGTGTTTTGCTTCTTCTGACCTTCATTCCTCTTCTCTGTTTCGTATCCCTTGCTTCCCTTTAACTTACTATCAGAAAACACAACTGTCTATTGAGACTCTTCCCTTACTTCACCTAGCGTCTGTGCATCACCAGAGCAAACAAGCATTGGCTAAGAGTTGTGTTCTTATCCTACACTCACCTTGAATCCTTTTCACTCCTACAGCTCACCCCAGCAATTTCTCACTGCCACTGTGTTTCCTGTACAACCCACACATGTTCTACACTCTAAGGCTCCCATACAATACCACACAATGTACGTCCGGAAATCTGTCATAGAATTTTCGGAAATCTGTCATAGAATTTTCAAGAATTACTAGCAGTGTGTCTCCTCCTGTCTTCTCTATCTAAATCCTCACGGCAAACAACAGATCTGTGGTGTTCTTCATCAGCCTGAAGCCACATGGCTGCCCATTGATGCTGACCTCTCCTCTTAGCCTGGCATCAGTGACTCTTTACCACTGCATGACTCACTAACTTGATCCCTACATGGCTGCTCGAATCTGCAGCACCAGAACTCCTTTTCTCCATCCGGCAGGAATCATTTCAGCCTCAGAGATCATCAAGATCAGCCTGAGTAACTAAAGATAGTGATAATCTATAATGAAAATTTAACTTGGAAATAAAACAACAAAATACGGAACTCATACTCATGACTTGGGAATCATGCTCCTAAGATGATGCATGTGAAGTAGAGACTGGGTTTGTTCATCTTCTCGTAACATGTCCTCGAAAGGGTGGCCCTGGTGTCAGTGGTGAATGACAGAAGGTTAATCACAACTGCGACACATGTCAATCACCGACAAGGACGGCTTGTTTATTTCAGATCTTAAAATCATTCAGGCTTATTTTTTTACTCACAAGGTAGCCAAGTACATTCTATTAATTCTTTTATAAAATGTATTATTTTATATTATTCCTTTTGTGTATTTTATTAAACATGTATATTTGATGAAAAATTGGGTAAATAACCAATTAAGTAATTATTTTATAATCTAAGGTTCAGAAAGTATCAGTTCTTCTTAACAAGAAACTGTCAATGATGAAAATCTCTGTTATGTTAAATGTCTTTCATTCTTAAAGGTCAACTAATGTAATAACCCAACATTCCCGACTCACATGTTTTAAACTCCCCAAGACGTACTAAGTCTCTCATCCACCATGATGACCTGGAGTTAATTATGTTATAGAATTATTAAAGTTGCAAAACAAAACTAGTTGCCTTCCACAATGACTTTTTCCGATCACCTTCAGGGCCATAGAGGGTGTCCTAAGAAAATGATAAAGAAACATAAGATAAGTCAAAACAAGAAAGTTTGTGCATGTATAGTTGAAACTAGTGGGGACTGTAGTGACAGCAACTATAGAGAGAGGAAAATTAGACTGAGAAAATGTGACATTGACATGAAATAAGGGAGACATGAGGGAGAAATGTTTTAAAAAATGTTTTTTTTCTTTTTTTACGCGCTGGAAAGGCAGCATATTGAGTAAATACTGGCAAACTGTTGTCTTTGTTGGACTTTTTCACACGGTTTTGTGTATTTTTCATTCCCTGCCTGTTGGTGTGCTATGTCTATGTGTGCTCCTAAACCACTTGCAAACATAGTTTTTACTTTCAATTTCCAAGTGAGGCAAATACCTGTATTCTAGGAAATGAAAAAGCTAATGTTTAAATGAGTAACACTTGTACGCTGTGATGGAGACATTATATACAGAGAAGAGCGATGTAGTACCCACAGTACAGAGTTCTTACTTATTTTGTGACACCCAGACATATGGCCATGGATGTGCAAGTGCAGCATTAATCATTGATAATGATCATTAAAAGGAGAGCAAGAGGCGAAAGGTAGAAGAAATAAATGGCTGCACCAGCCCCATCCCCAAGTCACAGTGATTTGAACTGACAGGACACAAGATAAGGAGCAATTACCCAGAGTCATTTGGTCCAAGAGCAACAGCCGTGCACATAGAAGCTACTCACAAAAACAGGTACAGATACAACTGCAGGCTAACAACGGTACATAAAGACAACTCACATATGGACAAAAGATGATCTGTTTTTTTTTTTTACACACTTACATTAGACTTTGATTTATTTAGATCATTTTCCTGGCTTCAGGGGGAAAGGTTCCGTCTCTCTTTCCATCATACCCTCTTAAGCCCCAGGGAGAGAAGGCACTTAAGATAACACAGACACGACACATGTTGAGACACAACAGCTCTCTAGTCTTAGTAGTGTCAGGGAAAGAAACAAAACTCAGCTTGAGCAAAGATAAAAGACAAACTATTGACAGCTAAATTAGTAGACAGCTTTTTTGAGACAGTTTTGTTGCTACTGGTTTCACACTGGAGTAGCTTTGATTCAACGGTAACGGGTAATACGAATGTTACAAGATATTCAAGTGAATAAACTTGTTGACAAAGCATATTGTGACGAATGCCCATTGATCTACTAACTTGTTAATTTTGGATTTTGAATACATGAGTGAAATGATCTGATGACTGATCACATTACTAGAGATTCCTTTACAAACTACACAAACTATGATTTTCCTGTGGTTGGAACACATTCTCGAGTTCCCCCTTTTTAAGAGGGACTCCGAAACCTGTCTACCAGTCCACTTCTCTTCTGCTCCAGATGTCCATAATTTAAAGCATGAAACATGATTGGCTGTGATCATCCAGAACCCAGAAACCGGGGATACTGAAAATATGCAAGAAAATCTGCGTTGCTACTCTGTCTCTGTACTACTTTATAAGTCAGATTCAGTGCCATTATGGTACCATTGCTAATGATTATTATATTAGATTTTCTTTCTACCAGCTTCACACTCACCTCTTCCAAGGCCAGTCAACACAGACAGTACCTAATAGCATTTTACTATGAGCACACAAAGAATTGAACAAGACTTACTATAAGTATATTATTTTCCATGTACTATTAATCACCACTGGAATTTCATATTTTCAACACACCTGAGGTATTGCAATACGCTGGACTTAACTGCACGTTGCTTTTATAGAATAAAAGTAATATAAACTGATTTATTAAGAGAGGAAAAAATAAAATGTAGTTAAACAGTGGAACAATTGTGGAGTGTTGTAAAACTAAAAATAAGGTTGTGTCAACATGTTTTCACAGAGTGGTCACAACTGAAGGATCATTGAAGTCAGCCCTCAGACCAGAAGCACACATTAGACATGGCCAGATACCAGTAAACACAACACAAGTAGTAGATTTTAAGCATGGAAGGCACATAGTTTACAGTAAATTATGGCCAATATTTATACTTATTCACAGAGCTTTGCAAACTTTCGAAAGCGAGAAAGGTGCACACAAAAAAGCATCATTATTTATCACCGGTGCCTTTCGGCTGCTGTTGGCTATTGTCAAGTACTAATCCCTGGCCCTGAGGGGTGACTGGTCACAGGCCTGGTCTGGCAGCAGGAACGGTTGAAGGGTTCCACAGATGGGCAGATAGTCTCTTTCCTTTTGGAAAAGAGGTTGGAGGCCATAGACACAAGGGAGAGTAGTTGAACTGGTGAGGGTGATGAGGGAGCATTCAACCCACAGTAGCTGCTTGGACCAGGTGGCAGGGTGCTTTGAGGCCATGCACTAGAGCCTTTTTAACCAACCTTTTTTGCACCACGGACTGGTTGTGAAGTCTGATGACACTCCGCAGACCAAGCCTTTCGGGTTAGCCAACAGCCGGTATCTGCTCGCAGCCCGGTATAGAATGAGCAACGGAAGTGTACCTGGCTCGGGTTTGGGGCCACCTGCACAACTGTAGAGCACTGTCTTCATCTCCAGATTAATCCTCTCTGACTTAACATTGGACTGAGGATGAAACCCATAGGACGGAGTGTTGGAGGAATCCATTTGCAAAATAATTCTCTCCAGAATGCTGAGGTAAATGGGTGGCGTAGATCCGAAAAAACACTTCAGATGGGAGGCCTTGGAGCCGGAACAAGCCCTCCTTGGCTGATGGGAGCTTAGGAAGGAGCAAGAAATGAGGCATCTTGCATCTTGCTGGTCGACTATTTTCAGATTGGCAGTTTAAACTACTGACATCTGTTGCAGGTACTTGGGAGGGGCCCGTCATGGAGCCTTGGTTACAGATTGGACAGGTCGTAACTTTCTCTTGTGTCCTCATCCAGTGGTGCCTACCAGAACCACCGTTCCAGAACATCCTCGGTTTGCTGTATTCCAGGATGGGAGGTTAGTCGAGAAGAGGCTATTTTACAGACAAGAGCTGGACTCCAGCTGGTTTTCCAAAGCAGCCTTTATCCACTCCTCCACCTCCCAGGTAAGGCGGCCAACAGGTGGGAACGATTCTGTGAGTGTTTTAGTTTTCTAACAGACTTTGCAGAACAGTCTAGATGTGGTGCATGTGTCCCTGCTTGGACCAAAAATAGCAGAATGTTATTAAGGTAGAAAAAAACATATATGTAGCACGCTCCAAGAAAGTCATTGATGAGGGCCTGGAAGCAGGGTAATTGATGAGGCAAAAATTGCATGGCGAGATACTGATAGACAGTGGGATGAGGGGGTGTTGAAAGCCGTCCTCCACTCAGCCTGTTCTTGAATCCGCACCAGATGATAGCCATTTCAGAGATCTAACTTCATGTAAATAGTGGCCCCTTGGAGCAGCTGGAAAGCTGAGGTGATGTGGGGAAGAGGATGTCAACCAGACCTCTGTAGTCACTGTAGGGGACTCAGGGAACTGTCCTTCAACTAACCCATGACCTAGGACATAGAATCAGATGGTCTCATTCCGGACACGGAATAGATGTGGTTTGATGGGTGTCTTTTGGCGGTATAGGACGGAAAAGAGGGACCAATCCCCTATGCCAACAGGAAGGTAGAACAGTGATCTTGGATTGGGGGCAAAGTTCATGACAGTGTGCCCTTAACAGTGATGTTGTTGATGTTGAAGGTGACTCTAGTTTTTTTATTTGGCAGAGCAGTCAGACACAGAGAATGTTCAGGCAGAATACAATGTATGGGACTGAAGACAAGTTGGTTTAGTAGGCTTCGGACTAAAAGAGCTGGTCAGGAAGAGGCAGAGTTGGCGCTGGGTTATGAGACAGATGACTGTTGGAAAGTCTAGAATGCTGCATAAGAAGAATCTAGCAACGAGTGAGAGTGCTGCAGAGGCTTTTATGCAGGGCCAATTGGGAATAAGCTGCAGCTGCGTAGGCAGGTGAGCAGAGTTGGGCTGATGAGGTGGGAGTGGCTCGCAGGTAGCCCATACCTTCGAGCACAGGGACGGACAGTGTAAAAACACTGGAGCTTAGTGACAGTAGGGGATGAGACTGAGACAACCACACAAAATTATCACCTGAACTATTCATTATAAATTCTTATTTTAAGCCAGATTGAAGTGATGGCCTTGGCTTGCAAACATGTTCCTGAAACATTGGCTCATAAAACAAAAGAAAAGCAATATCAAACACCTCACCCTCACATTAAAGTGCGCTTATTAGTCTCATGTTTCCCTATTCTTTCAAAAAAGGGCAGTTTTCATATTTAGAAGCTGCATTACACATTTCTAACTAATCTCAATCCTCAATACCTTCACTTTGCGATGATAGAAATATAGGAATTTTCGACAGCACAGCTTTTCCACTCAAGATCAAAGGTGAGACATGCAGCTTTAGATGTATAGGTAATATATGAATTGCCCTTTACGCAGACCTTCTCAGCACATTCTGCGACAGTGATATTTACTTCTTTACCTTGAAAACCAGAGATAAGTCTCCTCCTAATTAAAATATGTGCCATGTCTAATCTTCTTAATTAGAGGAAATACCACTGTGTATAATGTTTTTTTCAACTGCAATGTAGTAGTTTTGTCAAATTAACCTGACAGTCTGAGTAATAAACATCCGGCAAAAAAACAACATTGTGTGTGTGTGCTAAATCTGGCAGCTCTGCAGTACGAGTGACTGTCAAACCTGACTGTTGCAGGGATGTGCTGATAGAGAGGTTTTAAAGCAGCAGACTACTGCCTAAGGCCTGGAACAACTCTGAGACGAAGGGTGGTGTGGAGGGGCAAGAGTGGAAAAGAAGACGTAGCAAAAGAGATAAAGAAAACAAGAATGCTGCAGTAAATAAACAAGGTTATAGAAATAGTAAGGGAGGGGACGAGCATAGGATTGGATGTGTAGGGAACCAAGGTCAGGGCAGTGAAGCGGACAGAAGTGGAGAAAGGTTAGAAAGTGAAACAGAATGAGTGAGTGACAAAGACAAAAAGGGTAAAAAGAGGCAGAAGGAGGTTAAGGGTGGTTGAAAGTCAGACCTTCGCATTATTATTCCTTCATTAGAGAAGACCTTGACTAAGAATTATCTCTCTGTCTCCTGATCTCCTGATTGCTGTTCTCTGTACTCCCTTCCATCCATCCATCCACCCGTTCCCCCACATCCCACTCTGCTTAGTAGCCTTTTTTCTCCCCCTCAATATAACTGTTCTCTCATTATAAAATGCCACAGTCAGCAACTCAGAAATGTGGGAGTGGGGTGAGAGAGCAAGTGAACTACAGAGCGAGGGAAGGTGACAGCCCACCATCGTGTGAATTTTGTCTTCCTTCAAAGCTACTGTGTATTCACATCAGGCTTCCCTGTAATTGCCCTGCCCCAAAACCAGATAAAATAAAATCATCCCATAGAAAATCTATCTAAAAACAAATGTTAAAAGGCACAGAGAGAGACACCTAAGGAGCAGACAAAAGCCGAAACAAGGGAGAATGCACACTTTACATAATTGACCAGCATGCCTTGGAATACTGACTACACCCTCGGTGACAAAGCTTCTTGCTGTTCACCCTAATATTGGCCCACTTATTTTTCTAAAGTTGTAAAAGTGGTGTGTGTTGTTAAATGAGGGTGGACACACAAATGCAGAGAGAGATCTTGCTTCGAGTGAATTCAAAAAATAAAATAGTATTTGCAGAGGTTGAATTGATAACTTAATTTCTGTACCTCATAAAAGGTGAGTGTGCAACAAAATCTTATTAAAGTTAGTACAGCTATATGTTTTAAAGTCACTTACCAAAAAATTAACAAAAGACACTATTTTGGGAAAATATATAAGCGGCTATGATATTCAGAAATAAGCATTACTTACTTACAAAAAACAAATGTATATGATCTGATATGTGTGTGGAAACTTCATCTCTCCACATACTTTTTTAAATTTTGAAATTGGATAGTAACAAACAACAAGCCCAGAGGACACACAGAGGGGAAGCATGCAGCAAAAGGAGATGAAAAGATTAATGCGATGTCTGAAATCAACCAGTGCATGCAGTATGGCACATGTCCCCGGGGAGCTTTCAGAGCCTTACATGTAATCATGCAGCACATATGCATGCGCTGATACACACAGTCCCACACAAAACAGAACACAGCATCTTATGACCCTTAATTGGTTAAGTGCCTTGACCTTGTTTGGAGTGTGTTTGTATGCGTGAGTGTGTCTCCATGTTTTAAGGCAGACCTTTCTATGCACATCATGGAAATGCCTCGCTGCATAAGCATTTGATTCATTCCATATGAAACTTAAATGAGATGATGGATGGACCTTTAATAGATGCAGCCTTGAGGCTTTGGAAAAAATAAAGTCTGTGTGAAGGGGACAGAGTGAGGGCGATTAAGTGAGAGGTCAAAGTAAAAGTGGGCTCATGCTGTCACCCTGCTGAGAATCATTAATAAAGAATGGGGGGAAGGAATGTTAAGACAGTTGATGTTACATCTTTTATTACAGATCAGTATATTTTTCTGTGAGATCCCCTATATTTTCACATTAGTAACATGTATGCTGTTCACTGTTAGAAAAACAAAGCTGTTTTGTATTATATATGGATTATACACTTAATGGATGAGAGTAGCCATAGAGATCATCGTAAGAACCTTCTCGTTTTAACTTCCATTAAGTGTAATTTTAAATCATGAAAACTAAAGGTCAAGGGGACAAATTACCTCAAGCGGTTCTTTAAATACACACACAACTCTTCTAATTGCAGAATCACTGACAGTCTTCTCATCACCTTGGAAAAATGAAGCAGGAAAATGAGCAAAGTGTTGAATATGCACACTGTATATAAAGGTCAATGGAGCAGGCAAGCATGAAGAAACTGAAATAGCAAATACATATTTATGTTCATGCAAGGTATCACACAGCTCACATGGATGGACAGAATGTGAATGACCTTAGCTGCACATAAGAATAGAATCTCCATATTGCTAAACTACAACATAGTTGGGACAGTTCTGTACAATAAAATTCAGTTGTGTCTCTACACCGCTAGCAGGACACAATAGAACACTCAATATGAAACATGAATGTTGTAGAAAATATGTTTAAAGATGAGGGAATAAAATTTGGCAATATTCGGTAAGCATTTTAATCCTCTATGGGAAATTCACAAACTTCACGGTAGAAAAATGATTTACTAAGAGCCTAGAATTAAGTTTGTGAGATAAAAGTGTATTGTATGGAGCCAACAGTCACAATGATCGTAATGCAAGTTTTCATTTATTTATCTCATATCTACATTCCACTTCTAACTACAATGTATGGTAGTGTGGGAAAAGGGGTATTATTTGAATGAATTGACCTCACTGTGTTCCCTTCAGCCATAATGTATAAACACAATTTTCACCTAAATTTTTTCCTTGAGTGAGTTTTTTTGAATTGAGTTTAAAGATAGCATCTTGTTAGGTGGCAGTTAGGCTCGATTCCAATTCTCAGTTTGACCACTACCACTACCACTACCACTACCACTTCGCCACCCGGTAGGCCCTTCGCATCACTCTTCAGATTTGGGCACGCCCTACCCTACGTTACGTCATCAATCGTTGCCGCTGACTGAATAAAACGTCAGCAGAAGCGACTGAGAGCTGAATAGAATGAGAACATGCCTTTAACAGCAACAGCAACACTGGCTTTGCTCATGACTGTATGTCTACGTTTTAGTTCAACAAGACGACGACGCCGACCTTTTCAAAGAGGTAGATATCATCGAGACCTCGAAGCGCTTTTTCAAATTTTCACGGTATGTATTTGGTTGATCTTTTTACGTGCTTCTTTGTTGTTGTTTTAATACAAGTATGCAAACGGTAGTAAACCATGTTTAGAGCGTATTGTAGCTGTGTTGATCGGTGTATGTTGAGTTTAATGAACTTTTTACGACCACAATTGTAAGTGGAATGCTAAACGTGCTAGCAACGGTCAATACAAGCGATCTATTTACGTGCTTCTTTGTTGTTGTTTTAATACAAGTATGCAAACGGTAGTAAACCATGTTTAGAGCGTATTGTAGCTGTATTTATCAGTCGTTAATAGGTTTACCATCTCGCTTACATAAACCTGAAGTTATTTGAACATATTTTGAGCAGCTTTTCCTCAAACTATTTTATTTGGATGCACATTTCTAATGTTGTGTAATTTTCCTCCTCAGACTGGTTCTCTCTCAGTGTACTGCAGAACCAACTTCAACTTGACCATACTACGGTTATGGTTCAACGTGGAAGCTGACCTACGGAATGATTTCCGCCTTACCAGAAGGCCACTGACCAGTCTGCAGAGGCTTCTACGAAAAGATCAGTCACATGGCTGGGGAAAAGATCTAGAGGTTCTCGTATACGTCTACTGGCTGGCTCATGGACTGTCCTATAAAGTGGTGTGCAGGATCTTTGGTATTCCGAAAACGACCGTCCATCGAATCATCCACAGAGTGGCACAGGACATCTTGGAAAACTTAACCAGAATAATTTCCTTTCCACTACCGGAAGAGCTGCAATCAGTTGGTCAGGGTTTTGCTGATTTGTCCAGATGTCCTGCATTCAACAATGTGGTTGGAGCAATTGATTGTAGCCACATACGGATCAAACCACCAGAGAAGCACCGATTGGACTACCTGAACTATAAAGGGTTTTATTCCCTGAACATGCAGGCAATTTGTGATTCTCGTGGCAGGTTTCTGGACATTTTTGTTGGTTACCCTGGGTCTGTTCATGATGCTAGAATCTTGAAAAACAGCCCATTTTATAGGACGAGATGCTATCCCCCACCTGGCTACATCATTCTGGGTGATGGTGGGTATCCTTGTTTAGAGAGCCCCTTCTGTCTGCTTCCACCCTACAAGGAGCCGGTGAATGGGCCAGTCCAGCGGCGGTTCAACTTTCATCAAGTCAGGGGCCGAAGCATTATAGAGAGGGCCTTTGGTATGATGAAGACAAGGTGGCGATCAACTCTGTTTAGGGCACTGGAGGTAAAATCTACATTTGCTTGCGATGTAATTGCATCATGTGCCTTTTTGCACAACATCTGCCTGGACAATGGGGACACACTTGAGCCAGAGGTTGAGATTGTAGATGTCCTCCCCGAACCTCAACCTGAAGCACGCCAAGAAACATCTGGGTCAGCTGCCAGAGACAGACTGGCTGCCCAAATGTTTGAAGATGTTCCTGAGTAAAATTGTGCCCTTTTGTGCAAAATTTCCTTGAGTTTAAAATGTTGTGAGTTTTCAAGTGTTTCTCATTAAAATGTTTATATTAACATTTGTATTTGCATTTATTGTACTAATATATAAATATTAACATTTAATAGAATGTACATATGTATTTAAGAATGACACAACTAGAAATTGTAAAAAAAAATCTTCATTACATCACAGCAAACAAGCAAAATCAAAAAGTGTTCAAATTAAATATATACAAAAACAACACACAATGACCACACAACACTCAGGACACTATGTGGTCCACAAGCCTTTCTAAAAGGTTACCAAATCGGACATTGTGGGCCTCTGTTCTTTCATTATGTGTGTCCTCTTTGCGGCCTGCTCATAGAACCGCCGTTCCTCGGGCAGGTTTGCTTCTTTTAGGTATTCCAGAACAGGATTTCTTTTTCTTTTCCTCATGGGTGTTCCTGGGCTCCTTGCTGAGCTCCTTGCTGGACCGGCGCCGCCAGATGTGCTGGGACCTGGGGAGTGTGGGCGAGGTGTCCGAACTCCCGATGTGCTGTGACTTGGGGAGCGTTGTTGTGTGTCGGGGCAAGCTACGGAGGTGCTCGGACCCGCTTCGGAGGATTCAGCAGCATCCTGTAGAACATGGCAACACAAATTATAATCCAGACATTCAAATAATGAAAATGATCAATAGTGTTGCTTTGATGAGTGAGCAGCATTACCGTGGGACAAACGACCGAGGCTATCAGGCGGGGGGGGGGTCGACCGACGGCCTGCCACCTAGCACTTCGTGCATTAGGTCGAAATACTGCCAGTTGGCAGCAGTCGTCTCGCCCCTGTCCGTGCCACTCCCCGTCTTCGGTGTCCGTAGTTCCTGCCGCACATGCAAAGAAATGGAGACACAGGGAGAAAGGACAAACACATTTTTATTAATATAGAACTAATAACGATCATGAGTTTTGTTTTTATTGTATTTATAAGTAGTCATGAATGAAACTACTACCTTGTATTTTCTTTTCAGGTTTTCCCATTTTTTGGAAACCTGTTGGGCCGTGACCTTCTCCTCCAGGCCCAACTCTCGCAACAGTTCCCTGAAATAGACACAACCAGCAATGTAAACTTACAGATTCAACAGAATAAAAGAACATGCTAATGAATTATTAAACTCATAACTCACATCCATAGTGCTTTAGAGGTGTACTTGGACTTCTTGAACCGGTCCTCATTTTCCGTGCGGAAATTTATTAGCCTCCTGGTTTCCTCTGGCGTCCCTGTGTAATATCGGATATGTTTTTTTTTTTTAATATTTTTAATGGCCAAGTATAGAGTGTATAGTAAAGAGTGTACAAAAAATACACATAATACATACAAAAATACACATAATACATACACAAATACTTTGCTTTAATTAAATACAAAAAGAAATAGCAACTTCACTGTTATCTCTTAAAAGTTTATTAGCATGGAATATCGTCGAAAGAATGCTTAAAGTAGCGTCGAAAACATTGTTTTTACGTGTAAAAAACAACAATACTTTTCACATGAAATACACAAACAACTAACGTCTTCACTGTTAAAAGTTAACAACTTTTAAACGTGTATTTTAGCATGGAATATCGTGGAAAGAATGCTGAAAAGTAGCGTCGAGTAAACATCGTTTTTACGTGTAAAAAACAACAATACTTTTCACATGAAATACACAAACAACTAACGTCTTCACTGTTAAAAGTTAACAGCTTTTAAACGTGTATTTTAGCATGGAATATCGTCGAAAGAATGCTTAAAAGTAGCGTCGAGTAAACATCGTTTTTACGTGTAAAAAACAACAATACTTTTCACATGAAATACACAAACAACTAACGTCTTCACTGTTAAAAGTTAACAACTTTTAAACGTGTATTTTAGCATGGAATATCGTCGAAAGAATGCTCAAAAGTAGCGTCGAGTAAACATCGTTTTTACGTGTAAAAAACAACAATATTTTTCACATGAAATACACAAACAACTAACGTCTTCACTGTTAAAAGTTAACAACTTTTAAACGTTTATTAGCATGGAATATCGTCGAAATAATGCATACTCAAGTTTACGAACAAACAATTGCTAACGTTAGCATCTTCACCGTGTGTTTATATTTTAGCAACATGGAATATCAGCAAAAACAATGCTTTCACATGAATTTTATGAAGAAACACTAGTTTTAAAGCAAGAATACTCACATTTATGCACAAGGTTGCTCGCCATGGTTCCTTCTCCGTCAGCACTCGGTTGCGAAGTGTGCCTCCGACATCACTACCTCTAGTAGGGAGACCTGGCACTACCTTGAACACTATCACTACGCCGAAAGTAGAATTGGGACTCCACTACACTTCGCGGGCACGCGCAAACCTAGTGGTAGGGCGTAGTTGTAGTGGTCAAACTGAGAATTGGAATCGAGCCGACGTATGCATTAGGATAGTGTGCATACTAACTAGTATGGAAATTCTCAACAGCACCTCTCAAATCAAACACTGCCGCTACACACTAACCGGAAATGACTCGACAGCTTCTTCTTCTACTTCTATTTAACGATGTTGCAACCAGCTGTTGGAACGCTATCGCGTCACCTGCTGGCAGCACGTTTTGCAAGTTTGGAAAAAGAAATAAAGAAAAAATATGAGAATCGAAATATTAACGAGATATTTAAGCTGGTATCAGCACCGAAGACGTGTCATCCTCCTACTGCTGCTGAAAATGCTCTTGTAAGTATATGCATATATATGCATATATATATGACGTAACTTCCGTATAAAACGCCAATAAGATGGCGGCCGTTTAGGGTGGTTAGTGTCCATCGAACCATACTCAGTTTTGTGGCCGTTTTGAAGAGAAGAATTGAGACGGACTGACGCACTAAAAATACTAACTTTGAGTACGATAGTATGCGATTTGAGACACAGCACTGGTTTGCTGCTGCTGGTTCACCCTGGGAAGTGTGGCTCGTTGAAACATTCTGAGATTCAGCTGAACAGTCACAATTCTTTTTCTTAGTAATACATTTCTCATATGCCGCTATACTGGCGTATACGTCATACAGCGGGGACCGATTTCACTGCCTCACACAGACACACAGCAGGTGTAAAGTGAAGAATGGCAGCAGAGCAGGTAAAAACGAAGAAAAAAAAAGAAGTTATATCAAAAAGAAGAGCCACATCTGTTGTTTGGAGGTTCGCCGGCTTCAAGGGTTCAGTTGTTTTTTTTGCTATGCTACTAAGTGGCAGCTAGCAATGACAACCCAAGCTATGTGCTTCACCACCTGAGCAGGGAACCCTGTTGTAGTATGAGGAATCTATGAAACTCAGTCAGTCAGAGGTACATTCAGGATGTTAAAGGGACTCCATATGAGAAAAAAAGCGAGTGGTAGTTGGACATGACAAACACCGTAACATCTAGGATATGATCCCCATTGAAACTGTAACGACTGCATCATACAATACTTTTATTTTTGCGAAATTACGTCTTTTTTGTTTGACATTATTTAATTTAAATTGTGTTTAGCGTTGTGAATATGTTGAATATTTGACTGATGTGGAAACACATGATAGTCTTTTAAAATGTGCTATTAAAAGAGAATCAACTACTGTTCTTATTAAAAAATAAGTTGTTGGTAAAAGAACAATCTTGCATGACAAATCTGTCAAATTAAGAAATATATGTAAAGACAGATTTTGATGGGATTATTATTGTTGCTTAATTTAAATGCATACAAGCTATCACAAAGGTTTAAGTGTGTATATTCTTTGTTTTTAAATACATAAATAATATGTAACAAGAGTATACAATACAAACCAATAAACGTAAAACTTTTTATTTGTCAGGTTTAAAAAACACACAAATTGGTTCTACCTAGAGTTTTGCCAATTTTACGATCATGTGTGTGTAACATAATTGCTCTAAATACATTTGTTTTTAATAAAATAACAATTAGTTGCAATTTTTTAGTTTTTTTGAACTGCACGTTATGAAATTATAAATATTTCAATCGTTACTGTTGTTGCATACTTACAGATTGACTTTACACATTCGTAAATCCATGAACATGTTTTGAACATTTGTGGCCCGTTCGTGATAGTTAAGCAACAAAAATAGCCTCATGGAAGCTCTTCGTTCTCCAGCTGCTGCGGAAATTTAAACTGTCACCCATCTTCCTGACATCCCTCTAAACTCCAGCCACTGAGAGCATCCAGGTCAACAGCATTAACACCGGGTTCAGGAACTGCTCGACCCAAGACCTTAGCACCTTGTAAAGCTGTACGTAAAGCAGAACAAAGGACGGCAACACCTGTATCCACTCTGCCGGACATCATCAACAAGAGGGTTAAGCTGAGAGCTAAAAAAGATCATGTTCTACTACTGTTATCACTTCAATGAGCTTTTTCAATCTCTGCGGTCGACATGCTGCCTTTATGGCCACCTGCAGTGAGGGAATAAGGCACTATAGTTATATACTAGAGCACTACAGTTATAAATGTAAATATTCTATATTATTTTACAAGAAACTTTATTGTCTGTTGAAAGGGTTTTGGTAATAATAATTTAATTTAGGTTATGTTTAAGATCATATTCAGAAATCTTTAAATGTTTCCATTGTGTTGGTGCTTGCTGCCTTTGCATCTCTTGATATTTCAAATGGTAAAAAGATATCTTGGATTTAAATTGACTTGGTGACTGAACCTTCATAAAGAGTAATGCATAAAATGTGATTGCCTATCTATGTATTTATTTAAATATGCATAAAAAAGGCAAGGTTGGAAAGATAATGTGATGCTTAATGAGTGAAAGAACTGAATATCTCACACTTAAAAAAAAAAAAAAATCAAAATTCTGCATATTTTAGTTGTAAATTATTATAAGACAGTAAATATTAGATGCCCCATGATAATACTAAACTGTTAGATGTGCAAAACCTCCACTTTGTTGGGGATGGAGGTGGCTGAATGTGTCATTTCAATTATGTACTGAATTAAGGTTACTCACCTTATTGTTGTTTTTTTACATCAATATTTGCTTATGTATTTCTTTTTAGCAATATTGTTGTGTTTTTGGCTGCGTTCACTACACGTAAAAGACAAATGTGACCAATCAAAAATGTTGGAATACCTGGAAGGCATAACAATGTATAATCCTAAGATTTGACATGGTTTATCAGAGACAACTTTTTGAAAAGTTTATGCTCGAAAAAGACAATTTCTCCTGGAGAAATCATGGCAAATATAAATATGCAAATGCGGCACCACCACCTCCTCAGTTTTAGGTTTTAGCTCTTCCACAAGCTCCGATGCTCTTGGCAGACTGAGCCGCTCAAGTTGTAACATCAGAGACGGTTGACCCTGCAAACTTTTTTCGAAAGAGTGCGTTGTGCATCATGATCAGTTGTGAGCTGAAGTAACAGAGTGATGATGTGAATGAATGTTTAAGTAATAGTATTGTATATTTATGTTGACATTTATTCTCGGATGCTTCAAACGAACCGATACATATGCACCCAAATCATTTTCTGACAAAATATAACTTTGGATCAGAATGAGAATAATTAACTGTTATAGCCAGACACAACATGGGAATATTTCTGTGGTGTCATTACAGAATAAAAGGATGAAATAAGATCACACACAAAATAAGGAATAGAAGAACAGAACAAAACACCAAGACAGCCCTTTTCTAAGGCGCCTTAGATATCTGTGATATTATTAAAATGTATTTTATTATCATTATTATTTCTTGATAGAAAAATGCACTTTATAAGAATCCTTATTTATATTTACTCAAAGGCTTTACTTTGGCGTTAGCTGTGCGATTTGTTTCTTAACTATATTAGCTTTTTTTTTATTATGAATGTATTTGTTATGTTAGGCTAACATATCATCCCCAAGCTCTAATGGATAAAGACTTTTGTTCTGGCTTCTATATTAAGTGACATCACAGCCATAATCTTGATAAAATTTCAAGCAGGCAAGCTCTGACACCATTTGAATTTGTTTATTCAGTTTTTTATGTAAAATGTTATTCTTTCAATGGTATTGTAAAAAAAATAAAATCCAGTTTTAAACTGAATGGTATACTTGCTTGAAACCTATTCAACCATATTGTGAGTGCAAATGACTAGCTGGATGGAAGTCTGCACTCTCGGAGTGTTTTTAAAAAATTCATATCACTATGTTGTTGAATAAAATAAACAAGAAACAATGTTGCAATAGGAAAAAAAAAAGTTTACCAAGTCAATGCGGCCGATTGATCAAACTAGACACATCAACGTAAAAAGCACTCCATCAGAAAGCCCTTCTCATATAAATCATATTTAATTACATGCAAACCTAAATGAAAATGTTCTAACAGTCAATGATAGGCCTCGTTCATAAAGTATTTGTATAATCACAGGAAAAAAAGCCCTGTCAAATGTTTTTTTGCTTAAATGCATGCAGGCTATTTTTTCTTACAGAAAACGCTGATGAATATTCTATCAACCAAAACAAAATGTTGCTTGGCTCTGTATTCTATGACAACAGTGTATGCAGACTGTGATATTGTGCATCTCCCCCTCATCTTCATCCAAGCAACTAATTAATGAGTAATGTTGCCGATTCTGCTCAATTATTATGCATTAAGCTGCACAAGCTTGCTGCTGTATTTAGATGTCAAAACAGAATCCTGTTTGGACACATTTTAAGATGATATTTTTGTGAAACAAACAAAAAAAAAGTGTTTCCAAGTTACTCAAGGGAAAATTGACTTCATCTTTGACTGTTCTGAGGGAGATTTTTGGAATCATCTTCCAAGCAGAGGATCCAAGAACTAAAAGGACCATTTCAGACACTTGTGTATATGTTATTGTTTAAAACAATAAAACATTTTACTTGAATAAAATGAAATTATCTTTAAAACCAATCACCCAATTAGCCAAGACAATCTTGTCATGTTCTGCTTTTGGATTGGTTTTATTTTTGTGGTTCACTTCCTGGTCTCTTCCTCGTCCCACGAGAGCTTCACTTGTGACACGCACCTGGAACTACTCAGCAATCGTTCCAACCTGCTCTTAAGCTCCCAAGATCAGGATGTGGGTGTCAGATCAACTTTGCCTTCATCGTGCTAATTGCTTGCCCCTCGCGTATGCTCGGTTTATTTTTAATTGGGTTCTGAGTGTCTGAGTTATTTTATCTTGTTTCCTTGAGCTTGTTCTGACCACCACATGCTTGTTTTGCTCCTGTATTGTTGACCTTCATGTTATCGTGTGATTTTTTAAATTTCTTTTTTAATATTCTGTGTACTTGATTACTGGTGTTTTGTCCACAAGTGTGTATCAACAGCTGTGTGTATTATGTCTTGTTTTTTTATTGTTTCCAATTATATTTTTTTCAGATTTCTTCCTTCGTTCTGCTTATAGTTCTCTACTGCTTTGGTTTTCCTTCCTGTGTCTGTTTACGTGTTGTTTCATAAATTGCCTACTCTCTTAAGTCTCAGAGTCTATAAAACACATGCCACAAACACTAGTATAATCCCTGACAAATATTTCACTATTTCTGACAGAAAACGAGTGATGTGGCGTTTTTTTTAAGCAGAAAAATGCATCGAACAAAGAAAATCAACATTTTTGAATTGTGTTCAACTACTCACAACACTTCTTGACTTTTTAAACCTGCTTCACTTTTTCTCCATGTTATTTGCTTGTGAATTTTGCTTAAATATAAGTAATTAATTCCTTGTATTTTAGTGAAAATTTCTTTTGAATATTTAAATAATTTTAATTTCAAATAACCCCCCCAAATACAGCACCATCTTGTGGATAACAATTTTTGGTTTCATGTTCCATGTTTTTCTGTCTTTAAAAAACAGTGGGGCATGTTTTTTTATGTAGGAAACGCATTGTAAAATAACATTTTATGAACCTATACACAAGTTATTTTTTATTATCTATGTTGAAACTCTACCATCTACCAGAGTGCAGTTCTCATTTGTTCCCCATTCAAAAGTTGTCCCAGAATTGTTCTTGGTGGACTAGTCACTTAGTGAAGTGCAATGCTAATTATGCCAAGCAATGTATTGGAAAAGATCATAAACATGGTCATACTGTTAATGTCAAATTGTTATCATTTTAAAACTGTAAATAGTTTATATAAGTTTAAATTCTTGTTCTGGTACGTAAACCTGTAGATTTTGGTGGGACTACTGAACATGGTGATACAAAAAAAAAAAAACGCATTACGAATCATTTGTCTTTCTTTGATAGTGTTATAGTTTTGTAGATATAAACCTGAGTGCAGTTACGGGATTTATTCCATTTTTCCCAGCCTAACGTTGCAAATGTAAATAAGTAATATTTGTAGAGCGGATGTATATAAGTGAGGAATGTCACAAGCTTGACAGACTGAGTGCTCACAAGGCACTGGAGAGCGTTTGTACTACAGCAGATGAAACATGAATGCCTTTGTATTTAGATGTACTGCTGTAAATGGAGGTGATGGATGGTCTTCACCTCAGGCTTCAGATTTTGGTCTTCAGGGAAATTCTTTCATCCGTTACTGCAGCCTTGCTAACAGTAAACATTTCATCGATGGAATGTGTCTTCATTGTGTTGCAAATAAAGTCTGTAAACAGCAACTGTATTTAATTATATTATTAACTTTATATATATATATATATATATATATATATATATTGTATTTATATATATATATATACATATATACAGTATATATATATATATATATATATCTCAACATGTTTTTTTAACCTAACCTTCTCAAATTAGTGTGGTTGCCATGCCCTGTTTTTATCTAGGATCTAAGGCAAGGAACATTTTAATCTCCGCAGAACTTCTGTACATATTTTCAGCCACTCATAACCATCACGTATATAGCAGCCGTCTTTTTAAATGGATCAAACAAAAGAGAGTCTGGTCCTTGTTTGCTTCCCTTCACTTCCAGTCTGTGTGTTCTAGAATAAAAAATGTATTGTTGTTTTTAAGCAATAGATGTTCTTCCTATATTGACTAGACTTTAACTCCTTGTATTCCTCAAGGCCCCCAATATGTCAGCTGCTCCTTTATCTCTTAAGCTATTTCTCCTGAGATATTTTTCATAACTGACAGAAATAATGGTATTTTCTCTTCTCCAAAATTAAGACACCTGAGCAGTGATATATTAAGATTTTTAAAATTACTTCTACTCCTTTGATGTGACAAAAATGTGACATGTTTGACATCTACCTCTTCCTAGTTGGTAGCAGAATTGAAGGGAAGGAATCAAATTTGGCATCTTTTCACAACTGACGTTTGCGAGTTCTGAGTCTTGGGGGTTCAATATGCTAATTTGAGTGGCAGTGAAGAAACACTTTGTGAGGCGAACTGTCACAAGTTTTTAAATACTCAAACACCCTGTTCACACAGCTACTTTGCAGACACTACTAATACGATTCCAGCATGTTTTAAATTTGCATTATTTCACCCCAACACATGCGTGAAGCAGGAATATTTCTCCATTTTTGTCACTTCTTCATGATGCAAAATTGGTATGAAATAAAAGCTTGACAAAGAAGGACAGGACTGAGTCAACTGAATCAATTTTTAAGTTGGACTTAAAGAACAACATTCACTCACTCTTCAGTTGTTATGCTGCCAATCTAGCATTACTTAAATGGGTGGAGTGTGGTTGGTTAGTGTGTAAGTAAAAGCAACCATATGTAACATTTTGGAACTATTGTAGGGAAAAAGGTTGTTCGTTTATTATAAACATTTATCATAGAACTATCTCAGGACCACGCTCTCTCCTTCAATAGCCCCCGGTTGAACTTGAGGTCCCCTGTAACAGACCTCTGGTATTTTGTTAAATCTTGTGCGACCTCTGGGTCAAGTTGACCCGGTTCTTAACCACACAACTTTGTCTGGACGTCGTGAATGGAGAGTAATTATTTCCTTTTTAAAATGTTTTTACTCGTTCTAATCAGAACAGGGCTCCTTAACCAGCGACATACAGTAAATTACATTTCTTTTGAAGCCAGGATAATTGAGTTAGAATTTTAAAACACCATCATCAGACAGTTATGAACATAGTCATCATAAAGTAACAACAATCAAAAATCAGTAATCCTGAATTAATCTCATTGAAAGCAAAAACAAACAAGCAACTCTTTCTACTATGAATATTTAGGAATACCGCCCCTGGTCTCTCACTACACTGGAATCCACAGTATCCTTCGATCAATTGCTTCGTTAAAAAACAGATTTGGTTCACTCCTAATCTCTATCATGAAAGCCAAAGTTCATCAACTCAAAAGTCTTTAAAGGAAGACTTGTCTTACCATCCACAACATGTGAACAAAAATTACACTAATAAGACACTGCCAGTGCCAAAACCCATTACGCCATTCTGATCACTTGAAAAAAAAATCAAGAACATCCACAAACCCTCATCTCAGCAGCTCAGCCAACTTTCATCTGTCTACGTTCCCATTCTCCTACTTCCACCTCCCTACTCTATCTGAATGGAAGTCACAAAACTTGTACTACTACCACCAAACCCTGATCCTCTCTCCCGTCCAACTCCTTAGTGTCTGCATATCTGAAATTTAATTCTGGTTCCCCCCAAATGTCCTCAAATTATCCAGCGAGAAAACTAAAGTCCTCGTCATTTGCACCAATTAAATCTAATCCAAAACCAAAAGCCATTCTCTCACCATCAACAACTAAAACGGTCTCCCCCTACCCCCCAGTTAAGAGCCTGTCATCCTAGACAATACACTTTCTTTTCAATCTTAAAACAAACTAGTTTTACCCAATCTGGCTACTTCTACCTCACAAACGCCTTCATAAACTTCAACTGGGCTGCTTGCATCATCACCTGAACCCCCTCCATTCAACACATCACTCCTGCACTACAGCAGCACTGGCTCATGGTTCTTAGTTTTAGTGAGATTTACTGTGATTTGATGTTTTAATTTGTTTAGATGTTTTCAATGTTTCTGTAAAGTAACCTTGAGATGTATTATTATTATTGTTTCAATACATCAACAGAAATACTCCCTTAGATATCTATCAAATTCTAAGTAAAAGTGGGTAAGGCAGGCCCACAATCAGATACATGCTAATGATACATATGATCTTCTTATGCAGCCCCTGTGTTACAGGAAAAGTACATTTCTCTATGTGCAGACGGTGCATGAGATTCAGCTGTCTAGATAAATGACACAATATGTGACACCATAGAATTTCCATTTCTGACCCCAAACTCCCTTGGTCCATCTGCTCACAGAAAGACACGCACACACACAGTGTAAATCATGTTGATCTGTCAGAGAAGCTTGTCTTAGCTGTCAGTCGCCAAAGTCGGAGTGTCAAATGTGTTCGTTTGAATGTCAGCAGATGAGCAAATATATGTGCACGTCAGGAACTGCAAGAGCATGTTTGACTCCAATTGCTTCAGAGTCACTATCAAAGCTTCAGAGTCCCATCAGTGAGCTCTTTAAAATCCCACTTGTTTGCTGCGTGGCTGGCTGAGGACTTTCCTCTGTCGGTCAAATTAGATACATTTGTTTGTGAAATATATAGCTAGGTCCTTCTATCAGTGCCACTTCCAATTCACATTTTAGGTCATATATGACCCACACAAATATTGTCACACCTAAATCCCCATTTACAGAATGTAAATATCCTTTTCCTTATAACCAGTTGCCCTGTTTTACAAGCTATACTGTATGGTACATTTGACCTCAACACATTACAATACATTTGATTAATTTTAACTAGCACTGTTTTCCATAAACTCTTAATCTACCTATCATTACAGTTGAATATAAAACCTTTCCAGTGATGTAATTAGTTAAAGAGGCATCATTTTAATTATGATATTCAGTTACTGGTTGAAAAAAAAAAAAAAAAGTAAAGTGTGAATGACAACGATCTGTACTAATTATTCAGTATGTAGGTAATTCCAGATGGCACAATGTTAATACTAAAAAGTGTCTGTCCGTCAATCTGTTCATCCATCCATAACATTGTTCTAAAACACACTTCATAATTGGCTGCTTGTTGTCTTAATGTTCAGCTTCACTTTTGGCTTGAAACAATGCTATTTTACCTCTGTCAACAGAATTATTGGATGCAGTTTTATTTTCCATGCCGTTTCTCTCTCTTGGCTTCCACACTGAACAATTTGGATACAAACCCCTTTATTTAAAAATAGAAAGGCTGTCCCACACTGGAAATGTGGTTGGAATTTTTCGCTTTGTAACTTACACCCTTGAAATACAGTGTAATTAAACTGCCTTTTGAAACACTTAAAATTTTAGTAAGGATGTTTTTAAGTAGTGCTACAGAAGGCACAAATAATAACAATTAGAATCCTGAAGTATCATTGGTACAAACTGGCAAGAAAAAAGAAAAAGATATATGATGACCTTACAAAAATACATGATTCTGTTATCTTATACAGGGTTCGTAAACTTTTTGGCAACTGCGCGCTACTTCAAGAGTACACACTTCTGAATGAACTTAATACATACAATCATGGATGATAATTGATATTCCTTTAGTCCAGATTATTGATTTTTCAATTATTACCAATAGGGCAAGACGGAAAAAAACACATAATCAAACATAACAAGATAGTTGTTTTATTTAAGATATATATCTTTGGTCCAGGGCTACTTTTTAGAGTCTGCAGGCTTTCACCAGGGCTTGTTAGATTTGAGCCTCCTCCTGTTCACCCTGCAGTTTCCTCAGATCTTCCATAACGTTGAGGCAACCAAGGTTGATGAAAGCATAGGGTTAGGAAGGTTGCCACAGTTATGAAAGATTCCACCTATTTTTAAATCGATGTTACTTGCTAGGTTAACGTAGATTGTAGTATAAGTGTTTTTATTATTATCAGTTTATAAATATTGTATATTATGTTTTATCCATCTCTTATGCTCTTAAATATATACATAAATAAGATAAAACCATTAAGTATGTACAATATTTAGCTCCATTCCTATTAAATGGAATTCACATAAAAATCCTTGAATCTTTGAAATTTTTGTCGCCAACATCTAGAGTAAGTATAGTAGGTAAGAAGCATAAGAAGAGAATCACTTTTCACGTTGAAACTTTAGTGTCCAATAGTCTTCATTTGTTGCAGTAGATTTTAATTCTATTCCCATAACATAAAGTAAACCCCCAGAAAACACAGAGTCAACAAACCCAGACTTAAATTTAGATATTGCTCAGTATTGCAGATAGAAGAGTTTGATGAAAGATAAGATTTGCATAATTTATCAGATATCTTTTTCCAGTCATTTATCTAAATTGTGTTTGTCATCAATTTCCGCTCCCTAGACAATACAATAAAAGTCACCAGGACATGAAAGGCTGTGCTGGTGGGTTTGTTTCCACAGTAACTCTTTCCACTTGAGAGCTGAACTAAAATGGTATGATTTTTCTCTGATACTAAAAGCATGTCCTGATGTTTTTTCATCACAAATCTAAAATGTTTAGAACTTTCCCTGAAGGAGGTAAGACTAGTATATTCGAAAGGTTTGCGTGGGCTGGAATCTTTTTCATTATGTCTGTGTCTTATGAGATGTGGAGGCTCATTTAACCCAAATTTGCAACCTGGCGCCATTTCAAACAACTGAAATTTACATATTTGTGATTGCGAGTGCAATAATTTGGTTGTCACATTAGAAAACATTATATTTAGGTAAACAAATGATGTTCTGTCTTTGACATATTGAATCTGGAACCCAGAAAAAAAAAATCCCCAGAATTCTCAATTAAAGGTACAAATATCTCCATTCAGAATTCATAATTTTCAAAAGAAAGCTCTTTTTTTTAGGAATACTTTTTTTGCGATTAGAGACGTCAACTTCAGACAAACCCCACTAATACAACAGCCAAGTACACCACGGCTCACTGTCACAGGTTAGCTCCCGGTGATCCTTATTGATTCATCTGTTTTAATATTTATTTTGCATGAGCACTGACACTTGCAAAGTCTTTCAATAAGAAAAGATTTCAAGCTGCAGCTGAGAGACTGGAAACTTCCTTTACAACACAACCTTAAATTATACCGATTTATTTAATTTTTCTGAACAATCCCTCATCTCGAGGCTTCAATACAAGATGGACATGACAGGCGAGTACCACGGAGGTATTTCGATGTTTTAAAGAGTAAGTAGATGAAGACGACGACAACTGAGCTCCAGTCACTACATTAAGATGGACTATAACTCTAAAAAGGAATGGATTACTCTGCAAATTATCCCATTTCTCCATCGACATGAGGGTAAGTCGAAAATAATTGAAATTTGAATGTTGGCTGAACTATCCCTTTAAATCTTTGGATAAACTAAAAATGCGTCGATGGATGTTTACACTTCATTATCGCGGATTTTCTTTTCACTGTCAATCAAAAAGGGAATCTGCTCAATAAACCCCGTGGGCACTGAGTGTCCAATGGGCAGGACAAAGCCCAGTATGTATCCAATGATGTCTAGTTTCACTTCAAGAGAAAAACCCACTCAATGCTTCCCTATTGAAGTCAATTGACGATCAGCTTCTGCACTACTTTTACGCTGTTACAGTTACTACAAAAGTTCCCACATTTGAAATACATTCATTTATTAATGATGTATGTTCTACTTCAAAAAAATCAAAAGGCTTTTAACACATACTTCTTCAAAGTTTATTAAATTTTAATTTGTTTTTCCAATTTTCCAAATTTTGGTTTTGAAGATCAATAAATTATCGAAATATTTTATCTGAGCTGTTCCCTAGGTAGTTTTTTATGTTCTTTTAGCTTCAAAATGAGTGTGACAGTAATCAAGTCTTCTTTCTATTCAGTTGTAGGGACAATGACACTGAATGATTAAAATGCATCACAGTTAAACTTTCAGACGCCAATTTGCAGTTGGCAAGATAACAGCAAGTATTTACAGGAAAGAAAAAAAAAGTGCATAATTCTTTCTTTAATAACAAAGGCACTGGCTGTAAGAAGGTTTCAAGGTTGAGTTACAACACAGTGAAAGTGGAATGTATGGATATTTCCTTTGCATATGTCTGCTCCTAAAACATTTACCAAAAAGCAGTACAGAAAAAAGACTGTCCATTGTTCTTCATACTTTCAGGAAAGATATTACAGATTGGGTTGAATTCTTCTGTATATGTTGATAATGGTAAATGGTGACATGATCATAGTGTGGTAGTGAGTTACCATAGGTATCAATGCATCGTTTGAAGGATTTGTCACTTTTTCACAGAAAGGACTTTATCCAACTCCACTCTTGTTTGTTTTACTGATATCGCATCCTGATAATGAAAAAAAAAATCATAAATGGGAAATTCAATAAAGCAATTTTGTGGGGTCTGCACTATTTGGCATTTGAGTTTTACCTGTTACAACAAGTCTTCCATGGAAAATGAACTGGATATATAATAATAAGGAGTAAGACAAAATCTAAACAAAAATTAGAGTCAAAGGGTTTGTATTCCGACATGAAAGGATTTTCTCCCAAATAAATTTCTTATAATTTCGATGATGGTTTTCTGTGGTTCGTCCTCTATTTGTTTTATTTGCTACTTTTGCCTTGCACTTTCTGTTGTGCCTTAAAACACATTTTGCGCTTACTTTTCTGTTTCTTCCATGTGTGTGCTTCACAGCCATGAGTTTTATGCAATTTTCTCATTCTGTTTTCATTCCCAGGAGCATCTTTCCTGCCATGCGTTTTCTGTTTTGTGTTATAGTATTTCACTGGATCATTCAGTTCTTTCTGAAAGCATGTTGATATTTTATATATTTTATTTTGTGTCCTTATTCCTACTTTTCTGTTTGACATTCAACTTCTGGTTGGTATTACTAAACAGATGAATTCTTCACTCGTTGTGTGAGTCTCTCTGCGACCCCCGCAAACCACGCACACTTGTGTGTGTATAACACAGTGTTTTCCTATGACTTACATTCCATTAAGGTGCATCTAAATTGAATAAAAACCATTAGTCATTTAATTACAAACATTTTTGTTTGCTTTTATACTGGGACACAAGAGACTTATTGGCCCCACTGTCTATGTTCTAGTTAAGGTAAGTCTTGATCCCTTCTCTTAATAACATTAATCACATTTAAAAAAAAGTATTTTGTAAGTGCTACTTATTGCAAAGGAATGATTAAGTGACGATTCAGAGCATGAGGCTTCTCATTAGCAATGCCATGGATGGCAAGAACACACACACATTAACAAAAGGCATATCTGTGCCTGCGTAAGTCTAATAGCTTGTCCCTTTTGAGTGTCCCTTTGTGTCGTATACACATGTGCCTAATTGAGTATTACTGTAATCAGCGCTAGTGCTTTGGTATCATCCACACAATCCTGTGTCTTTAAGGACGTTCATCACTCCTGCATTGAGAGTCAGGTTTTGTCTGAGATGCCTGCTCTATTAGGAAGCTTAAAGTGGGAATTAAGTCATTTTATGACCTACTTATTAGATCCTTTTCGTCAAAATTAATTCATCCATTCATTTTCTCCCACTTATTCTGTCATTGGCGGTGCAGGGGGGGGGGGGGGGGGGGGGTTGGAGCCCATCCCAGTTTCTTCAGGTGAAAATAAACAGAAATATGGGAGAAGACAACTTTTAGAAACAAAATAAGTTACGTTGTATGAAATACTGATATTTTCACCTGTAAATAATCATCATAATTATCTTAAACCCACATTGTTTGTTGGGTTTAAGTTGTTGAACGAGGGTTCACCGTCCTAAAATGATCTTTCAAATAATTTGATTAGAGGTTATTCTTTGGTCGCACTATCCACCTGTTCCACCCTGCTAGTTTTCCTTCTCCTGGCTTTACTCCTCAATATAAAGCACTCTATCATTTGCAAACAAAGAGACTGACTCCTGAACCCACCATAACGACAAAGACATCTCACCACTGCCTCATACATGTCCTGACCTCACATACTTACATGTCGTTTGCTCCCTTTTACACATCTCTCTCGCTGAGCACCAGAAGCTACCTACATCTAAGAACCTTGACATTCCTAAGTCAATAAATCTGAATTGGTAGGAATCTCAAAGTGTCAAAGAAATCTGGGAGTAATGTTTTAATAGTGACAAAGTAACATGAAATACTAAAGGGAATAGGGGGAGAATTTTCAGCAGCCGAAGAAAGTAAGGTAAGATGCAACTAAACTTCAGGAACACATATTATTTGAATCAAACGGTAATTGGGTTGCCGTGTAAAAGCACTTTGATGCCAATGCAGCATTTTGACCAAGTTGAAGGAACTGCACGGCATTGGAATAATAGTGTGTGGCGCATTCATTTACATATCCCTTCATGGATTTAGGATTGAGTTGAAATTGAGCCCAGGAGTTTCTGCATGTGGTGACTGTAATTTGTTGTGACACTTTTCTGTCTGTAAAAGACTGAAATGTATGCTGTGCGCTTGCCCACTTGCACGTTCACCCTGGGAACAACACCTCAAAGCCGCAACTCATTTTCAATCTTTAAATATGCCGAGGATAGACTTCACTTTTGACTTAAAACACACCCGCCAACACACACACACAGCATTATCTATTGGGAAAAGAGCAGGTGTATAAGAACCATCTCCACACTCGTGCACTGCAGGAGTCAACACTCTGCCTTCAGACTGTCTGAAGCACTTTTAATAGCTTTCAGAGGAAGACGGAGACAACAAAAGAGAAACCTCTTTTGTGAGTTTATATCTCATACTGCTTATTTTGGCCACTTGATAATGACACAGAAAAGCAAGCAGGATATGATTGTTCTGGTTAGTTTGCCTACCTTAATATCCACAATATCAACGGTATATTCCCAGTAGTAGCTTGACTCATTAAAAAACATTTTATCAGTAACTTTATGCTTTTAATAAGCACTATCTCATCCAACGATGCGGCAGAACTCTGCTTTCCTCAAAGGTGGATATTTAAATAGCATATTTTCCATTTTGTAAAGCATTTACCTGTGTTTTGCTCTGCTTAACAACAAAAACATTATACCCACTTTCACATTATCCACATCTCATTAAGTCTCATTTTCAAGAAATCCAAATTAGGCAGATACATAAGTGTTTTTACCAACAAATGGGATAAAGACAATGCTAAAATAACATGTCCGTCATGGAAAACTCATTTTATAAACAATCTTAAAACACATGTTTCCTTTTTGACTTTTAAGCCAGCACAAAGCTTACACAGTACATTCAACTACAAGTTGCTCCAGCTATCCAGAAACAGGCTTAACCCGAGACCCGAGACCCAGAGGCCCGAAAACAAATGTGTTTGAGGTATTCCTTGTGTTGTCCCTCGGTCAACAACCTCCCCCACCCCATATGTATTTCTGCAAGCTAGGGAGGTTGTTCGAACGATTGATCGATCACATTGACCCAGAGACAACACAAGGGTTAAAGAGTAATGTACGGAAGAAAGGACATAGAAAACACAAAAATTAACTGTTTTTAAAGACGTGATTATTGGAATGGTCTAACTTAGCAGAGAGACAAACACTGTTTGTAATGTACAGAGCCGAACTGTTGACTAAACGTCTTCATACTTCAGGAGTAAACATGTTGAACGGAAATGAAAACCTTAACTGTGAAGTGATCCAAAGACATGTATTTGACAATAAAATGCTAGACTACTCCATAAAATAAACATATCGATATCATACAATCAATAACTTGTAGAGCTATGATCATCACACCGTAGTCACTTGCCCTTCCTCATGTTTCCATGGGCTTTGTACCAAATTGCGCACTTCTGCACTTAAACTTAGTATTTTTAGTGCACAAGTAGTAGTAGAAGAAGAAGCTGTCAGGTCATTTACTGTAAGTGTGTAGCGTTCTGTTGTCACTGTTTCACTTGAATGGATACATGTGAAAACTTGTTGGAAAGAAGTCGCTTGTTACCACCTACTGGTGATGGTTGAGAGCTGCTTGAAAATGTGTCATGCCTCAATGATGTCATCAGCGAGAGCCCTCAGCAAATCAAAGTTATGATCGGAGTGGTTGCATTTGTTCTCAAGGCATTGTCGGTACGATTTCACTGGTCAAGCATTCTTATTATCGTCATACAGAGTTGCTTAACATTAGACATTTATTTTATTGTTAAATTTATACTATAAAGTATGTTTAGCATGAGGTTATGCTCAAGGCTAATATCCTGTGTAATACAGTGTGTTCATTGCTGCTGTTATTAGGTGCTCATGAAGGCATTGTATTTTACTTTCAGTTTTACCCAACTCCATATGACTTCAGTAAAGAGAGTATACCTTCAACCCTCTTGTCACATCGACCTTTAGAGAGGAGTTTATTCTGATTGTCGACTCCAGCAAGGTGTTAGAGGCAGGGGACAGTACAGTAAAACGACAGCCCTCCAGCGAACCTACAACATTTAGAGGATTGAACAGTGCTACAGGACAGCCATTCTTTGGAAGCAAGCCGGACACAGTTGAACAAGTAAGGAAGTATTACACCTAACGACACAATGTAAGGGAAATCATCAGAGGGCTCACTGAGGACCTGTTCAAGTACATCATGCTCATCTCGGCATTCTAAATGCTCATTAGCCAGCAGAGCAGCCGCTGCACAAGCACGGGCAGAAACCGAAGCAGCTAAAGCTGAAGCAGCCTTTGCAGAAAAGGAGAGTCATTTGAAACTGCAAAGGGCCTAATTAGAAGCTACATCACAATTACAGAAAACACACTTGGAGTCATCATTGGATATGCTGCTTATTGAAAAAAAAAAAAAGGCTGCCACTGCAATGCGAGGTTGTAGGGGTAGCAATAATTCAAGATGGTGATGGTGATACTCACAGCCAATGGAATATTCCAGTTGAGGCTGATGATCAGAAAACACGCACAAAGAAATATATAACAGCTCGGTGTGCAAACACATCACCTCCCATTGCCTCTCATCCTGGAATCTCTATTGCAGGAGACAGCCTACCTCCTCAACAGGATTACATTCCAACACAAAACTCAGCCAAAAGAAAGTAAATTGTAGAACCTCTCATACCTCAAGTTAAGGCTGAGACTCCATCCCTAAAACAGAACCAAGTTTCCTTGTAACACAAGCAGCCAATACATGATTTTGGGGGTGTTGCCCAAAGTAGAATGTTTTATAAAACACCACACAGTGTCACCCACAACCAAAATGAATAACGACACTCCCAGATTGATGAAAATCAAGGTGTTTTTTGACCTTGTTAGATTGTTGCTCGTCGCGAACTTGTCAATAGGACAAGTGTCTTCGATCTATTTCACATTTCAGGCCGTCCCACTCCATATTCTCTGAAGACGTGCGCAGGGACAGTGGAAACAGAAGGCAGACGGGCACATAGATTCATTGTGAAATCAATAGATGGCAGTGATGCACTTTCATTACCAACACTGATTGAATGCAATGAGGTACCAGATAACCGCTCAGAAATACTAACACATGGTTTTGCATTTAACCAAGCCCACCTGAAACACAGCACAAAACATGTTCCTTTGCTCGATCCACAAGCCACGATTATGCTCTTAATAGGGAGAGACATCATCAGAGCTCACATCAACGGCACACATGATGCATCCTACCAAAAAGTTGGATCTGGGCTGGGTGATTGTTGGAAATGTGTGTATAGGAGATGCTCACAGACAAACTTTGGCTGGCTCTTACTACACTAACTGAGAAATGGAAGGCCCTCTTTCTTCCAACCATGCCCCAATGGTCTTATCGTGAAATTTTCACAGGTTACTATGGTTTCAGTACGACGACCCTGACAAAGAGATTGTGGAGTTCCGCATGAATGTCCATGTCTTCGGTGATAGCCTCTCCCCTGCAGTGGCTATGTTCTTTCTCAGGCGTGCGGCAGAGGAAGGCGAGGATGAATATGTGGAGGATGCAAGGCAGTTTGTGGTCTGTGATTTATATGTGAATGATGGACCGAAATCTCTTCCAACATCAGAAGAAGCCATCAGCTTACTAAAGAGGACACAGAACATGCTTGTTCTAACCTTCGGCTATACAAGCTGGTAAGAATGTGTGAAGACCATGCCACTGACTTGAAGGATCGCAACCTTGCCTCTGAAAGTCTGCCCATGCAACGAACCCTTGGTTTACACTGGGACTTAAACTCAGACAGTTTACCTTATCATGTCCAAACTGAGAGAAAACCATTTACAGGGAGAGGAGTTCTGTCAACAGTGAACTCTCTCTATGATGCCCTTGGCTTTGCGTCCCCTGTGACAATTCAAGGGAAATCACTTCTTCGAGACATCAGAATGGAATGCCCCCTTGGAGAAGTATAAATTGTGGGACAACTGGAGAAACTGTCTGCATGAGCTACAGAAATTACCCTTCCCTAGACCCTACACGTCTGGATTGTTATCTGGAGCAAAGCCCACAGAGCTCTGCGTCTTCTCGGATTATTTGGAGAAGGCAATAGCTGCAATTGCCTATTTGAGAACCATGGATAAGGAAGAAAAATTCCATGTTGGTTTGGCCTCGAGCAAAGCCAAGCTTGCGCCACGCCCAGACCATACAATCCCAAGGTTGGAGCTGTGTGCAGCAGTCATGGCAGTGAACCTTGCTGAGGTAGTCATCTCTGAAACTGATTTGATGCAGTCAACTACTATACTGACTGGCTCTACAATCACCTAGTCACTGGTGCCGAGCAGACAATGCAACACGTGCAATTGCTGAAAAACATCTGAAAGACGCAATATGGTTCACAGGACCAAAGTTCTTGCCACACCCAGAAAAAACATTTAAAATGATGGAGGCGGGACAAGACCCTGAAAACTGTCCCTTCGTGACAACACTCTCGACCACAGTGCTCGAACACCTCGGGTCTCTGTGTTTCACATGCTTCTCATGCTGGCGTTCTCTCATTAGAGCAGTTGGAGCCCTGATTCATGTTGGGCAATGTTATAAAGACTGGAAGGACGAGGCCAGCAGTTCGTTGAAAGGATGGCACCACTGTCATTTCCCATTGTCAGTGGAGGCAGTCGAGGCTCACAGGTAAAGTACATTAGTCATCATCAAGAATGTACAACATGAAGCGTATGACAAGGAGTTGAAGTGCCTAGCATTTAATAAAAGCATTCCCATGACCAGTTCACTTTGGTCTCTGGATCCTTTCATTGACACAGATGGATTGTTGAGAGAAGAAGTCGTCTTTCTGAAGCAGACTTGGGACCTGATTAAAAGAGACCACTCATTGTCAAGTGCCCTTGCTGTTACAAGGTTTCAGTGTGCAAAACTCCCCACTTGAAAAGGTAGCTAATTTCAGGAAGATTCCACTCATCACAACTTTTTTGGTTTCTTTTTCTTCTTTTTTTTATTTTAGAAGTTAATGCAATGTAAATAACCAGATGAAAAACCTTTGAACAAACACCATTTTAGAAACAAGATAAACACATTTAGTGAAACATACAAGAATTTAAATACTCAGTGTTTAAGTAACCAACATGAGCCTTATAAATAAGTGCATGACTTCAAACCCAGTTGATAGCCAATTAGCCTTACCTGGCGCCTGCAGTCTGGCGAATTCAGGCTGGGGGAGGCATTCATCCTGGTGTAACCAGGCTGGAGGAGCGTGGCCTACAGTTCAGCTTCACACCTCCCACTCGATCTTCCCACGGAAGCCGCTGGAAAGATCGTACACAGCAACTTTTGGTCAGCGTCTCCCTCCTGGGCTTTCTTGGATTCCTGCCTGCTTTTCGACTGGCAGCATAACCACCAATCGTCGAACATCCTGATGAAGAACTGTGGACTGAAAGTCCCTCCGGATGTTATAGGTAGGATGCTTAGCTGCTGATGTTGCAGGCCTCACTGTGCAGGAGCTTGACAAAACTCACATTCCATACAATGCCTCTGGAGTCAGGGTTGACACCCTGGCAATAAGTGTCGTCTGAAGTTCGCTGTAACTGCGCCCTGATTCTCTTCCCAGACTCTGCAACGCTTTCTTCACAAGTCGGACTGCTGCTTCAGCAGAGCCATTTCGATGAGGCGAATCATCTGGCTGGATTTGCCAACGCCAGTCGGTTCCATTTTGAGCTAAAATCTCGTCCACAGCAAACCTGTCCAGGCCATCCAGAAACTGATACAGCTCCTCCAAAACAAGTTTGTCATCGAATAAAATTGTCCCTGGATGAGACCAAATCTTCGGAGGATGCCCTCAAACTGCTGTGAACCTCTGATAAGCCATCAGAAAGCTTTAGGTCGACATATTGTTAGCCAGCTCTGTGTGGATTGCTCTACTGGCCATACAGCATTATACGACTCCCCAAACCTTCATCGTGACTCTCTTCCTTATATCAACTTTGACCTGATATGGTCCAAATAGGTCAACTACTGTGAACTCAAATGGGGCTGCCGGCCTAGTTCTCTCTTGGGGAAGATCACCCATTACTTGCTGACATCTCTTAGCTCTGGCTTTCTTGGCTTACAGTTTTCAATTACTTTTTAAGCAATTCTTCGTCCCTTGATGACCCATGCTCTCTTTCTCACTTTCAGTAGTGTTGCAGCAACTCCCTCATGACCCTTACTGTGAGCATCACGAACCAACAATGTTGAGATCGCTGTAAGGTAAGAGGGGAACACCAACTCTGTCTTCTTCAAAAGCCTGGACTCTCCCACCACAAATCAATAGCACAGATCTGACCTCTTTGCAGACTACCAGCCGGTCTACTGGGTGGTTGGAAAGGTAACACCCTCTTGTGCAGCAAGGGAGAGACCTTTTCTCTTAGAGCATCTTGGTGCTCGGTTGCAGTGATGACCTCAGCGGATGAAACTGCCTCCCACTTTAAGGTTCCCAGGATCCTGCTTTGAGCTGCAAAGTACTTTGTTGCCCTCCAGACCTGGGCGATTGTCGTAGATCGAGTCAGGCTTCTCACCGTCCTTCATCCACTAGGTTTCGGACAGCAGCACTGGCAGGTGGCCTCTGACACTCTTGATCTGGTGGCTCTTTCTTCACCTGAGCTCTTGAGAGTGCAGCAGTGAATGATTTCTTCTGCATCTTTCCAAAAATCTCTCTGGTAGTTGCTGATACATAATTTGCAGACTCAATTGGCAACTCATCAGCTGGTAGGCTCAGGAATTTTGGCCCTCGCTGCCATGATGAATTTTCATCCAAATTTCTTGGACCAGCCCCACAAGTGATAATATCAGCGATTTTCAGTGTTCCAGGAATCCAGCACCAATCCTGAAGTTGCTTGCGTCTTTTGATTTCTCCAATCCTGTTGGCAAAAATGTCTGGAAGCCATAGCTCTCGCGTCGGTACCACTGTTTGACTTGAACTCTACCATGTTGCTCAAATTACTTTTCTAAACGTGCGGTGAACACTGATCCACAAAGCTCTGCCTTGACTGCTTCCCCTTTTTGGTCCAAGGGAGTCAAATGAGGTTTGGACTCCACCAGCCTTACTGTAGAACCTTGGTCACAGGCCAACAGCAGATACAGGACTGAACCATAAGCATTCTCGCTGCCATTAGAGAAGGTGATCGCATCAGGTTCAGCCTGCGTGCCTGCTGGTGTCAGGTCTCGATGAAACTTGACCTCGCTCAGCTGAGCGTATTCTTCAAAGAGAATGATGATATCTTCTCTTAGCTTTCCAGATCTTGCAAGGTCCCAAGTGTCTTTGATGGTGCTACACTTGAGTTCGGCCTCCTGAAATGCTAAACCAAAATGGCCCCTTTTTGCTTTACAGGCGTCGTCAGACCATTCGGGTCAGCCCAGAAACTTGGCTGAGTAACTCTCCTCATCTCCTCTCCTTTTTTGTCCTCCTCTTTGAGCTGGTTCGGCAGAATCACAGTCCTTGGAGTAGCCGCCTGTTCCAGCTTCCCAGAAAAATCCCTCCTTTTTTGACCAGAGAAGACCCACGATTGCAACTCGAACCCTCCTGCTTTAAGGATATGCTCCATATTTTCTGTGATGACTTTAAGCTGGTCTAGGTTGTTATTAGAATTATATTCGCCAAGCTCCTCCTCTTCAGAGTCACACTACAGGAACCTATGCAAATGCACCTCCTGATTTTCCAGCCACACTGAATTATACATTTTCTTTATATCTCCCAGAGCGGCAAACCTGCCCCTCCGGAATTTGAGAAGCACCGCACAGATTGAGTTAAGGACGTCTGGGCCTTTTAGCAGGAGATCATTAAGGCTCACCTCTCTGCACTTTTGACTACTTTTCCAGACCAGTCTCACCGGAGTTATGACGGAGTGTGGGCTGAGTGTGACGAGGTGGCTGATATACCTTACTGGGCCAGTCCATGCATGAAGGCTGCTTTGGTCAACATCATTGCAGCCCTACGCTAGACCATCTCATGAACTTGAGTAGCGTAGGCGGACTTCCACTGTGGCTCTCTGGCCAGCTGCCTCTCTGTCCTCAAGAATTTTGGCCTATGTGTAACCACACCCCTGTTGCTTGGTAATGTGGCTGGATCTTCCACCCAACGGTACTTGGTGTGCCAGTGAGGCCTCTCACTGTGGTCATCCGCAGCTAAATATGTGAGTCGGCACTTTACTATCTCCAACTTCCTCAACGAAAACCCCCACATCTCAGGACACAGCTAGTTATGATGCTGTCCGGAAGCTTGCTTTCTATTGACTTTGTCACCAGAGGGTTTTTTACAGCGCCAGTGTCACCAAGGTCACTCAGGTCTTTGAGGGCTTTCTCAGCAGCTTGAATGAGATCAACAACTTTCTTGGGACAGCTGGAAGTCTCTGGAGCTCCTCAACTATTTCGATGGTGATCGCAGTTTGACTTCCAAGCCGGTTCTCAAGGACTCGAAAGATGTCATCTGCTGTGTTATAGGTCGTTAATCCAAGATCTCTCATTATTTTATCATCTAAGCTGTCAATAAACTGGAATTTTTTGACTTCTCTTGACCTTGGGGAGGGAGGTTGGCTATCATTCTAATGGCTGATGTTGGGTAGCTGATGGGTGCTGCACTGACAATTCTTTCTAAGTCCCTTTAAGCTTTCGCTTCAATGAAACCCACTTTTATCCCCATCAACTCGGGAATACTCTGCTCAAGCCTTCGTATCTGCATCTGTAAGTCTTTCTGCTCATCTGGAGGGGCCCAACACTTCCACTGTGTGTGCAGCTCCTTCGCCCTCTTAACCAGCCTTTCCATGTAGTCGAACATGAAGTCAAAGGCCTTTTTATTTCTGCCAGGTTCAAAGGAAATCACACTCTTTACTTTATCCTCTGCAGCTATTACCGCCATTGTCAGTTCCTCTTCTCCAAAGTTGGAGTGTCTTTTGAATGAGGTCCTTCATCTCCTTCAGCTTCATCTCACACTCGCCTGCCGCTTTCCCAATATCGGCCTTTTGCTGCTTGCTCAACCCGGTCTCTTCATCAGAATCTGCATCCGGCTCCACCTCCGCAAGATATTGGGCCTCTCCGTCATCATTGGCCTCCATCACTTTGTTGGCATCAGTTATGAGTTTTTTGAAACTGTGTTTGAGCTCCTCTTCAGGCATTATAGTGTGCATCCAGATGATGTTGTTGGCCAGCCGGGAGAATTGCCGCTATTCAGATGTCCTATTGGCTTTAATCTGCTCCAGTGACTTGAAGAAGTCAGTCATCTTCTTTTCCAGCAGGATTAGGAAAGGTGCGGTTCACCTTGACATCACTACATGGCTTTTCTTTTGGTGCGTCACTTTCATGAGCGAACAGCATCAAGGACAGCACTTCACTCAGGGGGCAATCCAATGAGCATTTTGGATTGTTGGAGCAAGCTGATATTTGAATATCATTCGGAGGAAAGTGTGAAGTTCAAAAAAGGTCAAACCTTTCCAAGGACAGACTCAAGCATGGAACCACCTTTCACAAATGTTGGTATGGATGAGTTTGGGCCCCACGTCTACAGGACGATGAGTGACGATTTATTTGTTCAGTAAAATAAATTAGTAAAAAAAAAGAGGGGCACACATAATATGAACTAATCTTCTCCCTAATATCTTTCAATCTGTAGTAGAATAAATCGAATATAAGTATTGTGGCATTTGAATTGCAAATACATATATAATAATTGAGATTAACAATCAATAACAATTCAAAACAATAGTTAATAATTGTATTTTTAATACTAAAAAGGTAATAAATTAAATACTGGGTCATTAGCTTGTTCCAAGATCTGTTATTTTACACAGTCCATAAAACCTGTTACGTTTCACCAAACTAACCACTGCCCTACCACTTCTTAAGCCTAAATTGAGGCTTCAGGTTATCAGCATCCTTCCATGTTTTGAAAAACAGCATGGGGTGGTCATAGCTAAAAGTGTTAATATAATTAATATTTAATAATCATTTGTCCTAAAATAAATCAGGAACTATCATTATTGTTTTTGTTGAAAAACAAAGTTGTTTCTATCTATCTTCTATTGATGAATCAATATCTGTATTCAGAAGCTGCAGTGGCCAAAATTCAATGGCTGTTGGAAAATCCAACATCATAATAACTCGGTAATTACCCTCAAGCGTACCCTACTGTGAGGAATATAATACACAGTGTGCCCCTGAATTGTGACACATTTCCAGCATAAACAAAGTGAATCATGCAGATTTGTTTGTGATGCCTTGACACATGAATCGTGTTTGATCACAGGGGGAATATATCAGTTGAAAGACAAATGTGATTGTCGACAGTCTAGATGTCAAGTGAATCAAATGTTCCAATCAACAATAAATCTGCTCCAGAGGATGGCAATACTGCATGTCTGTTTGCCCAGAAAATGCATTAAATGTGTAAAGGAAGTGAAATTAACCTTACAAATGTGGGAATGGGGAGTGTAAACAAATATATTCAGGGATAAATCATTAGAAAGACACAGTCTTACTTGCACACATACACCCCCTGCATGGATATAATTGCCTTTGCAGTTGTAGTTGTGTCCCTGTAGGAGAGCAAACAGAGCACCTGGGCATCTAGCTGTGGTTTACACTTTGAATGAACTCGATGTTAAAACCATTCTAATCATCAAAACACAGTTTAATCACAATGATGGTAAACTTTTAATCTTACTTAAAGGATGGAGAGACTTCGCAAAAAACACACATGCCTTCTTTCAGACTGTTCTGAACTGATCAGCTCTAACTTCATTGAATTCAAATTAACATCCAGAGAATACAATTTTACAATTTATGTGTGGAAAGCGAGTGCTCTACATGTAAAAACACTGTAGAGGCGACGAGCAAACAATCACACTAGAATATGGAAGAAGAGATTGAAAAACCTTGGGGCAGTAGGGTCGCAGTTACAATGCATTTCCGAATGACATTCAAGTCCACGTCATGCTCATGTTGAAGAATTTAAATGTCAAGAAGAAACCATTTAAATTCAAGAGAGTTTAGATGTCTTATTTTTAATGGTGGCGTATGCAGAGAAGGTGAGGAGAAAAAATAAACAAATTGAAATGGAAGTTACTGAGATGATCTGAACAATTTTTGCCATGTTTTACTTCTAGATTAGACATTGATCTGAATTCTGCCTCTCTGATCCATAATTATGACTTCTCACTCATTTTCTACTTGCATCTTATCAGTTGACCTACTTTTTCAGATGCAACTTGAGAGACAGATGAAAGTTGTTCTCCTTAATCAATTGAAATTATGATAAAGAATTAAGCTCAATAGCGTTTCTGTAACCATTATGGCCTCGTTTTGCTGTTGTATGCTTTCTACCATAAAACTTAACATGCAACATATTTTTTATCTTCAAGTTGTTAGTGTGTTTAAATGTTAAACTCGTTACTCTGGTTGACTGTTAACAATTACGAAAATGATGTTGCAAACCCAAAACGTCTATTACAACACAGACATAGTGATACTTTCACTTTCACTTTTCACAAAGTCTGCTCAATGGCAGATTTCTTGTTTCATTTGAACTGTCACCCAAAATCTATTCGGACTACTTGCGGTAGCCAACGAGGATGGGTCCTTACACAGCTGGAAATCGCAATAAGGCAAACGATCAGGCACGGCCACAGAGGAAGCTGATTTCGAGAGAAACAGTCAACAGAAAAAAAGAGAATTAAAATTAAAATGATTAATTACAGAGTTAAATTCTGTTCTTTTTTTCATCTTCTTTTTTTTTGCAATTTTGAAAGTTTTTCTAGGTTCAGCCTTTCCAAAGAGCCGGTAAAGGACCTGAAGACTAAACTCCGAAAACGGTTTCTGACACCAAAAGAGCAACATTATTAAAGGGCAACTATTGTGTTTATTTAAATTTAAATTACGTCATGATGTGATTCCTTCTCGTAACCCCTCGCTTGACCAAAGTTTATTTATTTTAAGTATTAATTATTATACAAATTATACAATTATTATTCAAATTATACACTTATTATTAAATATGTTTATGCACCAAAAATACAAATTTTAAAGTTTAAATTAACAAATTACTCACAAATTAAAAATCATTACAGTATTTACAGTATTTAAAATATCTAAAATAGATATTTCACAACCAGCTCTGAAAACCAAGCATAACTACATGTGCCATACATAATTCAGAAATCACCAATCTTTATGTTGTTTTAACCTAGATAAATATGCAGCAACTCAACATTTAATCTCTGACACCAAAGCGCCTCACCTGAAACTGGAACTGTACGGCTGCGTTGTCTGCGTTTTATTCAATCTAAGCTCTAGCTTTGCTTCCAGCTCCACTGTCACAGCTGGGTGGTAATTCAAACACAATCTTACTCCCACTCCTAAGATTCTGTGATCGGCCTTATGCTCCATTGTCCCGTCACTTCAATTAGTACTGAAGGTGGTTAGACCAATGATGCCTTTAGGGACATGTCATCTGTGGATGCATTGATGAACATGTACAGCATCTAAACCGATGATCCGACCAATAAAAATTGATTTTCTTTTCTGTTTCATTTTTTGGGGGTTTTTAATTGAGTGAAAAATCACCTGAAATTTCACATTCTGTCATTCAAATACACCTTTTTAAAGATTGAACACGTCTTGTAATGTGAAAGGTCCGAGTTGCTTTAGTTTCACTTCAGCCAAATGATTTTCTCACAGAATCTTTTTTGTTGATTGAGATCAGGGAAGTAGATGCTTTTCAGACGTGTCTCTCAGAGAAACCTCTTGGGGAGACATAGGTGAACATTTCATGTTACAGAGGTACTTCAGGGTAAGAGTCCAATCTTGGATAGCATCCTGTCGTTACTATAGATGCTGATTATAGTACCTGACTGATCAATAACTGGCCAAATATGAGCTACCAGTACACAACCCCAAAGTCTTGTTTGACACGATATATTCCCTTGTATGTCCTGCTGCTCCAATCACCCCTGTCTTATTTTAAGCTGACAGTAATGCATTGTTGAGATTTTTCACTGAAAAAATTAAGTTGATAAAAGAGAAAACCCCTCCCCTTTTGTGTGGGACCCCTGACTGAGACTGTCTCTACCTTGTGGGCCTTCTATAAGCCTGTAACTCTGGCTGATATTTCGGCACTGGTGAGCAAGATGAAACCCTCCTCTTTTTCCCAATTCATTTAGGCATGTCATTGTGGAGACTTTACTCAAAAAGCTAAACCTGACTAACATCGGTAATTTCAGGCCTATTTCTAAGCTTCCCTTTTTGTCCAAGATCTTGAAGAAGGTGGTGTATGAGCAGCTGTTTTTGTTCCTGGATCAGAGCGACATCCATGAGAAGTTTCAGTCTGGCATCCGCAAACATCACTCTACGGACAGCATTACTGAAAGTGTCCAGTGAAAGTGTCTCGTTCTCTTGGATTGTCCTCAGCCTTTGACACAGTTGATCACCAGATCCTGCTGAGAAGACTGAGGGATGAAGGGGGACTGTTTAGGTCCGTGTTAAAGTGGTTCTCTTCATACCTTTCTGAGCGCAGTTTCAGTGTATCTGCCAATCAAGAAAGTCTCAATCAGCGGATCTGTTTTGTGGAGTCCCTCAAGGATCTGTTTTGGGTCCTTTATTATTTTTGCTGTACTTGATTCCCCTGGATAAAATCATTCAGAGATTTTCTAATGTTTTTCACCACATTTTTGCTGATGACATCCAGCTCTACTGCTCATTTGATCCAACTGAGCTCCAGAGACTGAACAGATTATTCAATTGTTTGCTAGAAATCAAACAGGGGTTGAGTGAAAACACTTTGCAGCTAAATGTGGACAAAACTGAAAGGTTCCAGGGTTAAGTCAGTATGTGGGTGACTCAGGCCAATCTGTCAAACTGAGCCTGAGAAACCTGGGTGTTATATTTGACAAAGACATGTCTTTAGTTCAACACTGCAGAAAACTGTTTCATTCAACTGAGAAACATCTCTAAACTTAGGGAAATGATCTATCAGTTTCTTTCAGAATCATTTTTAAAATTCTTGTTCTTACTTTCAGGGCTATTAATGGTGTGTCGGCACACACACTACCGGACCAGAGGAGTGAAATCCTTCCAGGCTGTTGCTCCTAAGCTTTGGAACGATCTTCCTCTCTTTCTGTGTTTCATGGATCTACTGACTCTTTCAAGAAACATCTTAAAATATTCTTTTATGTGCAGGCTTTTCACTGATTTTCTGGGACTTCTGTGTTTGTCTTATGTGTTTCAGCCTTTTAAAGTATATATTTTAACTGTGTATTGTTTTTGATTGTTAAAGCGATTTGTGACCCTGGTCTAGAAAGTTGCTTGACAAATGACTTTTACCTTCTTACTCACTTACATTTGGCTTTTTGACCCTGGCCGGGAAAAGCGCTATATAAATACAAATGACTTACTAACTTACTTACTTACCTAATTCACAGAAGGTCTGGTGATCTTAAAAATGAATTAATATAGTTCACTAAAAATGAGTAATGTGTGACGTGAGGAAGTTTCCAGCCCCATGTCAAGGACTTTCACAGTTAATTTAGGTTAAAATACAGTCAGATTTTTTGAATGGTGATTCAGCTAGTTACATATACTTATAATGAATAGGGGAGCAGCAGGTACGGAGTAATGGTTAGTGTTGTTACCAAGCAACAGGAATGATGTGGGTCTTAAACTTGTAAGATTACCTTTTCTGTGTGAAGTGTGTGTTTTCCTGTGCAGGTTTTCTTGTGACATTCTGGTTTCTTCCCTGCTTCCCACCTAAAAATGGCTGGGATTGGCAACAGCCCTCCGCAAAACGATTAGCAGTAAGTAGAGGGGAATTAATGAATAAATTATAAACTTAAAAAAAGTAATTAAATACAAAAAAATAGAAAGTGTCTAGCTTGAGGTCACAAGGCGCAGTCTGAATAAAGTTCCAACAAACATTTTTATGCAAAATGTGCACATTTTATTGGTCTTTTGTTTGATAGCTAATTGACACAAACTTGAAGTAACCTGGGCAGATCCTCTGTTCTAACTTATTTGTTTCACTATTTTCTGGACTAAATAATTGTAGAAGAATTTACCAAAAATGCAAACTTTATTAAAACTATCTAAACAAACTAAACAAGTTCATGTTTGTGTGTCTAACCTTTAAGAATTTAAATTAATTTAAAATATAAGAATAAGCAGATGGTCATTAACCTGCTCAAATGCATGTCAGCCTCACTAGTCATGTTGGGATGTTCACATCAGAGTTACATTAATGATTAATATTGATCTAGAATGAACAGTCACACAAGTGTTTGTAGTTACACAAGTTGATATTAAATTATTCACAAACTTATAAATAGCTTCTTACTTACCAAACGAATGATCTGTATTTATTAAGACAACATTGATCGTTTTACACTAAATATTTTAATCTGCTATTTCACATAATTCAGAAAAACTGTAAAGGAATGAAAAGCTCATTTTTATAATTTAACGAAACAAAATAATCAGCGTCTGATTGCTTCAAGTCTTCTCTACGAGAGTCACAGACGTTCTTGTGAAATAATATTGCGTTTTATCAAACTTTAGCTACAGAATAAAAGCAGCTAAATCCGGTGTCCCTTATATAAATTCACATGTCACATGATTTGTTGCTTTGTAATTTGAAAACAAACACTTTTCTTTCATAAATGTAATTACAATTCACGCGTGCTGCACCACACATTTAAATTAGCCTCTGACTGTCTCTGTAAATAAAGCATGTGTGTTAATAACTGTGTATGTAAAATATAAATTATATATATATATTATAATATGATATGGAAATGGACGAAAAAGTCTACGGTTAATTCCACGTTGATTGGGATGAACAAAGGAAAGGTGTAGGCTCGTATTAGTGTGCATGCGCAGATTATTACATCTATATATATATACATCTGAATATTATCATGAATATTATTGTACATGAACCATTTTTTGGATTTGATGGATAGATTGGATAGACGAGCGTTTTTAGTTGAAAATTCACAAACTTCTTAGTACATGAGGGCCCTGATTCTCATGCTCTAAGAATTAGGGTTTTCAATGTGATCATTTGTGCATCCATTTCTTAATTGATATTTGTTTCGTAGCCAAGTCATTGAGGAGCTATTTTGAGTATATATTTTCCATCAGAAAATGGAAAGAGTTGGATGATTATGCAGTGGGAAGTGAAGCAGATGACACTCCTATAATTTGGTTTCTCCGATGCTCCATCAAGAGTCTCAGCACACACACACTTTGCTACTCTGTTACTGATGGGAAGTCACAACTTCTTAGAGTTAAATAAACAGGCGTGCACGTGCATACACAAATACACAAACGTGCACAAACAGGATGACTTTGGTTCTCTCAGCTTTCGGATCCAGACAGCATTCATAACAACATAGTAACAGACATCAAAGACGAATTCATAAACGTTGGCATACAAATTCTAAATCATGAAACCACATAATGAATAGTAATCGCAGGCATTTCCATAGCGCAAAGATGGATTGGAAAAAAACAAAACAAAACAAAAAAACATAATCCCTAATGAAAATTCTGATGAAGAAATTAACTATCAGGGGGAAACAAGCGAGTGCCAAAACAAGTCTAATAATATAATGAATGATAATATTGAGGCAAATAAAAGCACATACGAGGTGATGCTGCTGCTTCAGGGTAAATGCTTGTACATGTGCATATAAATCCATTTGCCCCACATTCGTAACCATCGTCATAAAAAATATGAGCGGACAATTTGCCTTTAAATCTGCATGCGTAGGTGGTGTGTGTGTGTGTGTGAGTGTGTGTGGTTGTGTGTGTAATCTTGTGGTTGCAGTGAAGTTGGAGCTTATTAAAGTGAGTGTAAAGCAGAGAGAGTGTAATTACCAAACATAAATGAGAAGCTCTCACCCAATGCATTAAATTACCCTGAGAGCGGAATGCTAGGTGATAATTGGACTTTCTCATCTTGGCCCTGTGCATGTACATATCTGCTGCACGTGTGCATGGCCTCAAGGTGATGCAAGTGTGTCGACATGATCATGATCAGGGACACAACTGACCCTCAAAAGTGTTTGTGTCTCCTAATTTTGTATATGTGTTTGTGTTCTGTCTTCTTGTGACTGGGTGCTGTCCATGCTTCCAGAGTGATAAATCTTTGGATGCTCCAGTAGTGTCAAAGCACCATTTTCTTCAAGCTTCACCTCCCTTGACTGTGTGTGTGTGTGTGTGTGTGTGTATAAATACCCCTACCGGGTGAGAAACAAAGCAGAAAAACGACAGCAGCCCACACTGAAATGTTTACGGAAACTGTCTATATGACTTGTGTTGGTTCTGAAATGAGAGCTGTTGTTTCCGGGGAGTGATTTCCGATGGAGACTGATAGTCCATCAACGTGTGTCAGAGGCAGCATTAGTCATCTTTGTATGCATTTTCCATGTGTGGCCATGGAAATAGATATGAAAAGTGTGTGTTTCTTATTGTTGTGTGTCCAAGAATGCGTTCCCCTCCTCCTTCTTCCATCTCTTTTTCACTGCACTGTCCTTGCAGTGTCCTTCTCTACGCCTCTCCCACTTCTCCTCTCTCAGCACCTCCTTCTCCCGGTCTGACTATGTCTGTACTGGCATGTTGTCTTTTACACTCCAGGAAAGACAAGCATAACCTTCCTCTGTACGTTTACTTTTTGGTTCACGCTCTTCTCTTTCGTACCTTTACGAACAATATTTCATGGCTTTAAGAATGTAGGCGCACACACTGAAAATTGAAGACAACTACACACGAAAGCTCAGGGTCAAATAGGCACTATTGTGCAACACAGCTTCCTGCTCAGTGGAAGAAAGAGCGGGATCAGAGTGCATATGGGGGCAGAAGATGCCAATAAAGAATAAGAAAGATGAAAGAAGCTGTCAGAAGAAGAAACTTTCAGCAGATTAGAGAGGAGGGGGAGGTGGGAGCTGAAATATAACAGAAAATGAAGCAAGGTATTAGGGCTTAGCACACTGACCAACATTGACACACAGAATCTGAAGCAGTGAATTGGGGATAATGGGTATATAAATATGGACTTGAAGGCGAACTCACGGGGATAATCTGTGAACAACAGTTAAACAGTGGAAGGTTTAGTTTAGTGGAAGGATGGGTTTTCTTGATAATTGTGGTCGCTGACAGCTGACAGTAGCAGCACTTAATTAAAGTCGAGCAGGAAATGACTATTTATAGAGGCTCCATCCCATCAGCACTAAATGACATGGTGTTTTATTTCCCTGCAACCAACTAGCAGCAAAACGCTGACTTTATTTAATTCGATAAGTGTGCATTTGGAGAGGTGAGGGGGAGGGATTTCAGCAGCGTGACAATATGTACAGTAGCCAGTTTGTCTGATATTCTGTTTATGTTAAATTATGTTAACAAACAATGAAACAACCATATTTAATTTTCCATTTAAGATAATCCTAATAGCACTTTTCACTCACACACATCATCACACTTCCATGCAGAAACAAAGCCAGTCTTGGGCACATCCCAGGACGATGTAGCTTGACAGCAGTCTCCCTGACAGCTTGAAATGTCAGCCCCAAGTGTCTTCCCGGGTGCACTGAAGAATATATGCGAGCATATACGATGGTGTGAAGATTTTCATAGATGCATTTTTCATAGATTTCTATAGATAATTGAGCATTTAATTTAAGAACATAAATACACAGTGGTACCTAGGGAGTGACCTTGTCTGGTCTTGCTGTTTTGCATACAGTACTGCATAATTAGATACTAGTATATGTAAATTCTACATCTATGATTCTATGCCTGAATCCTACTATTTCAATCAGACCCAAGTGTTTTGTATCCTTTTGAATTAGTAAGGAAAGGGTTAAAAAGGTGGGATTAGGAAGCTTTCAAATTTGATATAAAGAATTACTTACTATTTTGCAGATTTGTTTATTGCAGTGTTTTTTGCAATAAATGAGGAACCACTCTAAATCTTTTTAATTTACTTTTAGGGTCCATAGTTGGGTGACTTAGGCTAGTCTATTAAACTGAGCTTGAGAAAACTGGGTGTTGTATTTGACAAAGACATGTCTCTAGTTCAACACTGCAGAAAACTGTTTCCTTCAACTGAGAAAAATCTATGAATTTAGGAAAAAGGTGTCACAACACAATTTCGAGTTTATAATCTACGCGTTTGTGTCTTCTCGTTTAGACTATTGTAACAGTTTATTTTCGTGTCTAAACAAGGCTCCACCTTCCATCAGTGATCTGATCTTACACCCCAGCTCGGGCTCTGTGGATCAGAATCTACTGATGGTTCCTTCCAGGCTGTTGCTCCTAAGGTCTGGAACGATCTTCCTCTCCCTGCATCCTAGCATTTGATGGAGTCTACTGACTTGGGGGCAGACACCCTCTCTATGTTTAAAAATAATCTTAAAACCTTACTTTTCGATAAAGCCTATAATTAACTTGACTGTTTATCTCTAGCTGTCATAACTAACAAAACTGTTTATCTTAGCTGCTATAGGCTGAGAATGCTGGAGGAGTTTTAGTTTTAGACACCGAGCTCTGTATATCCTTCTTTTCTCGCCGGGGCCATTCCGGCTTGGCCGATTCGGGTGTGAGGGGCCCGGCGGGTGGGGTTGGGGTGGTGTATGGGGGGTTGCGCTGGGGGCGGTGCTGGGGCTGGGGGGTTGCTGGTCCCACTGACGGGGTCGGCGGGTGAACCGTTAGGGGTGGGGCTGGCAGGTTGGCCATGGCAGGTTGGTCGGTCTTTCGGGGGCCTCCCGGGTGGGGGGGGGGGGCACACTGGGCGGGGCCACGTTGGGGGGACGGCGGAGGCATTTGGCGGACCCATGTTATCGTAGAGACCATGTACCACCCATGCAAGTGATGCTGTCCCCCTGGGTGCTGCATGGTGGGTGGGGGCGGGGGCTGGGGGTCAGTACGTGTGATGGGCGGGGCCTCTGCACCTTAGAGACCGTGGACCGCCCATGAAATACTGCTGGCCCCCCAAACTTCCCTCATGACATGGGGGAGGTGGGCTGTGGCTGTTGGGGACGGTCTACAGTTCAAAGATTGGGGGCCGTTCCCGGACGGCTGCAGCCCCATTACCCCCGCCCTGCCCGCACAACCGTGGCCCCCCTGTGACCCGGGGGACTCTCACCGGGGGACCTGAGCCGGTGCCTGGCCATTGCTCCCCCGGGCTCATGCGGTGGCACTCGACCCGGCTACTGGCCGTGTCCGCAGGGTATTGGGGGGGGCTCCGCCGCCGCTGCTGTGGTGGATCCCTATCTCCTTGACTCGGTCCCCTGCTATGGACTTGGTGGCAGCCTGACGGTCTGGGGGTCTTCCGTGGCCCGGCCTGGCCCCGGGGCCCTATCCCCTGACTGGTTCTTCTGGCTGTCCCTCTGCCTCCGTGCCTGCGCCTGGTGCCTCCCCCTCTCTGCTTCCACGGTCGTCCTCGCCTGTGCTTGCCCTCTCACGCCCCCGTGGTGGTCCGCCTTCTCGCTGGTGTTTGGGGTCGGCTCTGGTGGTTATCCCGCCTGCCGGGTCCTGGTCTCCCGCGGGTTCCTGCCGCGGCTTGGGCCCCTGTGTCTGGATCCTGCTGTGCTAGGTATGTGCCCTCTGGCCTGGCTATTTCAACCCCCCCCCCCCTCCCCTCTATATATCTTCACCCGTCACCAGAGTCTGTATACCTGTGTATTGTATACATTTGTCCCAAACCCAAGCCCCAGGGATCCACCTCCAGAGCTGCTGCTGATCCAGGGATCCATCTCCAGAGCTGCTGCTGATCCAGGGATCCACCTCCAGAGCTGCTGCTGATCCAGGATCTTCAACACGTCATCAGATCCCGAGTTCTCTCCAGCACCCCCATGGACCCTCCTACACTCTCCTCTTTTCTTTCACTATATCCTCCCTCCCTCACTCCTCTCCTTATCCATCTGTCTACCCCCCCATCCTTCCTCCCAGCCGGTCAAAGCGGCAGGCCGTCAACAATGAGTCTGGTTCCGCTCGAGGTTTCTGCCTTCTAAAAGGAAGTTTTTCCTCGCCATTGCTCACTGTACAGCTCACTGTACAGTGTGTTGTTTCTTGCTCTTTGTTGAATTGCTGGGATCTATTTTTCCTTAATCAACTGTAGTCTTATTTCAACTGTATAGTGTCTTGAGATAACTTTGTTATAATAAGACACTTTAAATAAAATTGAATTGAATTGAATTGACTTCTTTATCCCTTGTCTTATCTTATGGTCAAGGTCACTGGAAGGCCTGAAAACACATTTGTTTGTGGTATCCCTTGTGTTTCCTCCCAGGCTTCCAGAAATACATATGCAGTGGTGGTGGTTAAGCGCTTTGTGACCCTGGTCTGTGAAAGGCGCTGTATAATAAAGCTTACTTACTTTTTTTTATGGGCTTCAGATTCAAATCAAATAAGGCAGTTTTTCATTAATGCTAAGAATAATTTACTGAAGGACATACTCTAGGTCAATTACTGCATGAGTTAAATAAAGCTATAGTGAACATCTTCATTAAATACTTTGCTGCTAGACCAATTTTATTGCAGCATTTTATTATTTCTTATAATTCATAAAGAATATTTGTATGTAATTGGCGGTGAAAGCAAGACTGAATACATTTTATTTTGCTGCCTTCACTGTGCCACATTTTTCATTCTTGTAAATAGTATGACAATAATAAAAGAACCCTTGAATACCTAAATGAAAGACAGGTAATGATGAGTGAATTTGCAGTGAGATAAAACTGATAAGTGGGGGTATGTCTGATTCATCAAAACATTACTTCAAGTATCAGGGAAATGTGTGGTTACATACAATAGAACACATTTGTTATTGTAATAACACATGCTTTTAGAGATTGATAAGGAGCACAGAGAAGAGCCAATCATACCTTCTCCTTTTTCAGACGTCTCATTTCAATAGTCTATGTTACAGACTTTGTTGATGTCAATGTTAATTAATCTTTGCTTTAATATTGGTAATATTACTATCTGGTATAGCTTAAAAAAATCTGGTAGATTTGAATGTTACTTTATTTCTGGATTGCTTTCTTCACGCTACTTTTGTTACCAACATGCAAAATTCAACTTGTTTCGGCACCTTAAGTACCAGATACATAAGTCGACTCTTGGCGAAAGCAACGGGCAAAGTATATGCATGAAAAAACCTAAGCTGCTAGTGCCAAATAAGAACATCTGCTATCTTTAAGGGCGTCTGCTATTCTAAGGGAAAACAAGACACCTCATCTTATTGATAAGCCTGCAAGTTGGAGTCCAGTTGGAAACCCTTTTGATTTGGTGCGGATGAATAAGGAGAAATGATTAACCCTTGAAAACCTGCATATGTGATTCTGAAGTTGGGAAACTATCCGAAGCAACACGCCAACCCTCGCCCAACACATCCTGACTTGAATTTACCTAATTTCAGTTGGTAGAGATTTCCACATTTAGACTGAAGTGTTCTTCTGTCTGGAAATGATTCGAACATATGGTGGTTAAAAATTCCCTGTGTCTGTTTTCCTCTTCATCAGTTCTCAACTACAGTAAGTCTATTTCTGTTCTCTGTATATTACCAATGTAGAATGTCTCTCCACTGACTGATGATTTCAATAAGTTTGCCTTTACAAACAGTTCATATGTATGTGCCCTGTGTTCTATTTTATATATTACTATTATTACGATGTTTTTAAAGATCTTTCTCTTAGTTGTTTTTATTATTACCAATATATTTTTATTACCATGTATTTAAATGGACTTTTTTGATCCAATGTTCATGTCTGTATATATATATATTTTTTACAGGACTAGAAGACAGTACTTAATATTGATCCATGAAATGATCAAATGAACTATTCACTCAGTGTTCATTCACTACTCAATGTTACTTTACTGTCATGTCAACGTTGTGTATTTGGTGGTTATACTTCATTAGTTATTCTATAGTAAGTGTCATGTTTTCAATTTGCATACATTTTATATCCTTGTCCACAAATTTGGCCAACTTTAAATTCTATCTCGACAATAGAGTTATTTCACTTCTCTTTCCTAACTGGCTTGTTTTATTATGCAGAGTAAAGTACACAGATTATGAAATGTGAAGACTTTAAAGATGTGAATAGTAGAATGCCGGTATGGTGGAATGCGTGAATTCCAGTTCAGGTGTAGTCAGTGACGGATAATAGCTGTTATAAAGGATGCATAAGATGTGGAGAAGGCCAACTTGAGGTTGCTACCACAAAACCACAAAACCCTCGCACCATGACTAATATCTCATTTTAGCTAATTGAAAATAAATCAGTGAGCTGACAGAAGAAACAAATCAATACCATTTGCATACTGTTAAGTCATTTGTATAAACTGAAATCATTTCCATCCATAATTATATATGTTTTAAAAATGCAAAGAAATTGTAAAAAAAAACATAATAATGGACCAATTTTCTTTCACTTTGAAATATTTATTTGTGGGTATTTTAATGAATAGCACAATGCTTGCACACTAGAGATGTAACACATTATAAACATATTTAAATTACATTAAAATCGAAAGTAGTTTGAAGAATTAGTTTCCACTAACTGACATCTCTTTGGAAATTACTCTAAATCCAACTTTGTGGACTGAACTTATATTCAGAGACATCTTGTGAGCTTGCGGCTGAGATGAGCATATTGAAGCGGCACAACATAGAGACATTCTCAGTTTATCTTCCCTCAATGTTTCATTATATTCTCCTCTAACGTGACTGCCAGAACTGTTGGCAGATGAGGAACAGCAGACAAAACTAGAACAAAGTGCATAAATACCTCCTCAATCCATTCAAATTAATAATGAATCCCCTTGGCTAGAGAAAGCATTACAAACAGTTTTTGGCATCTTGTCTTATCCGGCTTTGTTTACTTTAGATATAGCAACTGGGTTAAACCCAAAACAACAATTTTAATAGGAGACTTTAATGATGTTATAATTCTGTATTAATAACAAATGCAATTTGAAATGGACTGGATCTGCTGCATCTTTTTCATTATCTTCAATGAGGTTTTAATACAGTACATAATCTCAAAAATCTAGAAAGGTCTGTGTTGATTATAGACGAAACTTGTTATGGTTAAAACATATTGATGAAAGAAATGCTCATTAAATTATGCTGCAATGTTAACACGCTTGATAGTCAAAGTAAAGAAACCAACAGGTCACACTTGTTCAATCTCCCTTCTAAATTGAACAATGAGGGTTGTCCAGTGTGGGAAAAGAGAATCCTTCATGTGCACCGAGAATCTGACAATCCATTGCTCTGTTTTAATCTTGTTGCAGCAGAAAACCCAATGTTAAAGAAAATATTTCTCATAGCAATGTTGTCGCCCTGTCAAGGCGATTCATACACTAAGACAGAATCTGTCATGCTTGTTTTATTTTCGTTTTATTTTGTATAGTTACTTCCTGTTTTCTCCCTTTCTTCTCACATGAACCTGCCTAATGGCCCTCGGCTGGAGATGATCAGCAATCACCTGCAGCATATCTACGGCTTCCAGACCAGTGCGCCAGATCAAAGAGTTTCATGCACATGGTAATTGGCTGCTTTGCTATCTGGCTGTCTTCGTGTTCTTCTTAAGATTAGTTTTTTTTGCCTTTCTAGTGCCCAAGTATTTTAGTAATCATCCCTAGCGAGTGTTTTGACCTGCATGTTTTCTCTTCTGTTGTTTCCAGGTTCACTGTTCTTTCTTTCCTGTTTTATTCCGCAGTTCGGTTTTGGCTTTTGAACTTTTGGACCTTTTGAGTGGTATTGGACTTATTGTTTATTATTCATTAGATTGTGGTCTTTTTTGTGATGTACAGATATTCAATTGTATATTCATCTATATATATATTGGTATTTTCCTTTGTCTGCTTGAAATCTTTCTCTTCACTTGAACTTTGGTCCTGGTCCGTAAAACCGTGACAGACTTAAGCTAAACAGGTTTTTGGTCCAAACCTGTGTACAATAGGTGTTGATTAATTACCTTCGAGTAAAGTAAATATAAATCGTCATTTACTCCCACTGTCAAAATACATTAAGAGGTTGACTGATAACTTCAAATTTTCACATACTACAGGTATGTGTGAATTCTGTGACCTGTTTACTAATCGTCTGACCCATATTGGTGTCATGAAGTTAATTCTGTAATTTCGGTTTGGAGACCGTCAATATCAACCTTTTCCAAAAATACATTGTTATTCCCTGGTTATTTACTTAAAACATGGTGAAAGTATGACAAGAACTTGGAACTGATTCTTTGCTGTTCTTTGATTTTGTGTGAAGCATTAGCAGTCATGTCGCTTGAAATTCTCCATAATTACAAGGGGAATGAAAAAAAGGTTTTGTATCTCGACACACACATCTATCTTCACACCTAACCTCAGCAAGTCAGTATTAAACCCACAATTTAGAGCACTGATAAGCTCTAGCACTGTTGATTTCAAGATATATTTTTTATCTACACTATCTCTGTCACAATATTTATTGTGCCATAAGCTATAAATGTAGCCATTGTATTGAACTGTTTTCCTTTAGTCTACCTCAGTCTTCATCTGACACCACATCCATTCTTGCTAGACCTGTATAGTAAGCTGAATATAAGCAGACAGAAATCTAATTCAATTTTTTATTTTCAGCACTGTTAAGCAGCATAATGTCATATTCATGCCAACAATTTTAGAAACAGATATTGAATTCTAATTAAAACTTTAAAATCAAAACATATTATGAATAATGCATTATGTTTCTGAGGTAACTTGCCCAACACTGTTTGCAAGCACATTCGCGAACATGCATTCCACAATTCACAACTCAACCGTAAAATACATAACTTTGATTAGACAGTCATTTCATAGAGTTTCTCTGGCGTTATTTAAAACGATGTATTGCACTTTTAAAACACATTTTCTGATTGAAAAAAAAAACAAGTCTACAGGCTGTCTCAGAGGCGTGTCATCTCAGCCGATACTGCAGACAGTTTTTCTGCTATGTTTGACCGTCTTTCCTTTGATGACTGTCCAGATGTGGACAGTTTGATTCACTGTTACACTGATCATTGTGTTGAAATACTGGATCAAGTGGCACCTGTTAAATCGAACTTGAAAATTCAGAAAAAACGGTGCCCTTGGACAAATGAAGATCTCCTGAGTCTGAAGAGACTTTGTCGAAAGACTGAGCGTCTCTGGAAGTCTACTAAACTTGAGTTGCACAGACTTCACCTCAGGGATCTGTTGACTTCTTACAATGAGATGGTAGAAACTGCTAGATCTGATTACATCAGAGAACTGGTAGCAGCAAATAGGAAAAACCCCAAAGTTTTGTTTGACACGATTAATTCTCTCGTGTCTCCTGCTCCTCAAATCACGCCGGTCTTCTGTGAAGCTGACAGCAATGCATTGTTGAGATTTTTCATTGACAAAATTAAATTGATCAAAGAGAAAATCTCTCCCCCTTTGTTGGGAACCCCTACTGTCTCTGAGCCCATCTCCTCCTCTTGGTCATCCTTCACTGCTGTATCTTTGGGTGATATTTCAGCACTAGTGAACAAGATGAAACCCTCCTCTTGCTCAGATGACGTCCTTCCTTGTAGGCTTTTTATCAAAGTATTTGATGTAATTGGCCCCTGGGTTACCAATATGGTGAACCTCTCCCTTTCCACAGGGGTTTTTCCCAATGCATTTAAACATGCCATTGTGGAGCCTCTGCTCAAAAAACCAGGCTTAGACCCAACTGACCTCAGTAATTTCAGGCCTATTTCTAAGCTCCCTTTCTTGTCCAAGATCTTGGAGAAGGTGGTGTCCGAGCAGCTGTCTTTGTTCCTGGATCAGAGCGACATCCATGAGAAGTTTCAGTCTGGCTTCCGTAAACATCACTCTACGGAGACAGCTTTATTGAAAGTGTCCAGTGACATCATGATGTCGGCTGACTCTGGTAAATTCACTGTTCTGGTTCTCTTGGATCTGTCGTCAGCCTTTGACACAGTTGATCACCAGATCCTGCTGAGAAGACTAAGGGATGAAGTGGGACTGTCTGGGTCTGTGTTAGAATGGTTCTCATCTTACCTTTCTGGGCGCAGTTTTAGTGTATCTGCCAATCAAATGAGGTCTGAATCGGCAGATCTGTTGTGTGGAGTCCCTCAAGGTTCTGTTCTGGGTCCTTTATTGTCTTTGCTGTACTTGATTCCCCTTGGTAAAATCATTCAGAGATTTCCAGATGTTTCTTATCACATTTTTGCTGATGACATCCAGCTCTACTGCTCTTTTGACCCAACTGAGCCCCAAAGGCTGAACAGCTTAGTCAATTGTTTGCTAGAAATCAAACAATGGCTGAGTGAAAACACTTTACAGCTTAATGTGGACAAAACTGAAACTCTGGTGATTGCTCCTGATGATAAGATTCCAGGGTTGAGTCAGTACTTGGGTGACTTAGGTCAGTCTGTCAAACTGAGCCTGAGAAACCTGGGTGTTGTATTTGATAAAGACATGTCTCTTGTTCAACACTGCAGAAAACTGACCAGAAACTGTCCTTCAACTGAGAAAAATCTCTAAACTTAGGAAAATGTTGTCACAACATGATCTGGAGCTTGTAATCCATGCGTTTGTTTCTTCTCGTCTGGACTATTGTAACAGTTTGTTTTCATGTCTTAACAAGAAGGAGCTGTCTCGTCTGCAGTTGATTCAGAACTCTGCAGCGAGAATTCTGACCCGCTCAAGTAGGAGAACTCACATTACTCCGATCCTTAAAACTCTTCACTGGCTTCCAGTTTCTTTCAGGATCAACTTTAAAATTCTGGTTCTTACTTTCAGAGCTATTCATGGTCAGGCTCCTCCTTACATCACTGATCTGATCCAGCCTTACACCCCAGCTCGGTCTCTGAGGTCTGTGGATCAGAATCTACTTATGGTTCCACGCACACGGCTCAGGACCAGAGGAGAGAAATCTTTTCAGGCTGTTGCTCCTAAGCTTTGGAACAATCTTCCTCTCTCTTTGCGCTTGATGGAGTCTACTGACTCCTTTAAGAAACATCTTAAGACGTTTCTATTTGTTCAGGCTTTTCCTTGAATTTCTCGAACTCCTGTGTTGTTCTCGGTGTTGTCTTGATCTTTGAAGTATGTACTGTTTTGAGTATTGTTTTGATTGTTAAAGCGCTTTGTGACCCTGGTCTCGAAAAGCGCTATATAAATAAATATTACTTACTTACTTACTTACTTACTTTCTGGCTCGTCTGATCATTCTTGGTCCGGGCTGGTCCAAACAATGAAGTAGCCTGATTTTCAATGCTTGCACTAGATTGTATCATGATTGGTCACTCTTTGTTCTGTCCAAGGTCTGCTCCTTTCAGAGCAGCATCAACTCACAGATTGAGGGGTACAACATGAATTATTTAATATATGAATTGAAAAGCTGTTTCAGTGTCCATGGAAACTGAAGAAGCTGGCTTAACTGTCACTATAGCTTTAAAAAGCTAACTAAGAGTGTGAAACGATTATCTGAGGAAGGTGCAATTTGTGTAGAATTTTCCATTTTATTGTATTAGATTATCTTGCATTAAATTGGCAATTGTTCTTTACCCTCTAAATTTGAAGAAAATCTGCAGAGGCATAATTTGCTCCTTGCCTTATTAGAGCTTCCTTGTGATGGTTTTAGCTCCCAATTCTAATCAGGAATGAAAATCCACAGGGAACTTGAAGTGGATTCAATAAAGAAAAACAAAGTATTTAAAGCATTTATATATAAAAAAGAAATAGTCTGTCTGGCTGTATGCTTGTGTGTCCACCAGATCTTCAAGTTTTATAGAATCCCAAACTGCTCAAGCAATGTATTGAATATAAGCACTTAGACTACTTAACTCTCAGTGAACCTTTAGTTTAGGCAACTCAATCTAAAGTTAAATTGGCGAAAAGGGGGATCCAAGACTCCTTGAAAATTTAAATCAGTCATATTTTTATAAAATTGTAACAATATTATTATATACCAAGAAGGGTAGATTTCCAATGTTTTGTTTATAAAAAGGATGAAGACTACGGATCTCTCAGAAAATGCTGTAGGACAGGGGGCAACTCGATCAGGTCAAGGTCAAGGAGGGCATAATATGAAATTTCAAATATGCTAAATTTTGATCATATTTTAACTACATACTTAGTGTTTAAAAATGTAGCTGTGTGTATGTAGTTGGACCATTTAACAGGTATGGATCCTAAAATATAGTCAATCAAAAACATTGCTTCTCTCTGCTTCACATTGGACTGCATCATAACACTATTGTTTTAAGGTAAAACTTTAATTTAGAAACCAAATATATCTGCAATGTTGCACTACACTAGTATACCACTTCAATAACACTCATACTCCCTTTCCATGTTCTTTCTGCACCTGGCTGTGGCCCATAACTTTGCTGGCAAAGCAAAAAGCAGATGAGACATTCTTAAAACCCTGTTTTGTGCCAGACATTAAGATCTGCAATGGAGTGTGAGTGTGATTACACATCCACTGGATTAAGTATGTTATTTCTGACCGTGAAAAAAAGTTTATTTCAGTATCACATGTCTTTCTGGTAAGTGAGATCTAATGATTGTGCGTGGGTAGAGATGTGTTGTAGCTTGTTGACATGTTGTCTCTTGAAATGACAAGCTAATGACACATTGAACGAACGCTTTACTGTGAAGGCCGTTGGATTTGAACACCGACAGCCCTCTGGCTGACTGCGAGACAGTGGCGGTCGTTCAAAAGTCAGCATTTCAATTGGCAGATCAAAGGTTTTTCTAAGAAAATATGCTATACTGCAGATAAAGTTCATACAAGTGTCATTTCATTAACCAAAAACACAGACTGGCCGCTACTTTATTTATTTTTGTAACCCTAATATTTGTCCCTCAAGCTGGCAGGTTAATTTGTTTTTGATGAGGATATTTTGAGGACAGCAAACACCATTGCGATAGCACCAGTGCATTGTCAAAACCTAATCACACTTTACAATTATTGACTGTACATTCAAGTGACTACATTCTTTGGCCCAAGTATCATTCTATTCATTCTGACAACTATTCATATAATGACTTATATATTTATTTGCATCTGTTTGAGCATTTTACACATTTATATGAAACGTGGAAATGCTTCATCTGAGCTTCCGTAATAAATTTACTTGTGTATTTATGAACTTACTTTTGTATTTATTGCCTATTGTGATAAATTGAGTCATGCTAATGGTCCATTTTTCCATCCCATGTTATTATATGTAACAATGTTTTAGAATAATGTTTTTAAGTTAAGTAATAGCGGCAAAGATGAATAGTTTAGAAAAGATTGTTTCATAAAACATGAAGGAGGAACAGAGAAGGCCAATACCACAAACTGAAGGATGAAGTGATGAGTGCAGAGAAAGTGGAGAGAATCCCTGGTAGATGGGAGAAAGGAAAGGCAGAATGGAGGGGAAAGAAATCCTCCAGGGAGACACAAAGAGAGGAAACACTTAAGATGACTCAATTTATCACAATCACAGCTACAAAGAGGAGGAATGTTATGGAGGGATGATTAAAGTATGCCCTATGTAAGACTATGCAGAACATTACATTAGCAAAAAAGGGAAGCATTGTATTGTGAGTCGCAATAGTGTCGGTCATGTTCAAAGTGGAGGCTTTAAATATTAAAATGAAAGAAGAAAACAATTCTTGTGAGGTTAAGATGATGATCCCACTTTCGTGTCTAGTGGATACCTCATTTGATTCATAGATAAACTGTACTTAACTATTTATAGATATTCATGTTTAAACTTTCATATGTTTTAATACCAAATTGAAATTCATTCATACATTCATTTTCTTTACCGCTTAATCGCTTATAGGGGTTACAGGGGGGGCTGGAGCTCATTCCAGTTTCTTTGGGCGAGAGGCGGGGGACACCCTGGACAGGACACCAGTCTGTAGCAAAGCACACAAAGTCATACAACCATTCACACAGACACACAGATACCAATGGACAATTCCCCTACCTCTGTATTTTTTTGGACTGTGAAAGGAAACCGGAGTGCCCGGAGTAAACCCACGCAACACGGAGAGAACATACAAACTCCACACAGAAAGCTCACAAGTTGGCCCCCTCCTAACCTCGAAGCAAACCGGCAATCTTCTTGCTATGAGGTGATTGCGCTAACCACTGAACTACCGTGCGCCCATTGATGATCTTTTCAGGTCCATATCAATTGTAGACTTTGTATATTAGGAGGAATCTTCTAAATGATTTAAACTGTCAAGTTAACCTGATCTTTTTTTCTTCTTGTGAATGGAAAAAAACATCCATTTTCACAGGGATAGAATGTTGATGACGTTGTAGGTAACAATCGCTTTCCCTCTTCCAGTAAAATATTTTGACAATAAGAGCTCACCTGGCAGATGATGCAGGCTGGGAGAACCGAGGTATGAACATGCCTTAAAGGGCAACTAATGTCAAACTCCAACTCTCGTGTCTGACATGTTTCAAAGTTTTTCTCTCCAAGTTCCAGTATGTCTCTCATCATGATCATGTTTTAAAGTTAATACTTTATAAAGTTTTCACCTGTCTGAAATCTCGTCATACGAGAGGCTAGTGAAGTCCTATCCTGATCTAACAATGGCTTCACTCCTCCTCCAGTCAGCTGTCATCACACCCCGCTTTGTTTATAAGCCCCTTAGAGATGAAGTCTTACTAGATTCATGACAATGCCTGGCAAACACCAATGCTTGACCAATGACAGCATTGTGGGTGTGGTTATGGTAAACAAGATTTCATCTCCAGATAAACATTTTTTCAGTGGGTGGAGTCTTAAGCGCATTTTCTAATGTTAATATTTTAATTAAAACAGAGTTTTTTCAAAGAGACACATACTGATGAGAACTATACTTTTTTTTAGAGACACTTAACACAAACACTGCATTTAACATACAAATTTATTAATTTTCTGTCTTTCAATATAAAAGGTGTTTGTGTTACAGCTGCAACGGATGGCTCCCAGCTTACCAACTGTGGTTCTGTCATGAGGAAAATAATTTCGAGCGCGAAGGAAAAGTTCAAGAGTGACAGGCAGGTGACAAGGTTCATCCAGTAGTCTTCCTCTAAGTTTATTAAAAATGCACCAAGGACGAGCACAAGAAAAGACAGGGCTTCCGATCTCCAGGGGGACCAAGTGAACTCAGAGCCAGAAGCTGTCTATCAGTTTTTGGTCATAATGTATCCGCTGTTCATGCACACACATACTGTATGGCACACACATCTACAAAGACAAGCTGGAACTGTCTTGACATTCATTTTTGGGAGGCAAAGTGAACCAAAGAGAGTTGGTGATGAAACGAGGTTAGAGAGGCAAAGTCAGAGAGTCCCAGAGAGGGATTGAGATGAAGGAGAAAAGATGGAGAGGGAGGGGAAGAGAGATTGTGGACATGAAGAAAAAAAAACCTGGTGGAGGGAGTGTGGGGGGACAATAGGGGTTCTGCAAAGGTTAATTGGAGGTTGTGGCATGATGATAAGATCCTGAGAGATCATTAGCATTCCAGACCTAAATATTAATGACGCCAGCTCCAACTTCAGAATGCAGTTTAACCACAGGTGAGACCCGGAAGCCAGAAATGCAGCAAAAAGGACTATAAGCCATAAATGTTTCACACAATCATTAACATAATTTTGTTCTTTAGGATCCTTCTGAAAAAGTGTCTGGACGTTTTAGATAAGGGGAGTTTGCTTACTCATTTGGACAATAGGAACATACTGCAGTGATTTGTACAGAAGGAGGCCGACCATAGATAATAGGTTCCAGTTTAAGCTTTGAACATGCTGATGTTGTACATGCAGGATATTGAGCTGAATGGCCTTCAAGTCTCAGCGGCACTCACTGACTGACTGTGTTGGCATTATGAATCTTAAGCAGGAACATCAAAGTTCTTCTTTCAGAACTCATGTGGTTCACTAATGTATGTCTGGTATGTCAAAGAATTACCACGAACTGATGTATGTTACCTGTAAACATTTAAAAAATCCCCGCCTCTTGATCCACCGACCCGCTGCGCCTTTTGGGTTATTTACGGCGCTGGATTGAAGGCTGAGGTCTTTGAACGTGTTCAGAGACATGAGAAAACTACAGTAAGTGGCTTTGAAATCCACAGTGGCACAGTATTAAGGAAATGCTCATATTACTGAGCTGGCTATGGAGACAGCACACACAGCCGATATTCATTGTGTGGGGGTTGCTGTGTAAATGTCTGTTTCAAAAACTCCATTTAAAAGTGAATCTAGAAGAATGGCAAAAGAAATTGATAGGAAAAATGCATTCCTCTTGAGGTGGTAATGGAGGAGCAAATCTACAGAACTATTAATCTCCGGCTGTGCTCCCGCCCCTTCCATCAGCTACAACTTTCAATCTCTTCTCTTTTCCCCCTTCTGTCTCTCCTGCCTTTTCATTTTCCTCCAGAGGCCTTCTCTGCATTTATTTCATTAATCCATCCACACCTTGCTGTTCCCTTGCTCTCAGCGACTCCATCCCTTTTTTCGCTTCGCATCCCTTCAGAGCTCCCTCACTTCCTTACCCACACACCATCTCTCGATCACCATTTGTCTTTTCCAAGACTTATTTCATTCACTCAGACATGTCTCCCCTACTTTGTTCTCTCCTGTCTCTTCTGGATATGATCTTTAAATGTTTTTCCTCTACCCTCTGTCTTGCTCTTTTGTCACCTCCCCCACCCCCCATACGTGTTATCTATTATCTTGACCCTTTGAGGTAAACAAAGAATTGTGTGCATGACTATAGACAGTTTGAACCAAAATCATTTTGAAATTAGCTTTCCAAGCACATTTAATCAAATAAGTCATCTTGCGGGAGTTTGTAATTTAAAATATTAGCAATAATACTTTTTTACTCTCAATATTATCCTGTGGTCTGAGAGAACTAAATGAACAATACATATTTATCCAATGTACCTAATTAGTCCTCATCTTTGTCCCAATTACTACATATATTGCTTATAACATACATTATATAGTGGTATAATATACAGTGATATATATACACATGATCACCGCCTTGAACAGGTGTCTGGTGTCTGGGTTAAGCCTGATTTTTGTTCTTAAAATTTTCGTCCTCGCATTTTCGTCCTCAAGACTGAAACGGTTGTAAAATTACTGCCTTATTATAAGTGCTATAGGCTCATTCTCTTTGTCTCATTCCAAAGACGACTGTAAAACCAAATAAGAGCCCTGTAGCTAAAATTTTAATCCAGTCACAACCTTTTTAAACGTCCTCTAATATCAAAGAATCCTCTGCATCCTATTTGCAATAGCATAAGCACCCTTTTACTTTGACTTCCAGTTGGTCACTCTTTGTTGCACTGTCAATATATATATATACACCCTGCACATACTGCAGCTGCAGTGGTTCCAGCTCACATGCTATGGCAGCACGGTTTTTAAAGATGAGAAGTGCTACTGCAGTGAACTGCACGCTGAACCCCCACCCACTGTACTCCTCCCTCTGTGCCTGTCCCGACCCATCGCACACCCCCTCCTCCTCTCTTTGTTGCCTCTCTAACACCCAACTCTAATACACCCCCCATCGTTCTGTGATCTGACTCCCACTCTTTTGCGTCTGCCCCTTTATTATCCTCCTCCACAATCAGAGTGGTTTGTTGTTTTCCTCCTGCACATCCAGCTGTCCGATCCCACACCTTATACAGTCTTGGTGACGACACCCCTCCCCCATCCTCCCTATCCCAGAACTCACCCTTCGTTTTTTTTTGCCCAGTGAAACCTTACCCACCCACCCATTGCTCCATTGTCTCCACCGCAACATTTTTCCTTTCCTACACCACCACCCATCGTTCATGACTGCACACAGTCACATTCAGAACTATCACTTCTTTTTTGCCCATGGATTTACGGGTATCAGCAATTGTCTTCCAAATATTCTTGGCGAGCCTTTGGTTAAAACGCAGTTTTAATGATGCCGTAATGAGCCAGTGTCACCGTGCATTAACTACCCAAATAAAACAAATAATGGGTTATACAATAGTAGTTAAAATCTTATCATCTTCAATCATTGAAAGCATTTATTGCATGTTTTGTCCAAAATGATTAGCACAAAGAAGGTTTTTACCTTTACAAAAACAATTAACTATGTCCTATTATTTAGTTGCATTCATCTGTAGAATACTTATAATACTATTATAATATATATATATATATATATATATATATATATATATAATATTGGCTGGTTGTTTCTGCCGCTCCATTTTATTCTCACGTGAATTAATTTTCAATACTCTTGTTAAATTCACAGAAAGAAAATCATAACATAATAAAATACGATATATATTAAATTCAGTGTAATATGTGTACAGTACAGGCTTTGCCAATTGTGTTGTATGAAATGCTTATTTTTAAATATTGGTAAATCTAAAAGCCATCACTTACTGGTATGTCTTCCTCGTCTGACTGTGACCTAATGAGAAGCTCTAAATTAATGTTAACATAGTGGATGAAAAGTTATTTTAAAACTGTGTTTTGTTGGAGTATAAATAGGCTTTTACCTGATGCGGCAACATTGATGTTAGTATCAAAGCATCCCTAGCATTGTAAAATTGTAGAATTGCATATGGCTGAATACCATTAGATGGTATACTGTTAGTATTAGTCAATATACAATATTAAATTACCTTTCAGGAAAGACGACCAATGTGGCATCAATTTACCATGATGCAAACTCTCTTTATCATAGTATTTAAAAAAAAAAAAATCAATATTTTATAAACCATAGAATACTCAACCAAGGACTTGTGCGTTACATTCATTCTTGTGTTGTTGCTATGCAATATCTTTCACCAGATACTACCCAGATACCCTTGTTTTTTTCTGTGTGCTACTACTTCAGTCTCTCCAGACACAAAGCCCCCTTTACCTTCACAACAGTTGCATTATTTATACACCGGCACTGGCTCCATTGTCCTCATGATGAAAAAACACAACAATATCCATCGCAATCATTTAAATACAGTTTAAAAAGACTGATCATGCCCTACATGTTGGTAGGCAAATGCACGCACAACAGATAAAATCTCCTCTGTTACACTTTTCAGGTACACTTAAATCACTTTACTATCGCAGAAGTCATCACATTTGGATTCACTTGCGTGCACATTACATGGGCCTTTGTTCACATCTATTTTTAATACCCGTGGTTGGGGTGCGTTTATGGTTCATGCTTCAGTGTGTACGTTGTTATATGTGTATAAAACACTTCCTCAGCCTTTATCTCGATCTATCTGACCGCCTCATTTGTCTGTGTGTGCGTGTACAGTAGATCTACTATGTTAAAGTGCAGCCTTAAACCATTTTCCGAACGATAAAGTGCCTCAAATGCCAATGTGATGTGATAAAATCAACAGTTAATTTACCATAGCAGTACCAGCCATGCATGGTACTGATTAATCTTATCTCCGCTGACAACAAATGTTTTCAGTTAGAAATACCGAGCAGCTTTTAGAGTTTTATTGGCCACAACTGCTATAAACATCTTTTCCATTATGACAGCTGGGAGTGCTGACCCTTGTTAGAGCTTAATTAAAGACAACATAAGGAACACAGATGAACATTTTACATTACACACAATAATACATCAAACTGTTTTAACTAACTAACCAGCACTTAAGACCTATTAAAGCATATTTAACTAAAATATGAACAATTCTTGGGGTGTTAAGATGATGATCCCACTTTCGTGTGCAGTGGATACCTCATTTGATTCATACTGTAAACCAACCTTTATTTCAAATTAAAATGAAAAATATTATCCTTCATAGCACCTTTACTGTCAAAGTATGTTTCCATATGAAACTTAATTGTTGGATACTATGTTAAGATGACATTTTTGCTTTGTGTTCTTTACAAAATCTTTCGTAACATCTATCTTGATAATGAATCATACAAGATGGGGATCATAGTGCTGACAAAGAAGAAAACTAATGTCAATTTATAGGTAACGTCTCACAAGTACGTTTAAGAATCCAAACCATTAGGACACAAATTTCTGAACATAACATTTCATGAAAAAAAAAGTAATCAATACATCAATGCTAGAAGAAAATCTAGATGCAAAATAGATTTAGGACTCAAGAATACAAGAAAAGGAAAATCAACAACAGACGGAGAGAAACTGCTTCATTCTGACAGAGTAGGGAGGAGCAAAGGAAAAACTTTGTGAAGCAGAGGGCAAAAATAGCCAGAAAAAAAGATCAGGAAGGAAGAACATGGCAATGTATTCTGTGCCTCAGGGATTGGAATCTGACAATATCAAGCTTTTTATTGTAAACACTATGAAGGAGAAAGTGTGGTGCAAAGAGCAGTGCATATACAGACGACCACAACTCATCAAGTTGATGTTTCTGTTTCAGATGAAGTACTGATACGCGAGGTTGAAAGCTGCCTGTGAAGTTACCGATGACAAAATAAATGACAATGATCTTGTTCACTCACGGAAAGTCTAAAGTTAGAGGAACAGATTAAACATTCAGAAATAAAAACATTAAACGTGATTGCAGGCTTACTTTTCCAATAGTGTTACAAACTGCCAATCTCACAGAAGCATGTCTGAGCGAGTTTCTACACTTTCTGAAGTTACGGGGTATACAAAAAAGAAAAAGTAACAAGTATAAATAGATAAATATACAGAGTTAACCGTTTTTTTAACTACATTATTTAATAAAAAGCATGTTTACCCATGTATGCCACCCATGCACACTGGAATCACACGCACCCACCCAAGCATGAGCCCCTTAGATTGACAGACAGTTTTGCCATGGCAATCTTATGTCATCACTTTTGCCTCACTCCTCCTTCTTGTCTCTCCTTCACCCCTCAGAGAGTCATAGAGCACTGCCTTAAATATAAATCAGTAAAATCACACCGCGTCAGGAGTCTAACTCTCCCCTGTAGTCCCATCAATCACCCACCTCTCCAGCCCACCGCTCTGTCTTCATCAGTCCGGCTACACACAATCCCTGTACGCTTCCTGCTCCACAGACACTCTTTAACACCGACCACCAAGCCTTGTCGGTGAAGGCATTTGTGTTGTTAAATACAAAATAAAAACAATGCAACTTGGCATAAGTCTTGTGTTGAAATACATTTTGGCCTTTTCATACGATTACATGAGGCTTAGATTCTAGGTGCTGATACAATGCTGAAGAAGAGCTTTAATATGTGGTTTGATGTAAATAAACGATATCGTATTATAAATACAACTAAAAGTTTGGTGTTTGGCAATCAATCTGGAAATTATATTAATTTAAAATTGCAATTAAAGGGTTTGTGATTGATTTTAAACTTAATTGAATTAACATTTGCAATTAAAAGGTACAAATAATAAAAAAAAGTTGAATATGTAAAATGGAAATGCCACAGATATGTTAAATCAAAAGATTACATTTAATGTACTGCTCACTGAAACCTCCTTGTTTAACATACTGTGTAAAATGATGGCGATGTAAATAGTTTTACAACAACATATACAGTATGCATCATAAAGCCGAATATTGTGATCATACTAATCCACTTATTTGAAATTCTCATGTTTTGGAGATGTGGTTTATTATAGAACATTTTAAACAAAAATGTACACTATCAAACACTGTGTTAGTTCTCATAGAGTTGGAGAGTAGATATGAGTTGAAAGATAGATGTAAATTTGTTTAAGCAAAAGAACAAGATAAAAACAACATTTATTTCATTAAAAGAGGCTCAGCTGTGGAATAGTTCTAATCACAAACCTAAACAAAGTTTTCATATGCATTTAACTTTGGGAGTTATAGCTAAAATATATAAAAATGAAATGAAAAAACTATTTTAGTAATTACAAGTTAACCGACTACTGCAGCTCTCTCTGCCTATATTTCAGATCAATAAATGATTCAACATTTTAGATTAATAGCATCTAAGCGCTTATATAAGGTGAGTTAAGTAAAGAGTTCTCAACTAAATTTGACCAATATACTTTAGTTGCTTTGGCCTGTTTTTAAGAGGTTAAATCAACAAAATATGCAAATAAAATAAACAAAAACATAAATACAAGTGGCTTAGTCTTTTCAGAGAAATTAATCAGAACCCATACAGAAAGACGCCAACAGTAGTTTGGTTCTTAACCCAAAAAGGGGACAATAGTGTTAAAAAAAGTTGGAAATATGATTAATTTAGAGTTCTATGATTTACACAAATGATTAAAGTTATAAGGATAATGTCATCGTTTCATTTGAAAATTTCATATCCATCTTTCATGCCCTCCTTATACCCCCTCCACTGCATCACTGAATCTCACGGGTTTGTCTCCTTTTTCTTTCAAAGTTTGAAATTGGACTTTGAGTTGAGTGTCACAAAAAATGATCTGAGAGAATCGGTACATAGCTAACACCCTCTTTAACACAGATGCTGTCCTTGAATCAATTGCTGGCACCAGCTAAAGATTGGTTTTGTTTTCATCAATGTGTAGGGTTTCCCTGAATTATATACAGCTTATCATACAGATGTGAATTCAAAGTAAAAAATATTTATTTTACTATAATGCAAAAAATACTCTGTTAATCAAGTAATTATTTTAAATGTCGAGCTGATTGATTACAGTAAAACAATCCTTTTTTCCACACTAATCACTCGCTTTTATTTCCAGCCCTTTCTGAGGTTGTCTCTTTATCACTGTTTTTTTAAACGTAGACACACAAAGCCCCACAAAACTGAATAAAGCAAGGACACCGTTAAAGAAGCCTGGCATTCTCACGAAACCTTGACCAGTCGCACTTTTCATGGCTAGGAATTATTTATGTTCATCTGCCAACTTTTGAGACGGTCCTTGTGATAATTTAACTGATGGATGAAAACAATTTTAAAAAGCAGAGAACAAACTACATTCTAATGTAGGTTAGTAAATAGAGGATCCAGCCACTAACTCAATTTTGATACACTAACATAAAAAACACTCCCTGTATGGCCAAAGTATTTGTTTGATTTAAATGTATTATAAAACAAACACATTGTTAATATCCAAACCTAAAAAAAAGAAATTCTTTAACAGGCTGAAAGGGAATAAACCATTGGTTAAGATCAATAGATGATGTGCTGCTAAATATAGCATATCAAGAGTTAATTAAGAGATAGATCTACTCACCCTCATGTTGACTACGGGTTGATATTATTTTCAGAGTAATCTGTTCCTAGAGTTATAGGCAAAAAGGTAAATTCATTTTAATGCAGACACACTTCAAAACATCCAATCACCTCCACGTTGCAAACAAGCTTAAAATATCGTTTTTTGTTTTTTTTTTACAATTCCTCATATACAACAAGTGGAACATTACAGACGAGCAGCTTGTAGGTGTTTGGATATTTTTAAGTTTGTATTTTTGGATGGCAATTTTGAGCACTAATCACTGCATTAAAATGGAAAGTGCATGTTTGACGGTAACTCAAAAAACTTTCTATTACCAAAATACTACCACTTGAATTTCAATTTGTATTCAAATGATCCATCAAACCTTAAAGGTTCCTTGAGTTAAAATTGAACAAGCTCAAAACAACTCTTCTAATCTAGACCCTGGTCGTGCCGACTAACAACAAAAGCTCTCTTGTTGTCATCAATTATAGCAGAATGAATGTGTTTACGCCAGACTCACCCACAGCTAAGTCAATGAGATCTTCAATAAGATCTTAAAGCATTTTGTCAAACTGACACACATACAGACACTTTAAGCTGTGGCCCAGGCAAGACTACTTATGACACGCAGGAAATACAATAATGGACCACATTTCAAATTCTCACGCACACTCTCACACCAATTAACAGAGGCATTGATTTCAGATTTTGCTAGGACAAGTGCCAATGAATGCCATTTACGTGTAAGCATTTTCTAATTTGGAATTCAGTGATTCAAATAAAATGTTGCTGACTTGCGCCTTATGAAGTATACTGTATATTAAAGTTTGTTTTTGTGTCAGAGTCAAGCAAATACCTTGTGGATAAAATGTGTCTGTTTTCCTTTTTGCATGCAAAGTACAAAGCTTTGAGATGTCTTGTTTAATGGAAGTCCAGCTTCCTGGTATTGGCTATTGAAAAGATGGTGATGAATGGCTGAATCTCCACCATTAATCGACCAATCCGCCTATTGATTTGTTAAGACTTATACCACTGAAAGACGAAGCACTGCAGAGTTCCACCGTGATTCATTTATTTATTCATAGCTTGTTGCAAACAAATGCATTCAATATATAATATAACTACTACATTTGAGTAATGTGTGGATGCTAAAATTATAAATGGATGATTTAACATTGTGTAGAACCAAAGCATTCCTGAACTCCTCACGTTATGGTGCATAACAGGTTATATTTAGCATGTTACACATGCTTCTTAAACACGGTTGTAAGACCTCCAACACATTTTAGCTTGAGCAGATGCTGTTTACTCTCTTCTTCTTGGGCTGAATGAATTGTTTGTAAGAACGTTTGATAAGCAAGTGTTCCAACGACATAGCATTACTGATGTTTAAAGCTCTGGTGCTCTTATTTTCAAAACTTATTGGCAGTTAAATTTCATTTTTGAGGTTTGATTGTAAGTATATTTTAAGGAGTGGCGGAACCAATGGTTTAAAAAGTGAAAAACTCGAAAAACTAAATCAAGATGGAACTCAACACCAGAAAACCACCAAAATTACACTATTGTGTCCTTTAAGTCTTGCTTAGTTATGTTAATTAAAACAGTTCAATAGAGCAGGAAGGTACAGTCTCTCTGCTAACAAAATTACTTGAAATGCTTTGTCTCTCGCTTGGTCTTATTAAAGGGGTTCTGGGGTTGGGTCGGGGGGCAGCAGCTTTAGAATGGAGGGCCAGAATCTCCCCAGCCTCATCATCCGACTCTTCCCAGTGTAAACCAAGTGCCAAGTGCACACTTGGACAACCTAATGCTTGAACATCGTGTTCATCTCTGAGCACAGAGGTCCAATAAAAAGGCAACATTCAGGTTCAAGTGGGTCCTTTGATCCAACCAATTGGGTGAGTTCTCACTGTCATTTATAAAATTGGTTTTGAAGTCCATAAAAAGAAAAGGAATCCCCTGAATTGGGCACCTTCCTGCCCTCCTTCTAAGGTGTCCAGAGCATGGGCACAAATAACAAACAGGATGTGTCCTTCCCTACCTAAGAGGTGACGTCTATGTTCCTAGCTTCTGCTACCGAGGATTGGATCACCAAGGTACCCCTCCTAGACTGTTTACTCAGCACCCTTTTGGCCCCGCACACAGCTGGTAAGTCCAATAAGGGGGTCTTATTTCACCTTTTAGAGATTTTCCTGACCCAGATAACTGCATTGCTTTGAATTAAACCAAATTTGTTTTTGGTTGTTGGAGGCCCGCCAACTCCGATGGTCCGAAAGCAATTGAATGCAGCAGTGTTCCCAGCCTGCTGCTACTTACTGTCCCATTGGAGACGAAAGATGAACAAGAGTCCGCTTTAACTGAACGTTTTAACGTTGTGAAAATGTTATATCTCTGCAGATTGAGAGAACAACTTTTGTGGGTTATTTTCATTACAGGAATCTACCAATGATGAATAGTGACTTTTGGCTCACCAAAACCAGAAAGTATTTTCTTGGTTTTTGATCTGAAGGATAGATAATTGTGGTCCTGAGGTCATCTGTTCTTCATGTTTGACGCTAAGTTGAAGATAGGATTCTTTTTTCAATTACATAAGAAAATATTTTATTCCAATTGCGACTTTAATTCTAAGAGAAGATTGTGATCTGAGTAGTTTCTTTGACATTCTGATGTCTGCAGCTGTGTGTCCTGCCTTTCTGGGTCATTCTCTTTTGAGCTGGCTTTCCCTGGGGACCAAGAGACAAGGCCCAGCACGATACACAGTGGTTAAACGTATGACTTCCGCTTCAAAACACCGACACACACACACAAATTCAGAGATCAGCTGACACCTTTTGATACAATTCATAAGTTTCTGGGACAAATTGAACCTCCATAGAGTTGTGAAAACTGTGTCTAAGTATGGAGCTCATTTTCTCACTCTGTCACAAATTCCTATCACCTCTCCTTTTTCTCATCAATTCCATCTCTAGGTAATACAGCTATTATTTAATTGTGACACATGATTAGAAGAGACACCGCTCTTGGATATCACAACCAGATGTTTATTAATGCTTGGAGCTCCATGAAATAAATAACACTGAAATATGGACTTGTTTTGTGAAGCTTTTGCTGGCGGCATGGCTTCTTCATCTTCCCAACATTCTCCTTCTCTTGGGCTTTCTTTGCCTGGAGGAGCAGAAGGTGACAGATGTATGCTCTACCTATCTTGTTCCCCCCTGACCCAACATCCTCCTGCACTACATCCTCTAAAAAATAGTTCTCTTTCTTATGTTTTCTCTTGGAACCAACTTAATTTCCCCATTCACTTACAACTCTGCATTCTCCTCGCTTTCTCTCCTTGTCTCTTGATAAGCATTGACCCATTCCAAGAGTGGTTATTGACCTCCTCCCAGAAAAGAACCTTAAAGGGTTAGTTCACCCAAAATTCCAACTTTACAAAGGTTTTACTCACCCTCATGTCGACTAAGGGTTGGGATAATTTCCATTCCTTTTTAGCGCTAAAGACAAAAATGTAGATCCATTTTAATGAAGCGTATGACGCTAAGTGGTCTTCCTCTTTATCTTCGTCAAAAAAGGCACTCAAAAACATCCTCTGTAGTGTTGTCTGTAATGTCCATCTTGTATTGAAGCCTTGAGAAGGATTATTCTGGAATAAATTAATAAATCTATATTTTAAGCTTTTTTTTGCAGAATTTTAAAGAATAAAAAGCGATAAAGTTGAGTTTAAAAGTTCAAGTGTGTGGTTAATTTGAATGCTGCTCAGTTATTAGGATTGCCATTTCATCTTAGGTCAACTCTCTTTGGTCTCTAACCAGATTTAGGTCACTGATTCAAAGTTGGACTGATATTGTTCTCACTTAAATGTTCTCATGCAGCTGGCGATCTCTGAAAAAAAAAAAGGCAAACAGACGTTACTTATGTAAGACAAGACTGCTACTTAATCAGCGGTTACTAAATAACATATTGCCTTGTATTTAAATTGTAACTACAATGAGCAGCTGGACAATGGTGGACTTTTGAAATTAACATGGTGAAATGAAGAAATGGTGAAGAATCCGCTCTTGGATCAATGCTTTAAATATAATCGAAATAAACTAGCTTTTATTGATTTAGCAAGAGCAAGAACATTTTGAAAAATACAGGCTGTCCTACAACAAACATACAATTACTGTAGATACTTATGCAAGCAACATGCCATCTCTTTTTTAAAGTTTTTTTTTTTAAAGGTTTCAGAGCTGAAGCTTTTGTGCTGTCAATAATAACCATAGCCTGTGATCCGACGTCCTCCTTAGTTTAATCCATCATTTGTGCAAATAAACCTGATATTGTAGCACTGATTGCCACAAACACATTAACAGAATGTTCTGCAGGTAAACACAGTGACAGATGTATACTCCCGTGCCTATCCCCCCATATTGGATGTTACACACAGACACACACACACTCACACACACACACAGCACTGTTGAGGGGATTCATGGGCACTGTGGCATCTGTATGCCCAACCTGCCTCATGGATATTTCATGTTGTGGCGACCCAGACAGCAGCACATAGTCATAGGTAAGCAGACCAAAGATGCACAGCAGGACTCACAGCCATGCTGCGATGGACCTCAGTGAACATACAAGCGTCTGCTGGTGCAGCAGAATGTAGCTGTGAGTCATTGGCTCTGCCTTGCCTGCAGTATACACACTGTACCAAGACTGTTCAGCCTTGAGGCATTCTATTACTATTGATGTAAGAAACAAAAACATGATCCACATATATATCACAATAACGTCTGGTTTACAGACAATAGCTTTGACACATAAACAAGAGTTAGAAGGGATTTTAAATGTAACGAGAGTGATTAAAAATGTGCATATCAGAGGGACAGCTTGTTCTTATCACTGCACCATGAAGTGGAGATACAGTGAAACAGTGGTCAAAATTAATTTAGCATTAGACACAAGCCATTGGGTTAGCATGTTTTCAGCTAGCATTAGCATACAGACAGCTAGCATTAGTTTAAGGCAGGGTCACCACCAGGCAGCCTGAAGACACCAAAGGAATAGTTCTTAGTCCTGTTCATTAAATATTCCTCAAACATCTTGGTAGATTTTGAGTTTCCTTTCTTTTTGCCCCATGGGTAAGAGTTAATTATTACTAATTAGAATCAATAAAATAATCAATAATGTGATTAAATGAGTAGATTCATCTAATGTATCATCCATAATAATATATATTTTAAGTAAAAATGTAATTATATCTTCATTTAACAGGCATAGAAGAGGATATAGCCTTGTTGTTGCTACCTTGAGAAACCAGGAAAAGCATGAGGATGAAAACAAATGAGATTCAAGGATGTGGTTAAAAAAAACATATTCTATGACAAACCCTGATGCAAAAGACAAGAAGAAAAATGTGGAGTGTGTGGAGCCATTAACAGGCGAATAGTAACCCAGAACAACACATTCATAGCCAACTAATGGAGCTGTTTTGAAAAGTAAGTGCTATTCACTTTTTTTTCCTAAAAATCTAAGGTTTATTCATTCTCCTTCTTATCTCCAATCTACTGCTTTTATTCAGTGGAGGAATAAAGAAGGATATCTTCTACAAACCACTGAACACCTAAAGGAAATATATATGGTCTCTCTAAATCCTTACGAACGTGGGGAGTGAATTTATTGTATACTTTCAGAAGACTTATAAAAACATAAATAATGAGACTGCACTTAAAATAACCCCTTGTTTCACTGCAATTACATTTGTTTGTTTAATATGATTAGGTAAGATTGAAAGAACATATTAAAATAATTGTCACCGACCTAACATGAAAACCATGTGTGAAGCATTATTTAAGCTTTGTGTCACAATTTACTATTACAACCTTGATGCCAATTTTTTTTCATGATTTTGTATTTTTTGCCACATACTTGCCTTTGGTAATAGCATTTGTTTGTAATTGGTAAAACATGTAATCAATCAATTCATAAGAGGCAGCAAAACACTACATAATCAGTCATATTACATTAATACCACCACAAAAACAGGAAATTCCTACTATCAGTGATTGAGCAACAACATTTACAGAGACTGACCACTCAGAAACTGAATTGGAAAATCTTTCATTACCTTGTGCTTTTTCTTTATTGGGTTCTGCTGGGTTATCCTCTTTGCTACAGTATACTTCTGTATCCTGCATGATTGAGTTATTTACTATTTACACTTTTAGCTTCCATCATAAACTAGTTTTTCCAAGGTAATAAACAATTATGACTCTACTTAAAATTAGTGATACTAAACATATTTGCAGGGCGAGAAACTATAGATAAACAACCATATCTGGATATATGATCTTAACTTGATTAATGCCCAACCAGCTGATGCGATTGGGGGAATAACATTGGATAAAGCAACACAAATGTTTTAGTTGTGATAGTGTTTGATAAAAAGTCAAAGATGAGTTTGGTGAACACTTTCTTCCAGAAGATTACCACATTGTTACGTATAGTAGTCGATACAGGTAGATTGCACCATGTGTAGAAACTGGGATATACAATAAAACCATTGTTAAATGAGAGATGACTGGTAGTTAGCATAGGCCAGTGATGTCTATAATGAAGTAAGTGACCAGAAAGAAGGAAACAGAGAAAACAATTAATTGATGAAAGTTATATTAAGAGTATTTAAGCAAAGATGTTGAGTTGGGACCATATAGAAATAGTTGGCTGTAACATCTGGGAAAATAAAGTGCAAGGAAATAAAGGAGGGCAGGAACATATCAGGAAAATAAAAGAAGCCGAGCAAATGAGAGAGAGATATTCACAGTAGAGAGTGGTAGGAGTGTAGACATAGGGCAAACAGACTATCTAAGGCTGAGGGAGACTCTCCCAGTGAGTAGTATTAGTAACTAAATATTAGAAAAGAAAAGGACAATGTAATCAAGGTAGCAAAAGAGAGATATACTATATATTGTACAGCATGATTGATCAAGGACAGGGAGTGTAATGTTCTATCAAGTAATGAAAGGTGATTGAAAATAATAAACAAGATCAGGATGGGTCAAAGTTAGTCTGGTCCTGTATGGAAAAAGTCAAGAGAATCATGCTAGTGCAGAACATGCATGAGAACAGCCAGACTACGACTTATTTTAATGTTACTTAGAATAATGTATTGCAATAAAACATGACTGACATTGGCATCTAGAATCTCTTTGTTTACCCCCACAACACAGTTGGAGTCTGAAACAATAATTATAATGACATAATTACTGAAAACCCACTCAATATAAGAAATCTGCAAAAATGGTGACTTTTTTGTTTTAACTTTTCAAATACTCTACATGTTAAGGCCTTATATTCCTTCCTTAAACTCCTGATAAACCTTTCCAAAACTATTAACATTTTTCACACTCTCACAGAGTTTTTACACTCAAAATCCCCCACATCATTTAAAAAAAATAGCTAAATAACTAACGTGAAAACCCATCTCTGCTGACTCACATCTTTCAGATTTTCAGCTGTAAGGATGCCCCACTTTGTTTATTCAACAAGTCCCTTGGAGGTGGAGACTTCTAGAATGGTTGACATGTAGTGACAAACCTTGATCCTTAACCAATCACAGCTGAGTGGGTGTGGTTATGGTAATCAAATCGAGTTCAGTAATAATATTCAGTGGGCGTGGCTTAAACACATTTTCTTATGTAAATATATAGATGAAAGTAGAGTTTTGTACAAACAAACACATACTGATGAGCACAATAGAGGTCCAAGATCTATTTAAGAGACACTTAAATCAACACCTTTAGTTGTTGCTCACATAAAATATTTATCATCTCCTCTGATCAAGCTGCAACGTCATTTTCCTCCTTTATTATACACTGAAATAAATATTGAATTATTATGCAGTGGTTTGTATATATATATATATATATATATATATATATATATATACAATGTCAAAGTACAGATTGGAATCCAGTAGGATCTGGAATCCTACTAGTAGAGATTGGAATTCTAATCTATCCTAGGACAAATGGGAATTCTACCAGGACATTCTCCTTTCCTCCTCCTATCACATGAACAAGCTACTTTATATCAACTTTGGAACAGGCATTGGAGGGGTAAAATAGCTCAATATTAAGATCCCATTTCAGTAGCAGGATTCCAATCTGTGCTGTGAATGTATTCATTCCTACTCTATATATATAAATACAGTATGTATATATACAATAAGCCACTCAAATGGTTATTTTCTACTCACCCATGTCGACTAAGGGTTGGAATTATTTATTATTATTTAGAGTAAGTTGTTCCCTCTAAGAGTTATTGGCAAAAATGTACATCCATTATAAAATAGGACTGGAGCTAAGTTTAATCACCAAAAAGACACTTAAAAGCATCCATATACCTCCATACTGCTTGTATGTAAAGTCCACATTGTATTGAAGCCTCGACAAGAATAACTGTTTCGGAAAAAGCTAATTAATAGGAGTACTTTAGTACTATTACTTCCCAGGTTCAGCTTTGGTTTTTAGAATGTTTGTATTTATAGATATGAGACTGTTTGGACCTCGGCACCGAGGTTTTGCATTGTTAATATCGTCACAACCTGGGTGTTGATGGCTGTAAATAACAGGGGAACATTATGACAACACTAAGAAAAAAATCAAAATGTTAACAGGGTTTAGTCTAATAAGGGGGAAATGTTTTAATTAGGAAAACAAATATTTATGGTAAAAAGAAGAGAATGCCTAAGTTATTATCTCTTTTTTTTAAGATAAGTCATTAAGATTCTTATGACGTTCCAGTCATTCTTCATACAACCTGGTTCTAAGCTTCTTCTAAACTATTTATAATGGAGTATGCTGTGTGTTCAATTAAACATTGTGTAGTAGTAGTCTAGTAGTTGTCATTTTTTAGGATACAAGCAAAAGTCCAATTTATCTCATGAGTTAAGCACATTTGTCACATGTACCCAAGTGATAATGAATGTGATCCACTTGTGAAATTGTCTTTTACACAGTCAACCACAGCAAGCAGTGAAGTTCATTCCAAGCTTCACACTCAGTGCAAGAGTAACTTCCTTTCATGCTCTATCAATATTCATGCTTTTATAACCAAATATCTTTTCATTCTCTTGCTATCTCTTTGTTCTTGACCTCTTGTCTACTCTCCAGCTCCCCAATCTCCACTCATGGCTACATCTCTCTTCCTTAATCATTCAGCCTCCACCTTTCTAAATCCCAGATCCTCTTTCTTTTCCTGCTCGCCCAGCCTCTGCACTTCACTGCTGTTCATATCCTCCACTCCTCATACGGCTCAACTCGATGCTAAAATAATTAGCATAGCACTATTTCTATTCATTTGTTTACAATAACGATGAATAATGATGACCTAGTCTGATCATATCAGCAAACAACCACCCGGAAAAACACCAAAGTGGAAAACTTGCACTCCCACTAGAGGTGAGACCTTTCCCAGTTGGGCTTTGATTTCAGGGGTAAACAAGGTTGTTAATGTGCCACAAAATAGGTTTGATGATCAATGTCTGTAAGACAAAAAGTGTGCAGGAACATTAATGTTCCCGATGTCTGAATCTGAGATTTCATCTGCATTGTGTGACAGCTCATCCAGTGTGTCAAACACACGACAAAGTGTGTGTTTTGGAGGGCAGAGGCGAGGGTAGTTGTGAGGTTTTTTGTTAGTTGTTCCCTTAGGAAGAGATGTCAGTCAGCATCTAAGCACAGAGTGCAAATGAAATATTGATCTCTGATAATAGCAAAGCTTTTGTGTCAACAGTTTGTGTGTGTGCCAGCAAAAGGTGTGCTTGCATGTGTGCTTGTGTATCACTTATCTAAATGATTCACCAATCAGTCCACCATAAACAAATGTCACAGCATGATTAAAGTATAATCCTCCAGATAAAACAGATTAAAAAACTACTGCAGGTATCCAATTCTTTAAACTGGAAGGAGGATCAGGAAATGGGCAATGCAGATGAACTTTAGAAAGCTACAATTTGTCTTTTCTAGTTTAAGATATAGATTCTAACAGCCCAAATTGAGGGATCAAATAAGTTTAGTTTATAATTCAGATCTTATCCTAGCATAGTATCATTGCTCATCATGTTACTTTGATCAACTGCAGTTGTGAGTTTTCCCTGAAACGGGGAATCCTATGAGACCCATAAAACTTCATTAACAACCAGTTTATCAAAGATGCCTGATTGGCCTTTTAAAATTGGTTACCAAAGGCGAATTTTAAAATAGTCTTCCAGTAAAATTCATAGTACAAGTCAGATCCCAGTCCAAACCAGCACCATCGCATATCAGAAATCTCATCAATCCATATAAACGCTCTAAGAAAAAGTGCTCTTGGACTCAGACGTATTGGTTATACCAGTTATCGTCACATGTAGAAATGGTTCCAGGGCCTTTGGTTTTTAAGCTCCTCTGTTGTGGAACAATTTAGTTACCTCAAACTCTCCTTTTTGACAGAACCCATTATAAGAACAGGCTCAGACTGAACTGAACAGGCTCATATTACTGGTGGCAAAATTAACCTATAGCATTTGTCATGCATGGATCATGTCTTATTGCCTGTGTAGCTCGAACTTGCCCTCTCCTCTGGAGCCCCAAAGAGATTTTGGACATCGGATTGGATTAGATCTTGAAAATGGTTGGAGTTAAATATACTATACAATGATATATTCAATATTCTTCATCACTGTATATTAATTAACTTACTCGCAAGTTGAGACATGAAAAGCGTCTTTTTAGTACTCTATTTTAAAGCTCAATTGAACATCTTGTTTTGCAATGATCAATGTGCAGGTGTTTTTGCTGAAATAAAATGTGTGATCAGCAAACGCAGCAGACCAGGGCAAAACTTCATATCTGCTTCCTAAAAGCAGGGATTAGAATGCTGATCTCTCCTAGTCGGTTGAAGAACCCTGAACATTTTTTATTTTCTTCACTATTTGACATTTAGGCATTTTTTTATTCATGCCGTTAATAAATAACCAGGAAGTCTCGGCATCCAAGGGAATGTACTTCTAAAGACATCCAAGTTTTACCAATGATTCAATGATTCAATGATTAAAGAACAACACAAACAAAAGGTTTATCCACATCAAAATTAAGATTGGATTACCCAATCCAATCTGATTTCAGAATGCTTCTTTACTTTCTGAACAATCCAACTTGATTTAAAGTTTAGTTCAGCATTCTGGTGTACAAAGAGTGGAGCTTTATTCTTACTTTACTAGACCAGGGTCACAAAGCATATAATTTTACACTCAAATGTCCATTTGTAAATCTGCTTTTAATATTAAAACCTTTTCAGCAATCAAACATCAGATCAGCTTTTTCTCGTGTGTTCCTCTCCTACGTTTTTTATTGTGTCATGTGTTTTCATCAACGTGTAAACAAGATCTCAATGTTTAAGGACTCTTCTTAATGATAATGATGGGTCCATGAGACAATCTGCATGTCGTATGTCAACCTTGAGATTTGTTCTTGGTAGATTATTCATATGCTTTTCATGTCATGTTTACTTATTCCTATAAAGGTTATTAACAGCAAAGAGGACCTGTTCAGACATACATCTTATCATGTGCATCTGTTTGTGTGTGCACTGTAACCTTATCAAGAATTTAAGATGTACGGAATATTTTTTTCTTTGTGTGGAGAAAGTAACTGGTTTGTATTCTTGTCATGTACTGATTGTGCTTGGAATGAATCTTGCTTGAACCTGCGGGCTAAAGAGAGGAGAGGAGAGGGAGAGGTGGATGTAAGGGAAGTAAAAGCGATAGATGAAGGCTAAGAGGGGAAGAAGGATTAGAAAGGTTCCAGTAGGATTGGAAAGTGTGCTTGCTGGAAAATTCTCCCCCCACGATCAGGTGCAATGCGGCGCCAGTGTTGAGATTTGCTGAATTTGCTTACTTAAAATAAGAGCAGGCGGGTCACTGCACAGAATGTGATTACTGCCAAGTGTGTTAACTATTTTCTAGTTCATAGTTCATAGTTCATAAATAAAATAATAAAAAATAATAATAAAAATGAAAACTAATACTAATGTTATTAATAACTTACAATATAAGTGAAGACAACAATAACAACAAAAACAACCAAGAGGTAAAAAAAAATAAAAATGTGAAAGTGAGAAAAAAATGGTGCAGAAATACTAAAAGCTGTTCCTGTCACTGCTCCCTTTGAACATATCAGGTGCATAACTGCATTAGCTGGATATGTATATATGTTGAACATTAAATAAAATTAACCTGTTTTCTTGTTTTTCCAAATGGCAAGTAATGGATCACATTTTAACCTCTTTTGCGACACATAATTTCTTGGAAGTCAAATGTACCAATGATCAATGACTCCATCAGAAGAAAACACTCTATTTGTTCACATTGAGCACACAGTGGTAGCCTGTGTCTGCTTAGCCTTTTCCAAACTAAACATGGTTATATATCTTATGTTTGTATATGCATTAACACCTCCTATCAATACAATCTATATGTTGCATTTTAAAGGGAGCTTACAGAGCTTAATCAATGTTCACTGCAGTGTAAAAGCATTGACTTCATGCGTCTTACAGAACCATACAAGAGGTTTTCAGGACAACTGAGCAAGAAGTTTTAGGGAGAGTAATAGAGAACCGTTGGAACAATAGGGTATAAACTCATCCAGTCATCATGGGGCAGGGGTATTCAAAAGTTCCGGATTTTGTTTAAATAGTCAAGCTCGCTTGAGTCTGTTTGCTTTTTTTTGTTCTTTAATACTGTAGCTTCTATTGTCTGCTGTGAACTGGAAACCTGATTTCCCAATGGGGATATAATACATATAATAAAGTCTATCTAATTTAATCTAAGACACCTGATTGGTTCAACTATATGTGCTTTACTCAATGCATCAAAAAATCTGCACTACCTTTTCTCTAGAAGAACATTCGAGACATTGAACTGTCAGAATGGGCTCACTTCCAGGAAAGTTGGCACACATTGTAATAACAGCTGCTTTAATCGACTAGTTAACTATTAAGCAAGAAAGGGGCTTTTTCGACCATGCTACTCGACTAGTAAACTAGATCTACAGCAATGGGTCGTTTTGATATTAATTCACTTCAAAAATCTGAAAGAAAATATCAATGAGCAAGCATTTGGCGACAGTCGAGAGCAAAAATCCTTTAATCAAACAAAAACCTTGAGCAGAACACGATTAATGAATGACATTCTGCTCTGACTGAAAGAACTTTACAGTTTTATGCGTTTTGCCCCTTACAAATGAACGACAATATGTCTTATTCTTTCTTGTTAAGTAAATATGTTGGGTCACACTAGTTTACCTGTAAAAGCCTGGACACACCGCAGGGATTATCGGGCGTCTGATGCCGTCGGGCAGTCCCGTGTGGTCGTAGCCGTCGTCTCCCTCATTCTGATGTTGGCGTCCTAGTCGGACGACAAAGAAGGCGGGTGCGCACGTTCAGTCCTCTCGTCTCAGTCGGACTCAATGGTCAATCTGATTGGTTGAGTGCTAGCTTTAGCTAGCGAATCAGCACAGGACAACGAAACAATTTCCCAAGGGAGACCTCCTGAGGGATCAATAAAGTTTTACCTTACCTTACCTTAAACGGAAGTGACTATTGGAAACACTAGATAAGCAGCGATGGCATGGATGACACCACACTTTCATCGAAAACTTCACACCAAAATGAAGTAGCTCAATGCAGCGCAGTCTAGACATGGTAATCTGGTCCTTCACATGCATCCAGCGTACATTATTATAACGTTGGAACAAATCTCATCCCCTCATGCTCCATGTTCTAATTCATTTACGTTAATTTCTTAAATTGTTGTCCTGTTCACATGCAACCTCTTATGTGAGTCACCTTCATCTCAATATTTGTACAATATCACCATGTCTGGTTCTAACATGGTCGTTTTGAGCTAATAACGATACAGAAGGACAATATTGTTGACATGACAAATGATCATTCCAGATAATCAAAATGATTTCCCTATATCTTGCTCGACACAGTTACAGAAAAGCCCTCTGAGCTAACGCTGTGAGATCCAGGACTTCATCCACTTAATGCTTTTTTTCCTGCAACATCTTTCTTCCACAACAACAAGACCAAGGGCTGACAATGCCAGTCGATTCATATTCGTGTCGTTATTCATCGTATTTTTATTTTATCTCTAGTTCAACGGGTGAAAACACCGACCATTCTCGTAAAGTCTCAAAGAATTTTCGGTTTTCACTTCTCTCTGGCGTCAACACAGATGAGCGCCGCTACAACGCCACCTGTTGTTTTGGGGGAGAATTACGTCTCGCATATGCGGAGAACATACACTGTTGCCGGTAATCTCCATCTCTGAGGCATTCTTTTGAGGGATGGGGGCACACTACGTAAAACTACACAGCTTGACTGAGTCTTTTCAGACCCCCGACAATCCCTGCGGTGTTTCCAGGCCTTAAGAGTAAAGGGGGGTTGCACTAGTTAACTGCTGAGAATGTTTTCTTCACTATTTAAAAATTTAATATTTTTGCCTTCACTATTAACCCCTTGACGCCTGAATTTATTTGCAATTGTTCAAAAAAAATAATTATGTGTGTTTTTGCTTTCAAGAAGAGACTAAATTAAGTGAAGATAAACATTTTTACTGTAGAACATAAAATTATTGTAAAATTGGGTATGTCGCAAATTAGCGACAACAGGCATTCGAGGATCAAAAAATAATAAAAACACATTTCCCATCTTAGGCATGAAATTTTATTTTTTAATGCCAACATATACATTACAGTGGTAAGAAAACAACAATAAAAAAAAAAAGTGACTCAAGTCTTCCTCAGAAGCGTCACCTGACGTGCTGCAGACGTGTCACTAATAAGCTGGTCGTTTCTGGTCACACTGTGTGGTCTCTGGTGCGAGGAATCCCCAGGTGTGCAGGTGCACTGAGTAAAAGCTAACACCAAGATATGCAGTACCTGAATATTCAACAACAACAACGACAACAACTAATACTATAACAACAACTACTATAACAACGATAACTGAGCTGTTTCAATTGTGGGGTGCCTTACTCATGAAACTCCCTGAAGCAATTGTTATTTTTGTTCAGGCACAAGTGAACAGTGCACTTAGAACACTTGAACACTTGAACACAGGGTCAGTTTTCCTTTCAAAGACATCAAAGGAATGCACCAGCCCTTTTGTGTCACAAAGCACAAATATTTTGTATCCTCATTTATGTGGCTTCTTGGGGACATATTGTTTTAAACTTGATTTTCCTTTGAAAGGAACCATTTGCTCGTCAACACAGAGCATTTGCTCTTGTAGAAGAGCCTGCAATTTGGGAAGAAGTGCATCAATCTGTGGCCTTATTTTGAAAATTCTGTCATTGTTTGGTGCCATGTTGTCATTGAAATGGATTGTAATGTTTTATTTCTTCCCACTCTACTCTGTCTTTTTGTTCAGGAGTAGCTACACTAGGAAGCACATCATCCTCTTCAGCAGTAAAGCTTTCCTCACTGCTGTCACCTGGTGTTTTAAAAAAAAACACCATTGAAAAGTGCAGACTATTCTATTTAGGTTAGGTTAGGTAGAACTTTACACAACCTGCTCTCAAAGCGACGTCCTCAAATATGTGGCTTACAACACAAAAGCTGAAAGTCTGTATAATACAATATTATAGCATTATTACTGATATTTTCACCACCTTGTGCAGGTGTGTGTTCCTCATCAAGACAGATGTCCTCACTCTCAGCGGGTGGGATTACGTTCAAAACTACTTTATTTTACTTTTCCTAGTTCCACAGACAAACAATAAGCAGACGTGTATTTTTTTTTACGGTAACTTACCTCAAACAAGACGATCCTTTCGCGCTTCCAACTTTGAATGGGTTGCGCAACACCAGGAAGAAAACACGATCGTAAACCGGATGTGGTTTTAAATGTTATTGGTCCTACGAGAAACTAGTGATTGCAAAACGTTCCTAGGTTCCTATCGAAGAGGCATGAACCAACATTAGGGAAACTCGCGCACGATCTCTGGCGCATTCTTAATGGCAGCGGTATGTCGCGAATTCGCGACACTCGGCGTTAAGGGGTTAAAATAGGGTTTCTCCTAGTTAACAAGTTCACCAGAACTAAGTTAATGTTTTATTAGTTAACATTTAAGAGATTTTGCAGCTCATCCCTTAACCTGTATGTGTTCTTGACATCAGATATCAACTAAATAGTCTAGTATAGTTTTCTATAGTCGATCGGCTTTTAAATCAGGTCTTTAAAGCAACACTTGTGAGTGTTCAAAGTGAATAGCAGGTACAGAAGTACAGATAAAGAATGAAACTATAGGGCTGGTTGCAAAGCATTGATGTCAGAGGTAAGGGGGTTTCAGAAGTACCTCAGGCTTCCTACTGGCTGAAAAGGGTTTTCCTCTTGTAGCCCCCTGGTAACCAAGAGTAAATTCATTGATCTAGATCAGGGGTGCCCATATGTCGATCGCGATCTACCAGTCGATCGCGAAGCTGTTGCTAGTAGATTGCGTGATTTAATAAAATATGATATAAGAAAATAGTAAAGAGACCTTAGATTTGCTGCTGTGCATGTCAATCAAACGGTTATTGCGCCGATTGATTGACAATTTGATTGACATGCACAGCAGTCAATCTGAGCTCCCGCCTCTTCCAGTGTACGCACTGCAAAGTTCATATGAATCGAGAATAAAAAGAGCAAAACGTGCGGACTTCCCGACAGTCATTTTAAGCAATTCAGAAAAACGATATAAAATTATAGGCTTGTTTCTTTAATAATATATCGAACAAAATAATGCGTGTTTGATTGCTTCAGGTCTTCTCTAAGAGAGTCACAGAAACATCACGTCAGTTCCATCAAATTCCAATGAAAGTGCAACAAATGCCGGTTTTCCTCATGTGATCATGTGATCGAGGATACGTCCTTAAAACACACTTGTATTAATACACCATCACACGATGACTATTTGTAAATAACCTTTATCTCACGAATATAATAAGAATACGCTCAAACCCAAACACGTTACACGTGGCATGTGAGCCACAAATTCTAATGACGCTCAGTGACGATCAGACAAAGCGATGATAATGTGAAGTTACTGATGAACAGTTTTATTCTCGTTAAAATGAATCTAAAGATGTTTTAAAATTTAAATAATCCACTGGTCGCCTCTGTAAATGCAGTATAATATAAACATTTACACCGGACGCATCTGAACTCGTTTAAAATAGTGTGATTCATGTCAGACATGTTAAAAATGAGCAAATATAAACTGTTAGTTTGAATTCATGTTTTCTTTTGTTTTTGTTTTTTCATGATCACAGAAATTAGGTCTTGTGTAAGTCTTGTGCTTCATTTAAATATAATCGACATATTGAAATGGAGGCATGGAAAGGGATGAATCGGTGTGAATTCTTTGTTGATTTTGATGAACAAAGGACAAGGGCTTGAATTCGTGTCAAGCAAAGATTCTTACATCTGGATATTTTTTGTGCACCATTTGTGTTCGAATGAATGACCATTTTTAGTTGGAAATCAATGCAATTCTTAGTACATGAGTCCTGAACTTGTCTGCAGTGACACTGAGCTTAAGGCCAGGTCTCATGGACATTTTTGGAAGTTACTCTTGGAGGAAAAGTATCTTCTTATGAGGAAATATGCTCCTCACGGACTGCACTATTTGAATCTAGTTATTTATGTAATTCAGCATTTTTAAGATTTACCAAGGTATGGAAAGCAACCCGTGGGTGGGTGGATGGATGAGTGGGTGGATGGATGGATGGATGGATGGATGGATGGATGGATGGATGGATGGATGGATGGATGGATGGATGGATGATGGATGGATGGATGGATGGATGGATGGATGGATGGATGGATGGATGGATGGATGGATGGATGGATGGATGGATGGATGGATGGATGGATGGATGGATGGATGGATGGATGGATGGATGGATGGATGGATGGATGGATGGATGGATGGATGAAACTTTATTGATCCCTCTGGAGGTCTGCAGCAAAGACAATAGATTCATAGAAAACAAGAACAAGAACAAAGTTTCTATATAAAAAAAGTGCAAGATGACACAATCTTTACTCTGAACTTTCTTATAAACATTGTTTGTGTAGAAGGACTAGTCCAGTTTACTATCCAGCCACACACCGAGCTACCTATAGTTGTGAACTATCTCCACCTCGTCGCCTCTGATGGACACTGGATGTGGCTTTGTCCTGGACCTCCCAAAGTCCAAGACCAGCTCCTTGGTCTTTGAGGTGTTCAGTTGCAAGGTGTTCCTCTAACTCCAGTTCACAAAGTCAGGTATCAGACTCCTGTACTAGTCCTCGCTTTTGTCCCTGATGCATCCAACAATGGCATTGTCGTCAGCATACTTCTGGACGAGACTCTCCTTGGAGTTGTAGCAGAAGTCTGAAGTATATATAGTGAAGAGGAGAGGGGCCAGTACTGTCCCCTGAGGTGCTCCTGTACTGCACACCACAGTGTCAGACGTAATGTCCTTCAGCCTGACATACTCTGGTTGATCAGTGAGATAGTCCGAGATCCAGGAGACTAGAACAGGGTCCACATGCATCTTTGTCAGTTTGTCCTGGAGCAGAGTGGGCTGGATGGTGTTAAAGGCACAAGAAAAGTCCAGAAACAGGATCCTCACTGAGCCGCTTCCTTTATCCAGGTGGGAGTAGGTCTGATGCAGGAGGGGAAGGATGGCATCTTATACACCAACCGCGGGCCGGTAGGCAAACTGCAGGGGGTCTTGTGCATGCTGGACTTGTGGCCTGAGATGTTTGAGGACCAGTCACTCCAGTGTCTTCATCGGTGACACAGGTCGGTTCAGCTTGCTCGGCCAGATCTTTTTCGGGACTGAAACAATACAGGAAGTCTTCCACGTATCCCTGGTGCTCTGATTGTCTGATCATCAGCAGCTATTGATCTCACAAAGCGCTGCACCCACAAACTGTCAAGAGAGAGAGAGAGAGAGAGAGAGGGGGGCAGGAACGGGGCTCAGCAAAGCCCCCAGAGGGGGAACGTGACAAAAAGAATGCATTACGCAAATGAGATCATTCATAACGTCATACAATCTTAAGTGGATCCTTCTATGGAATATGTGCTTCATAATAATGTCAAAAGGCAATTAAAAGGTTAGAAACTGTTGACTGAAGTTCTTAAATACATAAAGAACATTTCAATGTAATTGTTAAAGGGCAACTAATGTGTAGATCTGTCTCTTAAATTGATCTTTGACCTCTATTCTACTCATCAGCATGTGTCTGTTTGTAAAATATTGAAATTAGAAAATTGACTTTTACCATAACAAAAAAAAATGCTTATTTTTTCTGAAAATGAAATCTTGTTTACCATAACCACGCCTACTCTGCTGTGACTGGTCAAGCATCAGGGTTTGTCAAGTAGCATCATTAATAATGGAAGTCTCCACCTCAAAGGGACTCATTGTGTAAACAAAGCTGGGCATCGCTCTTGTAACCTCTCATTCAGAGAAACAACTAGTTTCTATTAATAATTTTGCTTTTCACAGGATTTTTCATTTTTGTTTTACTTTTAAAAAACTGAATTTAAATGTTTTGATTGCCAGTATTTATATTTAGCCTATAGATAAATGTACATCTACAAACTAACTTGCACAATACATGCAAAATTTTAATTTTTTTCTAACACCTACATTACTGTAAATTACTTACCTTTTTGCATTAACAATAAATCCCTTTCATGCCGCTATCACATAACACCAGTGTCGATTTCGATGCTCTGGCTTCCTGTCAATTTTAGAATAGACCTTCAGATTTTTTTGATAAACAAGTTTAGCCTGCTTGAGTTTTTCTTTTTAAACTGTTGTAATTAATGTAGGTGCAGTGTTCGAGGTTGTGAAAGATCGAATGAATACTTAGTGAATATCCAATTTTAACCTAATTTAAGAGAAAAACATTAAGAGTGTAAGAGAGTAAGAGAGCTTTGTTTAGGATACATTTGAAAAATCTCTCAAAAGACAGATATTTAGACCACAATAAAGGTTAGATGTGAATTCAATTTGGCTTGACGGTATATTGAGCACATTGTGTATAGTTGATCAGCGTGTTCCTTGTATCCAGGGAACTATACTTTTAAAAGTGTTGTTGCTTGGAGAATGCTTCTGAAAAAACTTTTTGTAAATGTAATAAATATCTCAATGCTATCCCCAAGGCAACAATGGGCTGACTAAAACTCGACTGTCTGAAGATGATTTTGTGCAACAGAGTCATTAACACAGAGCATTTGGTCTTTTTATGAGCAGTTTCTGAGTCTAGTCTGCATTTCTGATGATAAATCAGATTACTTTCCAGGTAGGGTTGGATTCTGCCAGAGCTTTCCTTTTGTTTTACGTGTTTATTTTAATATAATTATTTTTTTGTAGCAGCCAGGGCAGATAGGTTCTACTATGAGGATCTCATGAATACTTTAAGCAGATGGTGTTGAGTGCTGTGCTTCTTTAAATCCAGGATACAATACACTGCCAAGGTAAATGAGAGAACTTTCCATGAGAGGAAAAGTTTCAAATATCTTTTCGCTTGCTGGATCGATGTTGATCTTTTGAAAGGTGTATAAAGATGCTGTGCGGGCGGGTTAGTACCGGTTAAAAAACAATAATAAAATGAATAAAACGCGAAAAAAACAGTTATGAAAACAAAATAAATAATACTAAGGAACAGTAACAACAAGTGCAAACACTACAAAAGTATAAAAATGCAGGGATAAGATTCCTAATTAAACTTTCTGTTGGTTGGAGACAGAAACACGTTTCTTCATTCACCTGCTGTTCCTCCTTGACTTTTGACAACATGTCAGAAAATCTGCATCTCTGCAAAGAACAAATACCCTAGCAAGAGCGTGGTCCAACCAGGAAATGCTTTGCGCTTTGATTCAACTAGCTTCTTCGCCAATTGCGTAGAATAATAAATAAAATAAATAAAGCGTATTTCACCCACATTCTGGCTTCAGTTAACAGTCTCTGATTTCCATTTGTTTGTTCTTATTCAAAAAGTACTTAACAGTTTACAACATTCACGACAATCAAACAACTGAGTGAGTACATAAGACAACACAACACAAGCCCATCTTCTATCAATCAGCAGCCATTGTTTCATGTGAATGTTGCCGGTGGTCTGCTGATCCGTTAATCAAAGACCTACCTTGTTTTCTTCTTGGTTGTCTCACTGTGTTTTCCTGCCTGTCCAACATGTACTTGCTTGACCTGTCAAGATCTCTAATGCTCAAATCCTTCCGTTGATTTGCATTCATTCACAGAACAGTATGACCATTTTCTACATAAAGATTTATAAATGTTTAAATCTAAAAAATATATAAAAATAAACAATAAACAATATTATGAATATATATAGGTATAAAAAAACATGGCAAAATGTATGAATAGATACATTGATGGTGTGAATAAATATATACATTTCGAAACAAAATTCACTTATTGTTTTATTTTATCCAAGGACAGTGCTACTTCTGTGTACATATATTGATTTTTTCATTTATTATTTATTTGTAAATTTATTTTCTTTATGTAATTCGTACCATTTCACTTTTTATTTCTTTCAGTTTTATCTACTCGTCTTTTATTTATTACATATACCATTTGAATGTTAGTATGCAAAATGAGTAGGCTGCCCAAACCTAAGCATAAAGCAATTAGTTTTATGTCTTACACAGCATTATATCAACTTCCAATCCACCTGCATGTCATTGTTATAATATGATTAAGTTAAGAAGCCCTTAAGTGTTACAATCTTCTTTGAATCTTCTTTGAAGCTATAAAGAACGCTGTGAAAGAAGGATATGTTTTCTCCCAGAGACAATGTTAGCTTAAGACCAACTCTTCATAGCCAACCAAATGCTCAATGACACTTATATATTTCACATTTCCAAATAATAAAACAATGCTTAATGAAGAAAAAAAAACATTTTCAACTTTCCCACATTAATTTACATACATGAGGTCATAGTACTATATGTACATACTTGCATGTCTGATAAGTCTGACAGAAACCATACTGAGGTGAAGCTTGAGAAGCAAAGACAATCATTCAATCATTTAACCAAATCTATAAGAGTTGGGTGAACACTAATAAGCCTACATACTGTAGTATACGAAAGCGACATCCTTTTGACAGCTGCAAATCTGAATTTTGAAGAAGAGCTATTAGATTAATTTAAAATGTAGAATTTAAAATATTTCAAAAATCCTGCTTTAGTAAATTGATATTAAAGTAATGCAAGGTCCAAACTACCGGATAAACGTAAATAATATATCAACATCTGATTTGATTTATATTTCTGAGAAGACAATTCTAAGTAAGTAACATGTAGCCTTTTAGCTTGTTTCCTTGAACTTGATTTATAAAGTTAAAAGAATGTTGTTGTTTTTTTTAGATTAAATTGAGAAAATTTACCAGTTCAATAAATACGTTGCTGGACTGTGAAAGTATTAAAATGGAAAGGTTAATTTAGCACTGGCGATAAGGTCCTTGTACTCGGATGTGACAATGATAGCCTGTTATTAAATCCTCGCTAAGCGTAATATCCACAATTATAAATTCACACATCCATCGAAAGCACTCAAATCTTTGTATGTGGGCGAGATTCATCATGCAGTCTCATTATACCTCTCTAAACATCAGTGAAATTAAACTATGAAAAGAAACGAGGTTGGAAAAGGTTAACAACCAACCATATTCATTTTGGATTAAAAACATGTAATCAAATCACAGAATGCTGTTCTTTAAAAGTGCACCCACCCTTCTTGTTCTCACCCAACAGCTGTTGTCACATCAGTGATTCAAAGTCTCCTATTTTTAATGGCTAATTGGTCGAGTGGATTCTACAGTAAACTGTTAAACAACTGGTTTCAGGTGTGAAATTCCTCATTTTTCAAGCTGCGATTTCTTCTTTGTGATACTGAAATTGAAGTTCAAGTTATTGGAAACTGTAAGGAACTTGAATGTGTGGAGACCCAGGAGTGTAAAACAATAACTTGTAACAGGGCAAAATTTAGCAAGTGAAAAAGTGTAACAAGCAGTGAATAAATTGTTCACAAGAAGGCGATACTTTAATGATCCAGTGTCCCTTAAAGAGTCCAAAATACATTTTAAAGGGTCCAAACGGGGAAAAAGACGTTGGCATTAAGACACACGACCATTTGTGAAACATAAAGAAAGTCACTCAAACCCAAACCAGCATCTGTATGCTGCAGTAGGCTGGACAGTTGTAAATGACTGTGGAAGGTGGGATGTGACTAGATTGATTTAGGAAGTTTTAGGTGGACCGCCAAGGCATTCAATATACACTCAATTATGAAGGGTCCAACATATCTGTATGCCAGCTTTTAAGAGTCGAGTAAAACATACTGAACTATGGCCTTGTAGAGCAGGTCCAGGGTTTTTTTGTTGCCTAGAGGAGTGACTGTGCCTGATTGGCATGTCTACAAATGAACCGGCAAAAACAGCAGTGAGCTTGATCAGAGGGAATAGTTCCTTCACACTCCTAAGAACGGAAGAGAGTAAGATGATAGCTTTAAGTCGACATTGAGGGAGACAATCATGAAAGAGAACATGTGTGTTTCAGGCATTTTCCATCCATGGTGTCTGGAGACACTAGGAAGCCAGATGCCAAGCGGAGACGCAGCATGGGGCAGCTTTAATGCCTTGGTTAACTCTCAAGCAGTGGCTTTGTTAGACTTTAGAAACAGCATTGCAGAAGGCCTACCAGGCTCAAAAAAAATGAACTGAGACCATGTCAAGGAAATTTCATGATGGTAGTCCTGTCATTGGAGGGAGGAAGACAGTTGACAAAGTCAATCAAGTATTGGGGCCAGGGATGACCAAGAACTGGGAGAGGTTTTAGACCTGCCAGAGAAAGTCTTAAATCTGGAGAAGATGGGGCAGGCCATGAGAACCCCCTTAACATCCTGCATCATTTATGGCCACCTTAACGTTTTAACAGTAAGACTTTTCTCAAACTTCAAGAAAAGGAACTCAGGAGTGGAACAAACAAGTGGTGTTTTGGCCCTGAACCAGGATCTGATTGGCACTCTGGGTCACCCTCCTGGCGCCTACTCCTGGTGCCTACCATCTTCCTTCCTTCTGTGTGCTGCCGGGGTCTGCCTGCGTTTCGACTGCTTTTTCGTCAGGGTTCTGGTCATGGCCAACGCCAGTGGTTATCTGCCGGCCGGGTCTGGGACTCCTGTGGGCTGAGGCCGCTAATTCAATTAAATTAAATTTCATTTTAAAGTGTTTCATCATAACAAAGTTATCTGAAGACACTTTACAGTTGTAGTAAGTTTACTATATAGGAGAAAAAAGGATCCCAGCAACGCAAGAATGAGTGAATCACAGTGTGGCAATGGCGAGGAAAATTGTCCTTTTAGAGGCAGAAACTGCGTAGAAAACCAGACCCAGTTTTGACAGCCTGCTACAACCGGCTGGAAGGGTGGATGGTGGGGTAGATAGATGAAAGATTATAGAGTAGAACAGCAGAGTCCAGGGAGGGTCATGGAGAGAAATCTTGATCGTTGACATGAAAAAGGTAAATTTTAAGATTCTTTTTAAACATTGAGAGGGTGTATGCCCTCCGGACTGAAGACGGTAGTTGGTTCAACAGCAGAGTGGCTTGAAAACTGAAGGCCCTTGCTCCAGATCTACATTTAGAGATTTGTGGTATAATTAATAGATCTGACTTTGAGGATTGTAGAATCCTAGAAGGTTGATATGTTTGGATTAGATCTGTGATGTATGTTGGTGCTAGGTCATTACTAACACGGTTTATGTGCTGTGGTGTTCCCTAAAACAAGATTGGAACACATTTTTAATGGTAATAATCACTGAGCTGACTCGCGACCAATTTCTCCAGAATCTTTAAAATGAAGACAAGATTATAGGCCTATAGTTAATAAGAACGCCTGGATCAAGAGTGGGCTTATTAAGTGGAGGTTTTAATTAGTGCAACTTTAAAAGTCTGAGGCACATAACCTGATTGATGAGTTCATAATTATAATAAGTCAAGTAAGGGGAACACTTCCCTAGCAGCTATGTGGGAATGGGATCCAAAAGGAAACAAACAAAGACAGTTATTGAGGACTTACTGATTTGACAGAACTTCTTTCGTTTACAGTCTTTTGAGTTCGTGGTGCAATTAAGTTAAGCGTGTTATGTAGCGAGTGTGTAATGCTGTCCACAATGTTTAACAGTAACTCACCCAACGAAAATATATTTTTTTATTCATATTATCAGTACAAATTACATTGTAGTATTTTTTGATTATAATACCATCTGCAGCAAGTAAGGTTATCAATGCTAGCAAAATAATATGTAAAAAAAGAAGAACAAAAAATCCCAGTCCAAACATGAGCACCATCTAACAAAAGATGAAAAGAAGTGTATGTGTGGGCAACACAAAACAGTGCATAGAAATGCATAAATACATAGACAGGAGTTCATGATGACATTCTTTTGGCTTGACATTAATTTGACTGTCTTTGATTTTCTTTTAGTGGAAAGAAATAATAATAAGAGGGTTGATGACACTGCGACTGCATCAGCTGGAAACAGATATCTTCGTTGTCCTAATTACATCCTTCACTGTCTGTTAAAGACTATTATCTCGAGACATCTACATGCCCATCTAATCTGTTTTTATCTGAAAGCTCAATCTCAAGGTGATTTTAGATCAAATCTAAACAAAAAGGGAAGACAACTGTCTGAGTGTGCAGAAATACAATCTTACTTTCCCCCAGAAAAACTTGCCCAAAGTCAGACTTGACTTTTGATGATCAGATTTTTTCCATCAAAATTATGAATATGCTGTTTGTTATGTGTGTGCATGCTTGTGTGTGTACATATATGTGTCGACAACCACCTCAAAAAGTAAATATTAAATATTACTTTGACAAAAAAAGCCATCATGCAATTGACAAATTCCGTGATGCACACAGTTATGCTATAGTGACATATACAACCACAGCTTGTGAGATATATTGTTTTGTCTAAAAAAAAAATGTATTCTACATTGCCACCAGCTGTGTTCAGTTTTCTTTTACGTTATATTCTTACTTGGTTTTCTGTGTTTGAGCACCCTGGGGCCTGCTGTTTTATGCTCAAATAAACATTCTTTGAGGAAAAGGGTTCTGGATGACTGGCGTGGGGCATTTCAAATCTGTGTTGACAACACAATGAGCATCCGTTTTAGCGAGCTGAACACACAAGTGAGGAGGAAATGTAACAGCTAGTCAAGAAAACAAACCTGCAAGTCTACATTTTCAAACAGATGTCTGCCAAGATCTGCAAAAGTTAGGTTTAGATGACAACAACAAACCAAAGTAGAAGTGTTTCCATAGAAAATAAAATCTGTAATTTAAGATGATACGATTTTGAGGCCATGCCCAAGGGCGATTACTGGAGTGTCAAAGGTCAAGGGCTGAATAAAAAAGGTTGCACCTTACCTTTCAATTAAAAAAACAACAATATCAAGATGAGGACTTTTTATTTAATTAAAAGATTTTTTTATTTATTTGGTGACATGTGTCTGACATAATGTAGACATCTTAATAACAGCTTCAAGGTGATACGACATATTTCATATTACCTGAGTACACTGCTACAGACTCTTTTAAATTCCATCTACTAATGAAAGTTCAGGAAAATGCTCATTACCATTCTGGCTAAACCTGACATTGTATTTGCTTAATGTTTTATTTAAATCAATTCGAATGATGCAAATTTCCAAAGAATATGCATCAAAACACATTTTATTAATATTGATTTGAGTCTAAGACAGACCATCTGATTAATTAAAAGAACAATATGTGAACAAAAACTCAGTTAAGTTGTAGGAAGAAGAATTCTTCATTTACATGGGTTTAAAACAGGTGTTTTTGTTCTTCAAGTGAAAGTTGCAAGGTCCATGTTCCTCTAAGTATACTGTAGCTTTATTACATGACAATCTACCCAATGATTCAGTTTTTCTATTCAAACTCTCAATACTTAGGAAACTTAGTTTGGTATTAAGCTTATAATAATATATTCATAGCAAAATTATCTTGTCAGCCAATGTATTATTTGATAAGAGCAGAGTGGCTTTTCTCTGATAACTGTTGATTTAGGCGCCTACAGTTCATCTTGATAAGTTGTCTGCCGTGTTGGATTATTAAGTGCTCAATATTCAGAGAGTAATTAATGTTTGCAGCGTGACTTGGCTCTCCAAAGGTAATTTGTTTATTCTTTTGGATGTCATTTTGTCAGCCTCCCTCTTTCTAACCATACCTCCATATACACTGTCAGGCTGTCGAGTGCTTCAATAGTTAATAATGATGGCATAATAACTTCATCCACATTAAACACACAAAGAATAAATGAAAAATATGTAAGTGTGGTCAGTGTCTAGAAACAAAAGAGAAAGAGCAAACAGACTATCTGATGGACAAGCTTGTTGCAGCCCATTGACAACCGTACAATATAAACTATTTTCTTCATCTTCTTTTGGCTACAGTGAAAGAATAAAGTGGAATTATTAGCGCAAACACTAACAAACAATAATTTGATACGTAGTGTTCAGAATTGTGTTGGTCTTTAATTTCATTTGTCTACTTTTTATCTCTTATTTATTGTTTCGGTTAAACCCTTGTGTTTTCTCAGGGTCAAGGTGAACCTGAATGGAAGTTAGCCAGCTGAATAATTGTTACCAGTCCTGGTTCACTGGCAACACAAGTGGAAAACACACAAATATTATTTTTACAAAAGTAAATGCAAAAAAAGGTCAAGTGTTCTTACCCGTGCAGTTTTTCCAAATGTGAAAGGAAATCAGAGTTTTGCAACCTTTTGCTGTAGTACTGACCACCACACCAACCATCCTGTGTTGATTTTTTGGGATTCTAAAGTTTGCAAAACATGGGGAGCCTACATTTATGTGGAACTCTCCAACAGTCTAAATTCATAAAGTGTTTGATTAATCGAACTATATTATGCATGTCTGTACATAAATGGTTGTTATTTTTTTGCCGCTGCGATATAAGCTGGGAAGAGGCTGTAATAAGTGAATGAGTGAATAAATAGACAAACAGGGATTTCTATAATTTTTGCTATTTAAAACAATCTGTCTCTTAAAAAAAGGAGAAAATTAATTGAAGAAGAACAGCAATTACATTACAACCATAACCAGCCTTCCAACACCTCTAATTGCCGCGTGGGTTGCTACCTCATCGTTAATGAAGAGCTTTCAATGTCTGGTTGCACATCTGTGTGCACCTGCCTAAAATAAGACAGAAGATTCATTCAAATGCAAGTAATTAAAGCAATTAGATCATTTAGAAGCTTGACCTGCCTCTATGTCTGTAATCTACTTTCATCGATAACATGTTACTGTGTTTCAAGAGGAATTGTTGCTTTGCAATATTATTTATTTTGCTGACCCCTTTTCACGACCATTGCATTCAGCCTAATGTCCATTAAGTCACATTGCATCTCAACAGCCTCATCCCACAGTTGTTAAAACCAATTTAATTTGATGTCACACAAGTAAAAGTGAGTGGGTGTGTTGTTTTTTATCCCTTGCTGGTCTGCAACACCACCCTCCTTCGTGCTCTGAGCCTGTGCGTCAAGAATTAGTGGATATTCATAATTGCATAAAAAACTAATTGCATTTCTTAAAGCCTGACTTAATAGCTGCGATAGTCCCCATAAATTATGTGATTTTCTTTTCTTTTCTTTTTTTGTCCATAAGTAAGTGCAAAAAATTAAGCTTTGAAGAGAAAATTAGATAGTGTTTTACTAATAATGCCTTGTAATGTAGACTGAGCTATCTCAGTTGGAACAATGAGCTTCACTAAAAACTTTAAACACCACCTCATACTTGAAAGAGTTTTTATCTGCCATCCGTGTTTGATATTAATATTCCTTTGAGAATGGGTGATAAAATTGGCACATTTTTATGAGAAGCAGAGTACAAAAATATTAATCTTTTTATCTCTGTGAAGTTTGAACTCAGTGCTTTAGAAAAACATATTACATCGTTTTTTTTCTCCCCGCTTCATCTTAAACAATCCTCATAACACAGAAATGGTCATTTAAGTCGTTTGACCGCTTTTGACAGTTGTTCTTTTCAGAGTACGTCTCATGAGTATTTATATCTGCGCGCTTAGAAACGCAAACTATAATGGTTTTGCCGCCGTCTATTATTTTGTGTGTTATCTTTGTTCCTCATTGTATTCAGTACTAACACCACAAGACAATCCTATGTTGTTTACAACACTGACAATAAAAATGTAGGATTTCGACCTGAATTTTGATATTTTTAAATATGCAGTACCGTTTGTTGAAAAAAAAAAAACATCGAAAAAGTGAGAAATGTAAGAAAAGCGAAGGGACCACAGAACACCATTTTAATAAACACTACATATATTGTTTAATACTTTATACTTGATTAAATATTTGTCATCAATTGTTAGTATTTTCTGTAGAAAAATCATGTCATTCATTAAGAAACATTCACCTTTGATCTTATGTAAACAGGACTTCTTTATATGGCAACTTCCCTCCAGAACTTTCTAAATTAATAATGTAGCCAGTTTTGACCACATTTGTGTTAGTTAAATTTTAGTGTTTCATGAGTTCTCTATCAATTTCAAGTGTGATTGTTGCAAAACGTTCAGGTCCACACTTTGCAGTTTTAAACAAGATGCTAGATTGAAGGTTATTTCAGACATGGCAATTTCAACTCAAAGTTCAGTCCAAAATCTCCACATGAAAACACCTTATAATAAAGAAAAATGATGTGGGAACTATAATATCTCTGACATTCATTCCTCAGCTATGTCTATGTCTATATATGGAGATGTTCTTAGAGAACGTGTGATTATTTTTTCTCCACTATTAACCTATGTTTCTTGTCGCTGCTTGATCACTGAACATGTAGTTGCCATGGAAGCTGTTAAAGGTTTAATTCAAATCTCCCTTGTTTTCTATCTCACCCTCAAGACGACTAAAGGTTTATTTTCAGAGTAATCCATTCCTTTTTCAAAGGCAAAAATGTCAATTTTCATGTACTGATTAGCACCCAGTTGTTGCTTCATCACCTTCCTTAGATGCACTCACACTTGTAAAAACATACATAATTCAACAACATGAATTTCTATATGATTTCTAACCACGTAAAATATTAACAGTGGGGGTTATTTTGTTTTACAGGTTGGTGAAGGGGTCATGAGACCAACTCAGATTGGTTAGAAAAAGTATGTGTCTTGGTTTCCAGATAGACTGAGTCTGTGTCTGTGTTTTCGCGTTGGCTCTGTCCTAAAGCAGCCTGTGCAGCATTTATTAAACTAAGTTATAAAACTACAGACCGTCTTGTAGCATAACCATGCGACCATATTTCGCATAAATATCTCTTAATATATTTAACAGCTCCTCTGAGCATGCTGCTTCCCCACCCTCATCTGTAACGTTGTTTTCCTCAGTCCCTTAGACATTCAAAACACATTGAGCTGATATATTTAAATATGCAGTACTGTATCAAAAATAAATCTGAAAAAAAACGCAATAAGTATAGGGATTCTCTAGCTCCTGACCAGTCCCTCAAAGTCCATTCTGAACGCACATGAAAAGTTACATAAGAGAAACAAAGCATTTTGACTAATCATTGGTTTCTATTGAAGACTTAATCTGCCCTTTCCTTGGCTTTGGACTCCAGAACAGCCTCTACAGCTTCCTAACCTTCACTTCAATTACCACATATCCAATATTTATACATCATCCATTTAATTTGGAATCTTGACTTTAAATACCATCCTTCAAATCCATCATTTTCTTCTTCTCTTCTTCTTCATTTAAATGCCTATCAGCAAGCTTTCATCTTTCTCTGTATTACCCCGTTCCATCCTCACCAGTTTTCCCACTTGATCTGACCATTCCCTCCACAGTGCCGTCTTCTTCCTTAATTCCACATCCACATCCTTAATTCTTACATCCTCAGTTGACCCAGTCAGGAGCCCCTATAGGTGCTTTTGTGACTTTCAAGTGGACCCAAGTGCTTAACAGGCTTGGCCTAGAGCCATAAGGATGGTTTATCATGAAAGAAAGTAATGACTAGGGGTGGGGCACCTGAAATAATTAATAATAAGGCAAATGAGGTTTTTTGGGAGGTTTCACCATAAAGGTTTTACCACATCCATCTCGTTAACTTTGTCAGGATGCCTTTTCTTATGAAAATATAATAAAGATAGAAAGTACCATTCCCAACGAAGGAAGATGTTTATCAGTCAAATGAACGCTAAGAAATATAAATGGTCAAACACACCTAAAAAAGTACTGCACTGGTCTGTTGTGATTAGACTTGTTGACTCCTTGTCTGGCTTGAAGGCACTGAGTGGAAGACACCTAAGACCTGATGGGGCCACATTCATCTTGTTCTTATTGCTGAAGGGCAAACCATTTACCTTTTTAGAAGTAAGAGCTTAAGATACAATGATGCCCAACTGATTTCATCCCAGAGGCTACTGCAGACACAAAAGCACAGATCATACGTGATCAGATCACATCAATGCAGGAAAGCATCCTTATGACTAAGGCTTTCTTTACACGCCTTATGCATCCCCCCTTCTCACAATGTCCACAAAAACAGAACTGCAATTTTAGGTGTGCCTGCACTATTTTCAAAAGAAAACATGATCTGCTTTCAATAATCATAAATTTTGAATTTTTTTTTACAATTTTTGTGCAGCAGCTTCCTCATAATCTTGAATATTTAAATTGTTTCTTTTTTGTGCGTATGTTTATTCATCCTGTTTGGTTTAACAGATAATATGGGAAGAGTGCAAACTATTGGCTTGTCAGGTACGGTGAGTGGGTGCAGACAAATCTTTTTTAGAGGGGCAGTGAGGGATTTGGGTAGACTGTTATATCGCCCCTGGCACTAAAACATGCACCAGAGCAGGCCATGGGCCAAACAAGAGCTACATTTGCCAGCTTAATAGAGGAACAATGGAAACACTTAAGTTAAACTCCATAGTTTACATAGTACATACAACATGTATATCATATCAATTTTAATATTTTATAAGTGAAGGTACAAGGTAATCAAGCTCTGTGAGCAACAGTTTAAACAGTTGAGTGTTTTAGTTTCTGACAAATATCTGTTTTGGTCTTATGTACTGTCTGATCCCCAAAGATTAAAAGATTATTTCAGATTTCTGTTTGGTGTTGTCGTATTTGGTTTGTGAGTAAGCACGTTGACTTTTAAGCTGGTGAATCTTGATAGGCTTTTTGGATTATCATGTGGGTGCTTTAATGAAATGTGATATTTTGATTAAGTCCAAGGCATTATTGTAGAATATATATTGCTATTATGAATGAAAGTGTTAATGGAAAATTCTATTGAAACAATGTTGTTATATCTAAGGCTGTGATAAAACATGGAGCAATATTTGTGAATGTTTGAATAAAATAAACAACTGGGTAAAAGTGTGTATATTGGTGATTTATCAGCATAAATATCTACATACGGTATATAAAAGCTTCTGGTTCTTATTTAAGAAGGAGTGTTCGCTTTAAAATGATGTTCATAATCACCATAGAGATTGTTTCCATGTATTTCTTTGTTAAAGAAACCTTAACAAACACTATTTTTCCACGATTAAAGTCCTGGTAAGACAATTTAATTATACATTCTCCATTATGTGTGTGTGTGTGTGTAGGTGTGTGTTCGCATGTGTGCCTAAAGGTAAGTAGTGAGAGGTGCTCACACTGAAACCTCTTAGAGGAGAAATAAACAACATCTATCTTGAGTCCTCGCCAAACTGTCTTCCTACACCATACATTTACAAAGAGGGCTTTCCGTTCATCTATTTTTTATGCCACTTGTGTAGTGTTCATCAGGGAAAGGGTACATCTAAGCCCTCAGCTTCTGCTCATCTACAAAAAAAAAGATTCTTCTAATGTTACCCACTACCTGCAAGCCTCCCATCAACTCATCTACCCTGCGCCTCAAGAGATACTGTATCTTAAAGTGTGTTTGGATGTGCGAGAGAGTCCCTGTGTGTCTCCTGGTTGGAAAAACAGCTCATGTCCTTACTCATCTTCTCTCAGAATAAATGCTTCCTGAGTGATTTCAGCTTTGAGGGGATAACAATAGTGCACTCTTTAAGATACAGCAGTAGTAGCACCCACTCACCCACCCACAAAATCTCAAGCGCTGACACATTAAGACTGCCCTCTTGCTTGTCCTAGTTACATGGACACACTGTTCACGGCTTCACAAACATGTTGAGGATTGGTGTCATGTGAAAAATGACATTAGCAGCGAAGTAGAAGGAGGGCACAAATTTCCGCGTTTCCGTGTGTTACGGATGGCGGCCGACTTCTTCCCTAATGGGCGAGTGACTCCAATAATTCTCTCCTTCACTACACATGGACATATGTGACATATCTGCCTGTTGTTCTCTAATTATGTATTTTTGTCCATCAGCACACTATTTGACCTACAAGATAATGATATGAATAACACTAGAAAATACAATTTGTTTATTATTTATTCATGTATCGTTTCTTCCCTGTCTGTGAAACTGTGTATATAAATTATATAAAGAAATTAAATAATATATATAATAATTCAATAATATGCGCATATTATTGAATTATTATATATATTATTTAATTTCTTTACAGGAAAATATGTATTTGCATAATTATTTTTTCAATGTAAGTTAATTATTTACAATTAAATAGTATGAACCTCATTCAGAAATTTAAAGATGCTTTATTCAGTGTGTTTATATAATTTATTTAATTGGAAATTTTACAATTAACAGTCTTAAGTCAAACATATTTATTAAGACTTTTAGAGATTAGTGTTAACTCGTACTACATAGTTTTCTCAGCTCAGAAGGAACCGTGCATTGTTTTTGATTTACTAAGACTTCATGGACAATTTTGAACATTCAAAATTTCTTAAGTTTCTTCAGATCAGGTTGAAGTCATCAGGCTCAACCAAAGACGACACTAAAATGGTGTATATAACAATATTTAAAGAATAGTGAATTTAAACAAAGGTATATATAAAAGAAAGTGAACGTAAATGTTAGCTTTTGTCTGCACAATGACACACAAAACATACCTTTATACTGTAAAGACACAATTCCTATCCCAATAGTTTGATACATCACATTACCTCTCAGGCAAATATATTTATGTACTTCTCCTCTCAATCAAAAATGGTTATCTCCTCTGAAACGTCCTGGAGATAAAATGTATTAAAATTGGCACAAAATATGATGACTATTTTCTAAACATTTTTTTTTAATTTCTCAATAACTAAATATAAATATGAAGCTACAGTTCTTGATCATAGTTATTTTGTGTGTTGTAAATGGGAGGACCAACCAGAACTTCCACCTTTTGTCCCATCTAGGTAATCAGCTATAATTTAATTATTAAAATGTATTTTGAATTATTATCAAATAAATGTAGGCTGAAAAGAAAAGTACACTATATGTGTAAATGACCAACTTGGGGAAAGTCTTATCTTAGTTATAGTTCGATTCAATGTTGGTTCTGACTTAAAGGTAAAGGGTAAATTGGCCTAGGTCGGCTGTTACAGGGTCTGCTTCATGGTGTCCTGTGGATGTATCAACCTGCAAAAGATCTGCATGCATATTCATTAGATCCTTCTTTTGCGAGCAGTTCTACACTAAGACTCAAAGGGTTGCCTGGGCTACTTTTGGAGGATGATAGAAGCCGCAAAGGAACTACTTCCTGTTGGTGAAATTAGCCAATTAAAAGCTGAAAAACAAGAACTTTTCATTTCTTATGAGATCTTTTCACGTTTCATAGCGGTTCAAATAATATCAACTGGAGTCGCTTGGAAGTGCAGACACCAAAGTTTGTAAACCACTGCAGGTCAGATGATCTCAGCAGACTTTGTGCCTAGTCAGTCTGGTCAAATTGCCTTTGAGCCTGTTAAAATGCCCTGTAAGTGACACTGTGTCTCTTCCAGTTGGCGTGTGCAGGTAAATTCATGTAATGTATCCACGCTCTCATTGCAACCCCAAGCCCCGGGGTTTTGGCAAAACTTCTAGACGGCGTTTGCACAAGTGTGCTGGCCATATTCTTTCCTAATTGAATTATCGGAGTGCAAAAACAGCCGTCAGATGGGATTCATGTCAGACTTGCCCTGAAGCATCTTGCTAGCCAGCCACTCAGGCAGTGATTCTCTGGTTATTCAGAGAAAGACAAGTGCAGTGTGTGTGAATAGATGTGATTTCATGTGTGAAGAGTGAGCCTGTGTCTGAACCTCTGAGAGCGGGCATTCATTTCTTTCTTGGAGCAAGTGTGATTGAACTCCAGCTGCCAGCAGACATATGATTCATACAAAAGAAGAAAAAGAAAAAGATAGAATAAAAGTTAATTCTTTGTTTTCATTTTCTATTCTCTCTAATTGAATCACAACCACGCTAGCCTTACCTTTCATACAAATGTAGTTGTTTTAAAGTGTATTGTGGATGTGTGCTTATGCATGTGTGCGCATGTGTGTTTTTGCTCCGGTGTGTTTCTAGTGTATGTGTCTGAGTGTACCATCTGCCCATGACAGATCTTGATCTGGGTACAATCACAACAGATTAGCATGAGATGTGATTGTGGATCTTCTCTACTTCATTTAATTCGTCCCTCCTTGCCTTTCTCACTTCATTTAACCTGCTCCAATTCCTTAAGTGTGTGCATGTGTGACCGCCAGTGTGTGTGTGTGTGTAATCCACTATCCTTAGGCAATACACACTTCCTCAAATGTCACCAAGTGTAATTATCTTGTATTGGCCAGTCGTTGAAAGCTAATCACCTATTCGCTGCTAATGAAACATGTGTCACTTCTGATGCCATGGTCCTTACCAACGTGTTGAAACTTAACTCGATTGGGTGTTATCTGACGGACCCTGAGTCAGCAGTGTCAACAGGCTATTAATTGAAAGACTAATAAAAAGGCTTGATGGTGGGAAAACTATTTCTCAAACTTTGGTCCATGCAAAATTAGTGTGTAAATGCATACTTGTTTGTGCGCACGTCTATAACACTTTGCAATCTAGGCCTGGCTACTAAGCCTAAAGCCAATATTGCACTCTAAATATAAACCATCTGTGAATGAATGATGATGAATTGTGGCTTAATATCCTTCAGGCCTCATACAGATCAAAGAGGGAAGATGAAGCAGACAACCAGACGGTGTGAAGTGTAAATGCAGAGGTGGATACTACTGTAAAATGGGTTTAAATGAGTATTAAATAAGTGACCATGTACGTTATCTTTAACTTGCTTTTATTTAATTGAAATTAGATGAAAAGTTGAGAAATATTTTATGCTTTTGTAGTAAAAATACATTTTAAAATTACAACATCTCAAATGTAACTTACATATATTGTAGTCATTATTAAATACAATTTGTTATCAATCAATTCCCAAAAATTGAGCTATGTTTACAAACAAGATTATATTAGATACATTCTAATGTTGTATTTATCCTGTGTATTTCAAGAGAACTCTGTCTGGAAAGAAAAAAAGACATCTGAAGACCGAGGAAAATGTTTTGAGACTCCCGGAATTTATGACTAGCGGTGACAAACCTCGATGTTTGACCAATCACAGAAGAGTGGGCGGGGTTATGGTTAACACGTTTTAATCTCCAGAAAAAACAGTGTTTTCAGTGGGCGGGCTTAAGCAATCAGCATCAATGAAAAGAGTTTTGCACAAACAGACACATTTATGAGTACAATAGAGGTCCACAATCTATTTAAGACACACTTAAATATTAGTTACTCAAAATAATTCATTAAAAACATTTTTTTTGTTGAGATAGTATAATTTTCCGGGTTTCGTTTTTTGACATAGTATTTGAACTACTGCAATCCTTCTTTTTCAAAAAACCTCTTCTAGCTATCTAAACACCTGACTTAAATAACCTTTAAAATATTTTGGTCTGTGAACATATTTGATAGCGTTGGTTGGTTTCTTGTTGGACCTTTTAATTTACCTTGAAGCTTTTGTGATTTTACCAGATTGGAACAAATTATATATTTCTAAATCTGTAAGGGGTGCATTCAAACCCATGAACAACCAGAAGGTTACCCCAGGACACATGCTTGCTTCAAGTGTAAATAAACCTTCAATAGACTTGCGTTTAAGAAGTACTGAATCAAGCTATAGTGTTTTAGTTTTGCAGAAAACTGATTTGTTTTCTGCAAAACTTTTCTGTACAGTCTATGGTTTTGGTCTTATGCAGCAGTCCTTCCATTTCCTCTGCTAACACTGAACTAATCCAGAGAAAATCTCCCAAAGCAAGGATCTTGTAAGTGGTTGTGAAATTTCTGAGAAGGACATTTTCTTCTGCCAATGTGAACATGGAGGTATAATTTTCCACAGGCCTGGGAAAGTATTGGGTGCTGACCTTGACTTTAATGCCTTTGAAGGCTAATAAGAGGTACCATTCTTAAGGAGTGTGATTTGTGACGAGAAAGTGGCTCATTTATATATATTTAGATGAGAGTAAAATGAGCATTTGTGCCCCTTGTTTTCTTTCATGGTGTTTACGTTCTTTTTCATCTTAGCTTAAGGCTGACGTTTAACTTTCACAGCCTTTAAGATGAATATCAACAACAGGTTCAAATTTAATATAAATTAATGATAAGACAATGAAATTTAATAACAGGTCTATCACTGAAAAACATAAGATTGCTTTTTTTGCCTTTTAAAGCTTTTTTTCTGACAGTCTGGACAGCCATATATCTACATCAAGTTAGTGGTTTTAAGATCAGTTTTTGTTAAGTTGCTGATTTCATGACATTTCATGTGACACAGAGCTTGGTAGTGACTTGTGGTTGATATTGGTTCTTCTGAGATTTTTGTTTGCGTTTGTAGAAAATATAACACATGTCTGACAGAAGTTGACATTATCTGTTGTCTCCACTAAACACATTGCATTGTCCTCAACATATGTAACATACAGGAAGCCAGTGCTACAGTTATATTTTTCCATGCAGCCTGTTTAAGATGGAACGGGAGCTTAAACATAAAAGCCAAAAAGCAGGGAGACTTGATACCACTTGCCAAAGGCAAATTACTTCTTTTTTTTTATTATAAAGTTCTACCTACCTACCTACCTACCTACCTACCTACCTACCTACCTACCTACCTACCTACCTACCTACCTACCTGCCTGCCTGCCTGCCTGCCTGCCTGCCTGCCTGCCTGCCTGCCTGCCTGCCTGCCTACCTACCTACCTACCTACAGCAGTTGTGTAATTGTTTGCCCAGGGTGGGCACCTGGCATCTTAAACCATCTAAAGGCACTCTTTAAAGCAAAGTCACCTTTCAATAGTCTGAAACTAGATAAACCATACAGCATGCTTATAATCAAGTCAGTAAGTAAGTAATTTATATTTGTAGAGCGCTTTTCCAGACCAGTGTCACAAAGCGCAAAAATAATCAAAACAATACTCAATAAAATATATGATAAAAGGTGAAGACAACACCGAGACAAACAAAGGAGTCTCAGAAAATCAAGGAAAAGCCTGCACAAATAAAAGTGTCTTAAGCTGTTTCTTGAAGAAGTCAGTAGACTCGCAGAGAGAGGGGAATATCGTTCCAAAGCTTAGCAACGAGGAACCTTCAGTAGATTCTGATCCACAGACCTAAGAGCCCGAGCTGGGTTGTAAGGCTGGATCAGATCACTGATGTAAGGAGGAGCCTGACCATGAATAGCTCTGAAAGTAAGAACCAGAATTTTAAAGTTGATGCTGAAAGAAACTGGCAGCCAGTGAAGAGATTTAAGGATCGGCGAAATGTGAGTTCTTCTACTAGAGCGGGTCAGAATTCTCGCTGCAGAGTTCTGTAGGCGAGACAGTTCCTTCTTGTTAAGTAATGAAACCAAACTGTTACAATAGTCCAGACGAGAAGACACAAACTCATGGATTACAAGCTCCAGATCGTGCTGTGACAACATTTTCCTAAGTTTAGAGATGTTTCTCAGTTGAAGGAAACCGTTTCTAGTCAGTTTTCTGCAGTGTTGAACTAGAGAAATGTCTTTGTCAAATACAACACCCATATTTCGAAAGCTCAGTTTGACAGATTGACCTAGGTCACCTAAGTAATGACTCAACCCTGGAACCTTATCATCAGGAGCAATAACCAAAGTTTCAGTTGTATCCACAATTAGCTGCAAAGTGTTTATACTAAGCAATTGTTTGATTTCTATCAAACAATTGACTAAGCTGTTCAGCCTCTGGGGCTCAGTTGAATCAAAAGAGCATTAGAGCTGGATTTCATCAGCAAAGATGTGGAAACATCAGGAAATATCTAAATTATTTTGTCCAGGGGAATCAATTACAGCAAAAACAATAAAGGACCCAGAACAGAACCTTGAGGGACTCCACAAAAGGGATCCGCCAATTCAGTCCTCATTTGATTGGCAGATACACTGAATCTGCGCCCAGAAAGTTATGACGAGAACCACTGTAACACAGACCCAGACAGTCCCACTTCATCCCTCAGTAGGGATTCTCAGCAGGATCTGGTGATCAACTGTGTCAAAGGCTGAGGACAGATCTAGAGAACCAGAGCAGTTTATTTACCGGAATCAGCCGACATCATGATGTCACTGGACATTGGAAGCCGGACTGAAACTTCTCATTGATGTCGCTCTGATCCAGGAACAATGACAGCTGCTCAGACACCACCTTCTTCAAGATCTTGGACAAGAAAGGGAGCTTAGAAATAGGCCTGAAATTACTGAAGTCAGTTGAGCAAAGGTTCCACAATGGCATGTTTAGATGCATTGGGAAAAATCCCTGTGGAAAGGTAGGGGTTTACCATTTTGGTAACCTAGGGCCCAATTACATCAAACAGTTTGGTAAAGAGCTTACAAGGAATGAGTTCGGACGAGCAATAGGAGGGTTTCATCTTGCTCACCAGTGCTGAAATATCACCCAGAGATACAGCACTGAAGGAAGACCACGAGGAGAAGACATGCTCAGTAACAGGTGGGGTTCCTCACAAAGGGGGAGAGATTTTCTATTTGATCAATTTAATTTTGTCATTGAAAAATCTCAACAATGCATTGCTGTCAGCTTCACAGAAGACAGGCGTGATTTGAGGAGCAGGAGACATGAGAGAATTAATCATGTCAAACAACACTTTGGGGTTTTGTTATTTGCTGCTACCGGTTTCCTGATGTCATATGATCTGGCAGTTTCTACCATTTCATTGTATGAGGACATCAGATCCCTGAGATGAAGTCTGTGCACCTCAAGTTTAGTGGACTCTTAGAGACGCTCAGTCTTTCGACAAAGTTTTTTCAAACTCAGGAGATCTTCATTTGTCCAAGGGCACTGTTTTTTATGAATTGTCAGGTTTAATTTAACAGCCGCCACTTGATCTAGTATTTCAAGGCAATGATTACTGAAAAAGTGAATCAAATTGTCCACGTTTAGGCAATCATGAAGGAAAGCGGGTCAAATATAGCAGAAAAACTGTCTGCAGTATTGGTTGAGATGACACGCCTCTGAGACCTAACCTTTAAGGGCTTAGGTTCAGGGATGAAGTCCAGGTTAAACAAGACAAGAGAATGATAACTCAGATGGACATCATGTAGTCTAGTCTTAGTCTAAAATGTGGCCTTTTTGAATTAAGTCACTCAGAGGATGCAGGTACAAGTCATATTTACATGTTTTGAATATGCATATATGCAAATATATGCTAAGTTTAAAAGGTGTTCTATAAAACGATTAGATTAAGATCATTAACCAAACCAGACACACCTAAAATGTAATTGTGGAAGTATCATTAATACTTTTTTTTACTTCAAATTCACTGGAACGGAGGGAAGCCACGCTAACTTTTCATAATCACGTTCATTTCCGTCTTGACAATTTAAATCTTGGCAATTAGTGTTTGTTATTAAAACCACTGAGGTTGTTTAAAAGACTAAAAAGCTTAATTAAGCACAGGATTGCTCACCATAGCACTGATGAATGAACATGCAATAAGCTCCTCTGCATGTTCTACCAGTCTGTGGTGGCCAGTGTCCTGTTCTATGCTGTGGTGTGTTGGGGTGGGAATGTGTCCAAGAGGAGTGTCAACAGGTTGGACAGGTTGATCAGAAGGGCTGGCTCTGTGGTTGGCATGAAGCTGGACTCACTGGTGACAGTTGCAGAGAGGAGATCACTGTATAAACTAGTGTCCATCATGGATGATGACATCATGCTCTGAACACTGTCATCAGTGAGAAGAGAAGCAGATGGAGCACGAATGCTCCTTCCCAGATGCAAAACTAAAAGACTCAAGGACTGATTCATTCCTCGGGCTATTAGATTGTACAATTATGAGTTTGGGGGCAGGCGTGGAGCGAAAGTATCTTGACATTCTGTTCTATGTTAGTCTTTGTATCCTTTGTCTTTGTTATTTGTCTCTGATCTATGTTCTTTATCTTTAGACTTAGATTGTGTCATCTTGTTCTTTCTTTTTATTTCTCTTTGTTCTTATTTTTATTTTGATGAGTAATCGTCTGTATTGCTGTGTCTTGGAAAAACAATTTCCCGAAGGAGACCTCCTGATGGATCAATACTGTTCTACCTAACCTAACCTAACCTAACCTATGAAATACCCCTGCAGGGGCTGTGAACCTGTGACATTTCAGGGAGTCAATTTTTTGAATCCATTTATTTCTCATTTAAATAAATAAATAGTGTCAGTATATTTATATGCATTGCCTTCGATTTAGAGCCAGGGATTGAACTTAACATCGTAGTAAGCTCTGAATCAAGACTTCACAGAAGCAAGTTCATAATATAGAGATAGTTAAACTACTTAAACCAAAGCAAACTTGAGCTTTAACTTCAGAAGTCATATTTCAAATGCTAAATAACTAAGAATGTTAATGGTTCCACTTACACATCAGAGATATAATAACCTTCAAACCCACATCAAACCTTAACGGTACCAGCATTCAAAAGACTTTTCTTTTCTTGGGCTTCTCCGCCATCTGAGTTCTGTTCATTTGGGACTGTGAATTTATTTAGTCATTTTAGATGTTTTATTTGTATTTATTTGTTTTTTTGTGTGTTTATGTTTTTGCATCATTATACATATTTATATTAATTAATGGATTTATAAATGTATTGAGGTTGAAGGTTCCACAACAGAGGAGGATTATTCAGTTTTCTTTTATTTTAAATTTTATGATAAAAAGAAATTGGTTTGAGGGAATATTATTTTGATTTTTCTCACTTTAATCCAGGGTAATGCCCATCAGTGTGTTAAATGTGGAATATAAAATTCAGCTCTGTAATTACAGAACAAAATATAACATAGCCACATCTACAATCATCCTCCTTTTTACCATAATGCAGAGAAAATTGTTTATAGTTGGAATGCAGCTATTTCTAACTTCATAAGTACATTTTCTTCACTCATGTGAAAAAGAATAATATGCTATAAACTGAGCTTGAGTGGTGAGTCATTTAAGGCATGTTGCCTCCACACCACATTACCGTCTAGTGCAGGGGTCGGCAAACATTACCACTTAAATAGCCATTTGGACCTGTTTCCTAGAAAAAGAAAAGAAAGAGGAAAGAAAACCTTATGAGCCTTAAAACCCTTTTTGACTTTTAAAATTAAACATCATTGCATACAATGTTCACTAGCTTTATTTGCCTTCATGCTATATATATAAAACAATTTAAAAAACATTTGTTTGTGATAATTCACACACAATTAAAACTTTACTAATTTTCTACTCACCTTCATGTCGACTAAGGATTGGGATTATTTTCAGAATAATATGTTCCTTTTTAGAGTTATAGACAAAACTGTTTGTTCATTTTAATGTAGCAACTGGAGGTCAGTTGTCTTCACCTTCATCCAAAAAGACACTTAAAAACATCCAAATATGAGGAATTGTTACCCAAAAATATAGTCTATATTTTTGGCTTGTTTTTGAGTGGATGATACCAGGCTGTCAGTCTAAATCCTTCATGTTGAGGCTTTAATACAATGGTGATGTTATAGACGAGAAGTATGGAGGTATTTTGATGTTTTTTAAGTAAGAAATATCCCTTTAAGCATTGATAATTATCATAACAATGTTTGGTTTATGTACTGCAGTTTGTCCTGATCAAATAACTAATGTTTGTTTTTAGCTATTTTTATGTAAAGCACCATGTGACTTTGAATGGTTATATAATATACATTAATATACATCGTAACAATTGTATCATTATTATTATTATTATTTCAACAATGCAGACTATAAAATAATCAAAATTAAATTATTTAGATAGATAGATAGATGGATGGATGGAAGGATACTGACTGACTTGCTAAAAAATATAAAATATTTCCTAGATAGGCTAAAAGAAAATCCACTGGGTCTTGATTTTTTTTTTTTGTCTCCACAAATTTGAAATTGCATTTTTTAACAAACTAAATTAAAATTCTATAACATTCATTGTTGTGCGTGTGGTACTGTTCCTTTAAAACTGAGACAGGTGAGGGAGGGGGGATCGAGGAATTAAAGTTCCGTGCTGATGATCATGAAGATCTGATGATGTTTTTATATCAGCGAAGTTACGTCTTACAGTAACAGTTTTGTTAAATAAAAGGTGAACTGAAGGAGAGGTTTTCTCGTTCTTCGTGCATCATTGGAAAAACGCCACGAAACATTTAAATAAAATTCCCATATTTATACCAGTACTTGTTTTAAAAAAAACTCAGTGAGCCACATCAGAGGCTGAAAGAGCCACATGCGGCTCCGGAGCCGCGAGTTGCCGACCCCTGGTCTTGTGACAGTAATTAGAAGAAACGGAGCAAATACAACTAAACTCGACAGAACTAGACAAAACACTTTTGTTCTGCCACGTTAAAGTGTTAGCCTGCCAGTTCTGGGGAAACGCAAGTGTTTAGGCAACACACAAAGAAAACAGATAATAAGATAAGACATCTTTAAATACTTATTTCACTTTTCAAAGTTACTTAAAGTAGGAGGCAACTAGAACCAGCAAGTGTTTTCCTGCACCACTCCGTTCTAGCATTGAATGTGACCTACACTTAATACAAATTGGAAATTATAAAGACCTGAAACCTGGAGAGGAATGGGCAAAATATATAGAATAAATTACGTCCTAAAGTGGTGTGAGTTCAAGATTAAGAGATTTGAGTGTCATGATTTGCTTGGCAAAAAGGAAATGGCCTTTTTAATGTCGATTTATACAATTTATAGGACTGATAGTTAGAAGTCCTCGCCTCCAGGCCAGCTATACATAATGATTTAATGAGCAATTTCTCTAAATCTCTACATTGAATTGTTATGACATTCTGTGGGATAGTAGCCCATATCCTCTAGAAGAGATCTATGGCAGTCATCCATTGAAACTTTGGATAATTATTGATTTAAAGAATTATAAAGCTGTCATCTTTGACAATAGCATATGTGCAAGATGCATGGCTAAATGGGATTTTGAAATAATCAGTACCTCAAAGATTCTAGATTCAAATGTGCAGTCAATATTTGTTACCCGATGGAAAGTAAGTAAGTAAGTAAGTCAGTAATTTTTATTTATATAGCGCCTTTCCAGACCAGGGTCACAGAGCGCTTAAACAATCAAAACAATACTCAATAAAATATATACTCAAAAGGTCAAGATAACATCGAGAAACAACACATCAGTTCCAGAAAATCAAGGAAAAGCCTGCGCAGGTATACGAGTTATTTTCAACTAGGTTTGCTATTTCTTCTATACCTATTATATAGTGTTGATGTTTGGGGGTGATACCATCTAAAATCATGGCAAGCAGCTGCTTCTCCTGCAGAAGAGAGAAAAGTTATATACTAGGTAGAACACAAAGCACACCCAAAATAAAGACACTGTTATTCAAACAGCCTCAGTTAACAAACATCATCTGGTAATGTTTTAACTTATACCTAATGTGCGCATTATACACAAAGGGATCATATGTTGTAAATGATCATATGTATATGGTAGTTATAATACGCTCATAATTGATTCAGCATTGTTTAACATCAATAATACATAACTATTATGTTCAGTGAAATAAATAGTATTAGGAACTGTTCTCTACTCATTCTATCTCAATTAACATCTTGTCTGATCAAGTTTAAAACTTGTTTGATCGCAGCTGTAAATTGTTTGATATCTGAGACAAATTGGTTGGATGATCATAGTCAAAGATTCTAAAAATGGACTTGTTAGACAAATACAAAACACAAATGTGTTTTACCAAATGTGTAGGATTGTTTAAAACCGTTTTAGATTTACTGAAACTGATGTTAAAGACAGGACGAGATTGAAACAAATAAACGTCTACCTTGAGTCTGATTTTTATTATGTGCACCATCATCGATCCATCCTGTTATGTCAACCTTTTAGATCTAATCAAGAAATATCTTAAGCATGCTTTATTTTGATCATATTTGCCATTTCCTTGGTTAAATAATTTAAACATGTAGGATTTGTGTTCATTTACGTTGAGAAAATTTAAATAAAATTTGTCACATGATAACATATTTGAAAAAAATCTAAATAACATTCAGTTTGCTATATATCAAAATATATAACAAACTGCTGTGGAAAGTAAACAGTAAACAGAGTAAAGACTAAAGAGAAAAACAAATTTAATGGGCCTGCTTCCAAAAATAAACCAGTCAAGCCAAACAAAAGAAGTTGTTGTTACTCCGAATACTACTCAGTTTCACATAAAACTATCCGGACGCTGAGTTACCGATGAAATGAGCCAACAAAGTTTGGTAATTTGGTAGTTTTTGAAAACCAGCGGGTCTAACTACGGTCAAGATGACAGAAAGGCTGAAAATAGATTTTGATCTTCGGTTTCATTTATTAATATTGTACTTGTTTTTTTTAATTTGCGAAAGTTTGAACTTTGAGAGTGTTTAAAAGAGAGAGAACTGTGAGAAAATGTTAATGCCTGTCTGAGAAAAGTGTATGGTTAGGGGTTTTACAGCCTTAAAACATGTATAATAATTGTAAAAAATAAAGCTGGTTTCTTCGCACATTTCGTCTATTATGGGTTATTTTTGAATGTATCCCTTGCGATAAACGAGGGACCACTGTACTGTATAATTTAAAAAATGTTCACCAACATAATAAAACATTATTTGATCTACCTGCAAGGTTGTTGTAGAAGTATAAATGGTCACTTAGTTTTATGGTAATAAAATATTTAACATTTAAAAAAATGTCATGCATTTCATAAATATTTTTGGTAAATTTTCTTGAATCATAATAATAATTTCAACAATAGTTCAAATTGTCTGTATTAGAGCCACTCATTTTAGGTCGTACAGTATATTTCTAGATATAAAAAGCAAGATCAGTTAAAAGGAAAGTAATTGGCTTTGGTGCCCTTTAGTCAGTCTTGATTATGTCTTCATTGCTGCCTAAATCATCTCAATGTAAAAAGGTCAGTGTTAGGTGATCGTACAGGAGATGATGTGTAAGTTTCTCCCAGAGGATAGAACCAGTTTTATCATCCTACTGTGGAAGTTACTCTAATGAGGACTTCTAATAGGTCATCTATCTGAAAATGTCTCATCAGTAGAAGTCGTACCACAACAGAACATGACACTGAATTGTATTATTTGTGGTCATGAATGTGCACAGAAAATACTGTTTCACAAAAAAAAAAAAAGTTTTAATAAAGCTGGCTGAACAAAAATGCTATTATTTTCTTACTACTTTCTGCACTTACTGCAAAGATTTGATATTGATTTGTTTTTTTGTAATCCTCTAATGCTTATGGAAAGCAAAGGGTTTGTCGTATTTGATTCAATTTTTTGTAGGAAGAAACGAAAAGAATGTTATAACAGTACATCGAAATAATATATTGACGTTTCGGTTAAAGAAAAAAAGCGTTTTGTAGTTCCATCTAGTGGTCAATTTGTTCGTTGCAAGGAAATTGAAAAATAGACCAGAAAGTCTGCTTCAACTAAACTAAACACACTTTTTTTTTCTAATAAACAATTATTATTTTATTTTTTTCAACCCCAATCCCACCTGCTATCCGTGTAAATACTTGAATGAAAGAGGGATTTGTTTTATGTAAAGCATAAGGTCTATTTTAAGTTAGATATGTTGGTGGTTGCAGCTTTACGATTACTTTATTATCCTACTTTACGTCTCAGGCTGTGTCAGGGGTTGTGACACAGCCTGCGCCCTCATGATGAAGCTCATAGTTACATTTTTGTTTGTGTTAGTGACACACTTCCCCACACATTGTTTGGATAGCATGGAGGTCATTGCTCATCCCGTAAGATGTGTTTGGCAGCCACAGACGCATACACCTCCTGTTTTATTTGCCAGGGCCCCAGTCACAACACCAGTGACTGTTTGGCACCTATGGGGCTTCCTTGGGCCCGCAGAGGTGCTCGACAGGAGGCGACCATGACTCGCGTGGAGACGCCGCGTCATACTTCCTCTAAATCTTGGCTAGATAAAGGACGCCAGGCTGTTTGAGGTAGACAATGCTACTCTCTTGTCAGAGACGGAGGGAGGAAGGGATGACAAGGAACCATGAGCCTATCCTATAAACTCTCTTGTACGCCACTTTAATCACCTCTTTCTTCAACTTCGTGTATGAGATGATTCTGTGGGAAAGTGACAATTTTAATATAATTAATCATCTAAATTTAACAGACAATTAAAAATAAATCACTTGATTAACAGGTTGTTTCAGATTAAATTTTAAGTTAAATAATCATTACTTATGGTCTCAGCTGTACTTCTTGTCAGGTGACGCCTACACACTGATAAAACAAAACTAATTTTTAAATTGTGCCAGCAAGTCTCTGCTCAAGGACACCATCTGTGTGAATCAACTGATAATCCGATTCTCTCTAATAGAGATAAACTTCGGTAACTTTCCACAACAGCCACCATGTGGCACGACCATCTTAGAAGCCGATTGTTTAACGTTTCTCTCCAATGATACACGCAGGACCGGCCAGAGGTCTTTATTTCAGTTTAATTCAATTTTATTTAAAGTGTCAGATTATAACAAAGTTTAAGACACTTTACGGTTGAAATAAGACTGTATTGGAGAAAAGAAAAACCTAGCAACTCAACAATGAGAAGGCACAAACCTCAAGCAAAACCAGACTCAGTGTTGATGGCCTCCTCCTGGGACCGGCTTGGAGGGTGAATGAGCGGTAGACAGATTGATAGAGAAAAGAGTGAGAAATCTGGATCCGTTGACATGGTCCTGGATCCAGCAGCAGCAATCGTGGAGCTCCGGGAGAAAAGAAAAGTGTGTGTTTAAACTGCACAGGTGATGAGTATAATGCAGAAAAGAAGGATACACAAAGAGAGAGCTTGGTTTCTAAAACTCCTCCTCCAACGATATAAGCCTGAGTCTGTCCTAACTATAGGCTTTCTCAAAATCTTGAGTTTTGAGGTGGCACTGAAGGATGTCTTGAGGATGTCTGCCCACTGGACTGAAGTCAGTAGTTGGTTCCACAGTACAGAGGCTTGATAACTGAAGGCCCTGGCTCCATATCTACATTTAAAGATTTGTGTTAACTAATATATCTGAGTTTAAGGATCATAGCATCCTAGAAGGTTGATAAGTGTCACGACTCCTCTTTCCAACCTGGGAGTCCAGCCCTTCTCATCAACACCGCCTGCCGGCAATCTCAGATGTGGTACAAGAACCCGCTCAACACTCCAGTCTGCGCCTGACCATTAAACAATTACGGTTTGTTATCAGTCAAGTTCCTTGAGCTAATAGTCTTCTCTGTTGTCTACTTGCCTAGTGATGGGTCGATGACACTGATTTAATGATGTGTATATACACAAGTCAATTTATTTTATATTGTGTTACTTCATTTTTTCATTGAAATTTAACATTTATAAGATATTTTTATACAGTCAATAGAAAATGTAAATATATATCATAATGTGATCATGTAGGTGAATGTTTTATGAATGAGGATACTTGTGGATTGGGATTTTTATTAAAAAAAAAAAGCTTTTCCGGAATTTTTAAAATTAAGTCGGTTTCTCTTTTTTGGTATAATTTCTCCTGCTGTGGAAAACAAACGTTGAGATGGAAAAGATGCAAGAAACAAGAGGAACGAACGAAACTATAGGGAAACTACAGCAAATACCTTATTTTCGATACAAGATCAAAATTGTCACAAGTTTTGTAAGTAAGTAAGTAATTTATATTTTTATATCGCTTTTCTAGACCACGGTCACAAAGCGGTTAAACAATAAAAAAACATATAAATATATACTAAAAAGATCAAGATAACTCAGAGAAAAACATAGTGGGAGGATGCTCTATAATTCTTATACATTTTAAAATGCAAATTATCTGCCATTAGCGGACACATCCCGTTGACAGATGCGCAAATCTTTAAACACAGTTTGGCGCATCAACGTTCAGCACAGACACTGCTGTATGAGCTCCACTCATGCGCAGACGCATCTGTGTTACCGGACCCATCCCTACTTGCCTTGCCTAAATCGTTACCTTCTCTCGCCTCAGGACAATCCACCTGCACTCCGGCTGGGCCCCCCACCTCCTGCACTCCGGCTTGGTCCACCTCTGCCTGCGCTCCGGCCCTGTCCTCTACCAGCTGCACTGCTATACAGACCCCGTCACCCGAACCTCTCCCCACATCAAGAAACACGACCACTTCATTAAATCACTGAGTCCTCTCTCTCCACATCGTCAAAATAAGTTGTAAATGATATGTCCTGATCAGAGCAAACACCCAGATTCTTCACAGTGGTGCTAGCAGCAGGAGCAAGTCCATTTTGAAAATCTAGATCATTAGTCAGGGATTGTCTGAGAAGTTGTAGACCAGGGTTCGCCACACTTTTTTTGTTTGCAAGCTACTTTTAAAATGATCGAGTCCAAAAGATCTACCTTCATCAAATTTGCTCAACATAAGTAAGTGTGCACTCAGATGACTTGCACTGAATGAACTGATAATCATTCATGATGGAAGGATGTGTGGATTTAATCATCTTTATAGAAAAAGGTTGGGGCAGACTCACCCTCTCTATGGTATGGTATGGTACGCCATGGTATGGGAGGCTCGCCAGACGGGATGAGGAACTGCGGTAGAGGTGAGATCGATATCTCCTTCTTCGTCGCCAATGTTGTGTTTTATAAATAACTCACTGACAGGAATAACATTCAGTCATTCACTCTTTTATTATGCTAACAGGGTTCACAACGAACCCACTTCCAGTGATGATGTCAAACGGTCCGTCAGAGCAAATACCACACAACCCTAATAAATATACTTAAACTAATGTAGCAGGACGAGGTTGTTTGCATTCCAGCCAATCCCGTCTTAGCCTGCTGGTTAAAAGGGGGCGGTGCGCACACTTCTCTCTCGCTCTGAATGGCTGGAGGCTGAGTTCCCACCTCAATCAGCGTCCTACGCTTCCGCTTCCGGGGCCAGAAGTAGGCTGTTGGCGACGGCTGTGTTTCTCTCGTTGTGTTCTGTCGTGCTCTGTGGTAAGCTCATTGATCCTTTTGATAGATTCCTCTCTGGGTGTGTGCTTGGCTGTGTGTTGCTTCCCCTCTGCAACTTCGTTACGAAGTGGGTGACGCCGTTTCGTGCCGTGCTCCCCAAGAATGTTTTGATCGGTATGTGGCTAGGTGATTGGCACGTATTGAGCTTTCCTCCTCCGGTTTTTTAGTTTATTTTTAACTCTGCTTTTATTGATCGCCCTAGGTCACTTAGTGCAGCCTCCGCTAAGACCACCCGCTTAACTCACTCCTGTTTTGTCTTGGGTTGTTTATTTAATCTTCACCTGGAACTGCTGGGACGGATCGGGTGGCAACGATTCGCCCCTCCCGACCACCTCCGTGTCCCGACGGCCGACTGTGCGTGTGTGTGATTGGCTAATCGCACTAAGTCGAGCGAGCGACAGCGGACTGAGGCTCTGTGTCGCAGTTCACTCCGGACTCTTGAGTTCTTATTTGTGTTCATTTTTGTTTACGTTTATTTCAACTGTGTCTGTTTCATTCCGTGTGACTATTTTGATCATTCTGTGATTTGCTGATTTGTCATTTGTTTAGTTTTACAGTTAACGTATATTCATTTGTATTTTGTTCGTCGTTGTCGTCACTCATTGTTAAAGTTTCATTCTCTATCTGCTCAGGAGCTGCCGTACTGCGGCGTCGGATTGGTGTCCCGGTGGTGGTGTTTCCCCCCCTTCTTTTGCGCGTGGGTTTTGTTTGTTTTGTAGTGTTCCCAGGGATCCCCCCTTTTCGTCGGAAATCTCTCACCGTAGGTGTCAGCCCTGAGCAAGGTAGTCGTAACCAGCATTGTTTTTCTATTGTGGTAAAATAATATAAATAATAAATATTCTTACTGAATTACTGTCTCTGCTCCTTTCCCACGAATGAACCTATGTGCTTTCCTTTACATTAATATCCTCTGGGTGAAATTCCCAGGGTGGCGTTGTTGATGAACACACAATTACATAAGCAATACTGTATCCGTGCTCGTGCCGCCACACTAACCCAAAACAATCCCTTTTTTAAACAGGTCTCTTTACACTATGGGTCCCAAAACTATCTCCTGTGAGGGCCACATAGCTTTTACCTTCTCTAGGGTCAGTTTGTAACAGAAAAAATGCAGGGGTGCCTTAACTTAGAAATTAGTTGTTTTCCAGCGGGCAGTAATTTAGAAACCACTGCTTTACAACAATGGAATAATATCAATAATGAAACTTATACGACCACCAGAGGGCAGGATTTGTCCATAAATAGATGACAGCGCGCCATAACATCGTCCACAATGTAAGTAAGTAAGTAAGTAAGTAATATTTATTTATATAGCGCTTTTCGAGACCAGGGTCACAAAGCGCTTAAACAATCAAAACAATACTGAAGTGAGTCTCAATTAAAACGTTTCGCGATTAAAAAGTATCCCTTTAATAAATATGTTTTCCACAACTCTGACATCAACTAAAATAGCCCCACACAGCATGTATTGGACGCTTGCAGTGTACATTTGTAATGTTGACACAATGGAAAGGAAAGTATAAAAACAATCTAAAAATAATCTCTTACTGTTTATAACAATAATACTTTTTATTTCAAAGTATAATTCAAAAATATGAAGGACACTTTAAAAATAGTAAGGGAAACAATAATATTGCATACTAGAATAAAATACCAGATTAAAGCAGAGCACAGGGGGCACATACAGATGGATGGAGGAGAAGAAACGATGGACGAAGTCAGATAGAGTGATGAAGAGGTCAGACAGGTAGGGAGGGTGAGATTGTGGATCTTCTTAAAGGTATACACAGTGGCGTTTCTAGTCACCTTTGGGGCCCTAGGGAAGAGCTAGGAAAAAAGATCACCAGGAAATAAATTTCATTAAATACAGAAATGATTATTTTGAATTACAGAAGTACAAAATCATAGAACTACTCTGAACTATATAAAGCTTTGTAAATATACTATACACAGTATACTAGCCAACATAACAAACACAACTGAAATATGAAAACGTTGAGCAGAATGTAGAAAAACACAACCAAGAAAAAAAAAAAAGAATAAGTAAGTGGTCTTGGTCTAGTGTGTGTGTTTCGCGTTACAAACTCCTGGTACAAGATTGTTTTGCCTTCCCGGTTCTACGTCATTGGTGCTCCGCCCTCCAACGGCTTCGCTATTGGTTTACCCCGAGGCACCGCCTCGTCTCTGAGAAAGCTTAATGAACTCGCCACCCAGCAGGGGGCAGTCCACTTCCTATAAAGGCGGGAAGCACCCGCCGCACTTTCTCCATTTTCAACTCAGCGAGAAAGCTCCTGGATACAGCATGGCGGACGTGAGCATGAACGTGGACGTAGATGTGTCTTTGTGCCTAACGTGTGACACCCCCCTGGGGAGGGGGGACACACACGCTCTCTGCTTCGTCTGTCTAGGCCCAGATCACGCGTTTGCGGATTGTGGGGCCTGCCGTATGCTTCCCGAGGAGGTCCGTAGGAGACGGGGAGCATACGAGGCCCGTCGGCGCACGCCGCGTCCTCCAGCCAGGTCGTGGGCCGACTACGATGAGGAGGACGACCGGCGGTGTTATGAGGCGGATCCGAGCACCCTGTTCGGTTCCGAGCCGGGGGACGTCGAAGCGGTCGGGGGAGCCGGGCCGGTTCCTCGCTACCCGCTTGACGTCCTGCCGCGCATATTCACCGCCGCGGCGAACCGCATGGAGGTCGAGCTCCCCCCCGCACCTCCACTCGCGCCACCACCGTTTACATGCGGAGTGAAGGTCGGGCGGAACGAAGCGCGCAGGCCTACGGTTCCGGGGGTTATCTGTCCTAAGCTGGACGAGATCTGGGGCTACGCGCGGCGAGGGTCTGCCTCTCCCATGGCTTCAGGGCCTCCCGTAGGATCCTACGGACCCTATTGCTGTGTGGACGGGGTGGACTGGCGGCGCGGTGTCCCGGAGCCCTCGGATACGGTACGTGCCCTCGACCCGGGAGCTCGACTGTGGCCAGGCCGCCCTGTAGCTCTGCCTAGAGCTGAAGACAGGTTGACGGCAATGTTGTTTAACAGATCCTACAGGGGGGGGACGCAGGTGGTCTCCCTCGCAAACAACATGGCTCTCCTGTGCGGTGCGCTCGACAGGCTCACCGTGGACCGAGGCGACCTTGGACCTTCGGAGTTGGAGGAAGTCAAGGACTCGGTGGCTGCGCTCCTCCGGATGTCGCAGGCGTACGCGATCCTGGGAGGGGGACTACGCGACGCTGGACAGCTGGGCCACCGGCACCTGTGGCTAGACCTGGCCACAGCGCTGCCGGAGAGAGACCGGAGGCTCCTCCTGGACAAACCGATAACGGAGGACTCCCTGTTCGGTCCGGAGCTCCGGAACGTCGTGGCCCGGCAGGAAGCTCGGTGTCACGTGACAACAGCAGGCACTGTTATGTCCCTCCTGGGGCTCATGGCCACACGGTTGTTCGGCTGGGCTTGCTGCACATGAGGGAGCTTCAGAGATGGTTTGGTCGTCTCAAGCTAGACCTCAAGCGGGAAAGAGGTCGGAAAGTGCGCCTTCCCGCTCGGGTTTTGCAGGACATCCAGTTTTGGAACTCTCACGCCAACCTCAGGCGGAGAGTTCCATTGGGTTGCGTCCTTCGTTACACTCAAGTGTTTACAGACGCTTCTCTGACAGGTTGGGGAGGCACCTTGGGTCGCCTTTTGGGTAAACCAATAGCGAAGCCGTTGGAGGGCGGAGCACCAATGACGTAGAACCCCTGAGTTATCTATCATAACCTCAGGTTCTACGAGTTGGTGCGAAGCCCTCCAACCTCGTCGCCCAGCGGCCGCCCTTCTCGCTGAGTTTTCAGTTGGAGAAAGTGCAGCAGGTGCTTCCCGCCTTTATAGGAAGTGGACTGCCCCCTGCTGGGTGGCGAGTTCATTAAGCTTTCTCAGAGACGAGGCGGTGCCTCGGGGTAAACCAATAGCGAAGCCGTTGGAGGGCTTCGCACCAACTCGTAGAACCTGAGGTTATGATAGATAACTCAGGGGTTTTTGACTCTAGTACATTTTTTCGCCTTTCTGCCTCCCTGTGCCCCTGACCTGTTTTTTGAATCTCGTTCCTGTTGATGTTTTTTCCTGGACTGCTTCTGACGATCCCTCTGCCTGCTCCCTTAAAAAAAACTGTCAAGTTTGACAACAAACACTTTCTGCTCCTGGGTTTCCTTCTGCTTCCTGAAAGAGAGGTCCCTTTGACACAATTTTACAACGAGAATTGTTGTCAATACATTTTTCGCCACAGTGCAGGATCATCTGATATTATTTGAGGGCTCAGAGTACCTTCTTTGTTGTGTCATGGGATGGTGAAGAGGAGGTGGCAGAAAGATGCGGTGTTGCCTCATTGTGAAGGTGCCAAGCTGCTGCTGCTGCTGCTCACAATGTATAAACACATATACACATACTATAATTGGTTCAGTTATTTGTGTTATTGTATTAAATCACATAAATTCATGATGGATTTAAATTGAATAGCGAACCACTTGTCTTTTACTTATTTTTGAAAACCCTTCTACCTTCATCTGTTGAGTTTCGCTGTTTTGTTGTGCTTGCAGCCTTCCAGTGGGGGCCCCTCTAGGCAATTGCCTACTTTGCCATTTTAGTTGCGGCGTCTCTGGGTATACAGAAGGAGTTGCTGGAGGCAATGGCCACTAGATCTATGTTGTTAATTTTAACAAGTGATCCATAAAGTTCTATCTTCTACATTATAAATTTGTTGCATAATAAGTAGGAATATAACAAATTACCGATATGAATCGGAAATCGGTTTTATATATATTTTTTATACACTTTTTAAAATTTGTGAGTGCATCGATACACAATCTCGTAGCTCCACTCTTTAGTTATTTTCATGTGAGAACACACAACAACGTTAACAGCAATCAGGGATTCAAAATATGTTCGTTTATTATCTTCTTCGATCTCTCAACACACATCCGCCAATGTCAAGAGAACAGCACACCCAAGTGGAAATTAGGTTTCACTACAGTAATTGTTATCATTTGACATTAATGGTTACGGTTGCTAATAGAGTCAGTAATTGTTTTTTAGTATGGACATCCGTAATTATTTCCGAAAAAGATATGTTGATACGGTGCTTGAGTTTAATAAATGGACACGGCACTTAACGTTGTTGTTGGTTGTTCGTTTTTGGGATGAACTGTCTCTTTTTAGTACGGGGGGAATTATTTATCTCACTCTTAAAGAAACAGTAACACGATGGACGGTTGACGACTTGGATGTGAGGAACATTGAACATAGAACATATTTTTCAGCAAGTCAGTCAGTAACAGACCTTTCCATTATTTTAAATAAGGTTAAGTTTGATAGCAAATCATTTCATTTTGAATGTGCTATAATAATAATATAATAATTATAATACAATTGTTATTATGTATATAAATGTATATACAACCCCTCAGAGTCGAATAGTGTTTTACATAAGAAAAAAAACGAGTTCATCAGGACAATCAGTTAATAAGTTAATATACTGTACAAAACATTGTTATAATGAAGTTAAATACCAGTGGTTTGATGCAGGGAGAGTAGCCATTACGACAACCTTGTTAAATTGTACTTGTTTCTTTTGCTCTAATTTGTGTCAGTAGTTTTTCCAAAGTTCTTAAAGTTGAATACGTTAGAGTAATAAACACAGTGACAGGGTTCTCTATTCACAACAAAAATACTAAATATGCTAGTCTTTTTATCACTATGAAGGTAAACAATATCACATTTTTAGGCTTGATTTAGGATAATTCATGTAGAATATCTACTTTAAACAAGGACCTATATGGGATTACTCTCTAGGCAATTGAATCAGGTCAACTGGACTTGGTTTTTGTCTGTGTCTGTGGCAAGTCTGACTAGCCTGCTAGTCTCTCAAACAGAGGAAGCCACTTGGATAAGGAGGGAAACGTCTTCACAGAAAAAAAAAACGAGTTAAGTTGACCTGATTCAATTGCCTAGAGATACCTTTTACCTGGACTAATGAGAATTTGCACTGAATCATCGAATTACATCATGTTGCACTGTTATATATACTGTTACAATCGTACCGAATCTAGATCAGATCAAATCCTTAACGAATCTAATAGAATCATTTGTTTTAAAAATGTACAATTCCTGAATCATTTTATACCCCATGTATCTAGATACAAATCGAATTGTCTTGTATTGTAGAAATGCCCACCCCTAATAATAAGTATTTACGTCACCATGTACACCAACTGAAGCAGAGTTGATGAGATCCAGTGCAGGGTTCGAATTTAACCACGGCAACCATGTAACTTGCTAATAATTTAAATCGTCCCGACTTGACTGTTTTGATTTAACATTTTCGCAGCCATCTTGGAAGCTTGTGCGCCTCGAAGGAGGTAAAGGTGTCGGTGAACTTTGGTCAGGCAGCAAACTTTGTTAATGCATAGCTGATATGCTAAAATGACATTATGTCAAACCCAAGGGCATTATTTAAAAAAGTTATTGCATTATTTGTTGTAAGTCAAATAAATGAGTAAAAATATATATTGAAGTCGTCATTTTACTTTCTTGTTGTTTTCTATAGGTGTTAACAAGAGCATGATATATATATATATATATATATATATATATATATATATATATATATACATTTGATTTGGTGCACTTCGAACAAAATTTTTGCCTTGGTGCCCTTCCAACTTGCCTTGGTGTCCTAAAATGTATGCTCTTCTTTAAGGTAACACTTGCCTTGACCTTAAAAAGTTTAAATTCAAAGCCTGCCAGTGGTCTTTCAGGGATGTCATGGGTACATCATGCTGAGGGGCAAAAAATATCCAAAACAAAGACGTGTGCAAGCAAATACTACAATATAATTTAGAGGCGGGCCATTAGAGGCGGCATTTCACACATAGGCCTTCAGTGGCGCTTGTTTTAATGAACCCATCTCTCAATAACATTTTTAAGGTTAATTATACACCATGTAGAAAGGTCAATAAGATGTTTAGAGCATTATAAAATGGGCACAACATCAGCACATCATTGAAAATATCACTCCGACTGTCCGTGTTCAATGACAACAAAAATACATGCTTCCTGCATCGAAAGTTAGTAAAGACAACAAGACAAACAAAATAAGGAGGAACAACCACAGCCAGCGTTCAAGCTGCAGCTAAGTCATATTGAGAGGCGATTATATCAATGATCGACACACAATAATGCAGCCAACACCACCAACCCGAAGCATCGGCGTTTAACTCCCAGAGTTACATATTGACAATTTAAAGGAACCATTATGCAGAAAGGCAGTATAAAGAGCTGTTGCATGACACTGACATTGACACTGTGATGTACAGCACAGGAGCACCTCAGGGGACAGTACTGGCCCCTCTCCACTTCACCATATACACTTCAGACTTCTGCTACAACTCCGAGCTGAATCTCATCCAGAAGTATGCTGACGACGCTGTCATTGCATCGGGGAGTGAGAGGAACCACTTGCAGCTGAACACCTCAAAGACCAAGGAGCTGGTGTTGGACTTTGGGAGGTCCAGGACAAAGCCTGTCTCATGAATGCTCCTTCTCAGATGCAACACTAAAAGAGTCAGAGACTCATTCATTCCTCGTGCCATTTGGCTGTTTAATTATGAGTTTGGGGGCAGGAGTGGGGAGAAAGGAGGATATTCCATGTTCATTTTTGTATCCTTTTTCTTTGCTATTTTTCTTTGATCTATGTTCTCTATCTTTAGATTTAGATTGTTTCATCTTGTGCTTTTTTTTTTATTGCACTTTGTTCTTGTTTTATGAATCTATCATCTGTGTTGCTGTGTGCTGGAAAAACAATTTTCCGAAGGAGATCTCCAGAGGGGTTAATAAAGTTTATCCATGCATCCACCCATCCATCTATATATCTATTCATGAGTACTGACGGCCCACCACTGATATAATTACTATGTAAAGCACACACGTCAAACTCTTGGCCCGCAATCTCATTTTATTTGGTCCGCGAGATCATATCCAATATGTATTAGAGCTGACCCGCCGCCCGCCGCGCCAGTATAAGCGCATGCAGCGCTAAGACTACGAATCCCAGAATGCTTTGCTAATGCATTGCCGCCGGCGCGTCAATCTCAAGACCACACACCCCCTTTCAGTACACGAAACCGGGAAATCTGCGCGATCAGGAAACACTTGTGCACTGACATATTATTATAAAATATATATTGTTATATAGATCATAAAGCCGGTGACATAGTGTCTTTTCAAGTCTCAAAGCATCAATTTTATGAAAGATAAGAGGAAAATGATTAATCATGTCTACTAAAATTGAGATATCTTTTAATCATAGACAGTCTGTTACAATAATTGTGTCATGTTTTTACTGATTTTCCACTCCTCTGAGTTACAACGCATTAGCAAAGCTGTGAGTCACCTCACTCGAATTTATTCAACCCCTCACAGAAAATGGCCAAACAAAAGGGAGAAAACAGGAGGATTTTCATTGAAAGAAATTGTTGCTTTTGGCTGTTTGATTGTTGGACTGTTGAAAAAATATTTAGGCCTACATTTCAAAGGTTAAACGTTATTTCTGAAAAGGTTTAACATTACTTGAAAACATGCTGAATTGCATTGCAATTTTTCAATAAATATTGAGTTTGGCCCTTGACCTTGTCCTAATTTTTAATTTTTTCCCACTGTGTATTTGAGTTTGACACCCCTGATGTAAAGAGACACTTGATTCATGGTTACCTTGTAGTCTTCTGGGAGTAAATCATCAACTTTAACATCATCCAATGTCATGGTACCCATAACCTCCATGAGCTCACAAAGACAACTGCTGTACTGAGGAGGGCAAAGTGGAACAGCAATCCAGCAAGCCAAAAACAAGGCTATATTATGGTTTGGGATTCAAGAGTAGAATAAGAAATATAGATGTGTGTTATAAAACTTTTATTTCAAAGAATATTTTTGTTGTTTGCAATAGATCTCATCGAGAAGAGGAACCACCATACATAATTATGGCTGGCCTCTTTATTGTTCCATTTCTAAACATCTTTATGTGCTCAGTCAGGAAGGATTGAGAAAACATGTCACAGACTGTGGTGGGATCAAAGGCGACCAGACATGTAATGGTGCATCAGGTCACGCCGATCTCACCTTTCTAGGATTTCTCACAACTGATTGATAGACGTCGTAAAAAGGCCCCTTTGCTCTGTCTTTTTGAACAATGTTATTATCCCCATAATCATCCCCATACACAATTTTGTTGGGATAAAGAATATGGCCTTTTTAGGACCACAGGCTTAAACCTTTCTTGTTAAGTGAAGATGTGAAGATGTGACGCAGACACACAAATTCATTGTAGTGTGATCTTAGTGCCTTTTCTTTTCTCCCAAATAATTTTCTATTGAACCTATTTTTTTCAGTTCATTGTAGCTACACATGAGTCGAAAAAACATTACTGCAGTTTGTGATTAGATTTTCTTTTACTGCTTATCTTAAACCCCACTTGCCATGGTAACTCTTACAACCAATATACCCCCAACACTGAAACAAATCTGACACTGTGGCTTTTAAAGTGCATAGATAAAGTTATTGTTGGGGAGCCTTCTGATAATATGTTTATCCACTGAACACTTCTAGATAAATATTTAATTATTTAATATAAATATTTTTGATGAATTATGTTTTTTTTTCTTATTATTAAACCGTATTTAATTCAACATTGTCAATTTTTGTTTGTTTATTGCATATCAGAATCTGATTCTGTAGTGTACAGGCTTTTTAATGACATTTAACTATCGAAATAAAAGTAGCATAAAACAACTTACTAACATACTTTCATAGCTTATTTTGTGTATCTTATTACTTATTATTTTATTCTGGACTGACGAGACAAACAATTCCCATCTTATGTTTACAACATTGATAACAACAGCTCCTCTAAGTTGAATTCTTGTTTGATAATTGGAAGTTTCATCCAGTATAATTTTTTTAATACACTTTTAATAAAAACCCTGAACATCAGAAGATGCAATGTGTTTATTTTATTTTTTTTAATTAAAGGTAAAAGAGAAATATTGACGAATGTAACGTGTTTTAGGTTGCAGATAGAACCAAACCTCCATATAACGTTGTTTAAATAAGCTGTTGGCGATTAGATCAGTTTTGTATCCAGAAAACAATATCTTATGTACTCGAGCAGCAAGTAGAGACTCAAGTGACATCAAGCGGCGCCGTAAGTGTGTGTTTGCTACTTGAATCAAACGTCAAATGTCTCCACATAGGTGAAGAAAAGTCACATTAAAGATATTTAGATGTGAGACAAGAAGAGGCTTCTACCTTAACAACATGGTTTGAAGATGTTTTTATTCATTTTACAACTTTTATAGGAGAAAAACGAGGAAGAAATCTGCGAGTACGAGCGCTGACGACAGCAAAGAGGTGAAGTTATGACGATTCACAGCAAATATTGCGAATCTAGTTAAAGTGTTTGTATGTTAAACGGGAAAATAAACATATCCGCTTTTACACATGTTCAGTAAAATAATGATTTATTTGACCCATGTTGTTGTTTTTCAGCTAGAAAGACGAAGAGAAAACACAAGAGAGGAGCAGTGAGACGCTGCTCGCTGGAGCTGCAGCCGCCTTCACTCTCCACGGTTCTCATGGTGAGTTTAAATCCATCCCACTCCCCGCGCATGTCAGTCTAGTCTGACCCGCGTTAGATTGAGAATCTGAAATCATGGCAGAAGTCGCTCCAGTTCCCGCCGCCGCTCCGGCCAAAGCCGCCAAGAAGAAGAAGACGACGAGCAAGCCTGTCAAGTCTGGCCCCAGCGTCAGCGAGCTGGTCGTCAATGCTGTGTCCGCCTCCCAGGAGCGCAGCGGAGTCTCTCTGGCCGCCATCAAGAAGGCTCTCGCCGCCACTGGATACGATGTGGAGAAGAACAACGTTCGCGTCAAGACCGCTGTTAAGAAGCTGGTCGTCGCAGGAACTCTCATCCAGACCAAGGGCACCGGAGCTTCCGGCTCCTTCAAGCTGAGCAAGAAAGAAGCTCCTAAGGTCAAGAAAGCTGCACCTAAAGCCAAGAAACCAGCAGCAGCCAAGAAACCAGCAGCGGCCAAGAAACCAGCAGCGGCCAAGAAGGCCAAGACCGCCGTGAAGAAGACCGCAGCCGCCAAGAAGTCCCCGAAGAAGGCGGTAAAGAAGCCAGCAGCGAAGAAAGCAGCAGCCAAAAGTCCCAAGAAGGCCGCAAAGAAGGTGGTAGCTAAGAGCCCCAAGAAGGTGGCGGCGAAGAAGAAGCCAGCAGTGAAGAAATCTCCTGCCAAGAAGGTTGTTAAACCCAAGGTCAAGAAAGCAGCTCCCAAGAAGAAGTAGACGCTGAAATCTCTGCTTCCATTAAAGGCTCTTTTCAGAGCCACCCAACTCCTCTACAGAGCAACTGTCACTCAACATGTCACATGCTGTCAATATCTCACTCATTCAATGAAGACGTGAGCCAAGTTTAGACCGAGGTTCACCTGTAAAGTCGGTCTATTTAGTGCGGTCAAGTGAGCCGTAATCTAGCTGCAACAAATCTTACGCTAAATCACTGATATAGTGACATTTTCTCTCTATAGATTCTAGAGACACTACTTTTCTAGATTTAAAGTGGCACTTGTGTGATGAGACCAGAGTCTACAGATGTGTGTGAGACTGTTGGAAGAAAAGTGGTGGAAATATGAAATTTATTTTCTGCTGATCTGTCATAATTTCCCGTTTATAATTTTGTTTTCTGGCAAAATAATTAATTTACGGTTGTTTAATAATTTAATTACTGACTTATGACGTTATATTTGCTTAAAAAGCTGTTTGTTCACAATGTATTTTATAATATTTTATTATTTAAAAAAAAAAAACGTAATAGTTGACAAAGATCTGACTTAATTTTCATCTTCAGCAGAATTTGAAGTATAAGTGAACAAAGTTTAATGTATTTATATGGGTAAAATAAACATGAATTACAAATAAATAAAAAAAAACATTGTGCGTAGACTTTCACAAGATCAAGTTAAACGTTAAAGGGTTATTGTTTAATTTATAGTTCTAGATTTAGATTAGATTAGTTTTTTTTAATGGCTAGATTAATCTAAATATCCTCAACGGTTGACTAAGAATCAATTCAAGCAGCTGGTGCTCGCAAAAGTTTCTTAACTTCCTCTCAAGAACCACAAAGCTTTTACTTTTCGTGAAACTTCACCACTAAACGTCATTTATGGCATATCTTCTATAGATCAGTTTAAAAGTGCATATGATCAATAAAAACATACAAACGTTCAGTTCCAGTTAACGTGTGACCACGCCTCTGAAAGCGACCCCTCCGCACACTCAGCCTTTCATTGGAGGACATGTTTAAGAGCGAGCGCTTGGCGTGAGAGGGAAAGAACCGCCCTCTACTCACGGATATATAAAGACACTGTCCGAAATTTTTAAACATACTTCGACATTATCTACAACAATGAGTGGCAGAGGCAAAACCGGCGGCAAGTCCCGCGCTAAGGCCAAGTCCCGTTCTTCCAGAGCTGGCCTCCAGTTCCCAGTCGGTCGTGTCCACAGACTGCTAAGGAAGGGAAACTACGCTAAGCGTGTCGGCGCTGGTGCTCCCGTCTACATGGCAGCTGTGCTGGAGTATCTGACCGCTGAGATCCTGGAGTTGGCTGGAAACGCCGCCCGCGACAACAAGAAGAGCAGAATCATCCCGCGTCACCTGCAGCTGGCTGTCCGCAACGACGAGGAGCTCAACAAGCTGCTCGGAGGAGTGACCATCGCTCAGGGTGGAGTGTTGCCCAACATCCAGGCAGTCCTGCTGCCCAAGAAGACCGAGAAGGCGGCGAAATCCAAGTAAACGACTTATCATAACAAACTCAACGGTTCTTTTAAGAGCCACCCACCTCAATCCAGAGAGCAAGATCCTGTAACAATTTAAATTATTGAATTATATTCAATTAGGGCTAAGAACCAAACGTGTCCGCTTTTCTCGTTTAATATAGTCCAACTTAAGCATTAGAGTTTATTTTAAGTCGAAGCGCTTTCACGAAAAATTGAATCTGAATTGTTTGACGGGCTTCATGTGTTTGCGGGCCACATTTGAGTTGGACTCGTGTACACGGAAGCAAGTTTAAAATGTAGCATCACATCAGTTGTTGCTGTGGCTCGCAGAACGGAAAATGACATTTACGTTCATCAATCGAGGCTGCAGCAGGGCTGGGAGCTCTGTGATCAAAATGGAACAATTGTATTCATAAGTGTCTGATACATTCTGAGAATATAACTGAAACTATACGTGTTTAAAAAATGTATATCTTAATTCGATATAAGAACAATGGTTCCCCTGCATGTACATTCCCCTGAATTATTCACATTGGCCTTAAGTTTCCTGTTATAAACATGTATAATTAAAGAGTAAACAAATATTTATTTACAAACTATATTACGATTTTTCATTGAACATACAGTACTAACAAAACTAACGTGCGCCGTTAAAACAACACATGAACTCAAACAATCAACTAGATTGATGAACAAATCAGCCCGCCACTTTTTAAAACAGCCAATCAGAATAGGGAAACCACACACTGGCCAGAGCAGCAGCACGACTATAAGAATGTCTGCTGAGCTGAAGCCAGTCACTCGGTATTGACTCTCGTCATCATGCCTGATCAAGCCAAGCCTGCGCCCAAGAAAGGCTCCAAGAAAGCCGTAACCAAGACCGCCGCCAAAAGCGGCAAAAAGAGGAGGAAGTCCAGGAAGGAGAGTTACGCCATCTACGTGTACAAGGTGCTGAAGCAGGTCCACCCCGACACCGGTATCTCCTCCAAGGCCATGGGCATCATGAACTCGTTCGTCAACGACATATTTGAGCGCATCGCCGGAGAAGCGTCTCGCTTGGCTCACTACAACAAGCGCTCCACCATCTCTTCCCGGGAGATCCAGACCGCTGTGCGTCTGCTGCTGCCCGGTGAGCTGGCCAAACACGCCGTGTCTGAAGGCACCAAAGCCGTCACCAAGTACACCAGTTCCAAGTAAACCTCGCTCCTATAACGGCTCTTTTCAGAGCCACTCACTTAATCTCCTGAGCTTTCGTATTGGGTCCAAATATTATCAAACTATATGATTACAATTGTATTTTAATGTTTACCAGTAATAACCAGAGTAATTATTTAGAATTTAAAGTACAGTATATTACGAGGCTAAAAAGGTTGTCAAAAAGGCTTGTATCACTGACATCACTTATGCATTTTCTTTGCAATATTAACCGACATGAAGTTAGTTTGAAATGTTTGATCCACAACCAGTCAAGTCCTCGTCAGTTATGTCTCAAATTAAATTAATGTTCACGGCCAGTCAAACTTCCAAAAATATCTTTAGCTACATCGTATGCCTGATACGACACTTATTTGAACACTAATGACCACAATGTCATGTATGACAAAGATGGTTATAGGAATAGAATGCATTATTTTTACCCTTCTGTAACGAACAGAATACAATTTCATATAAATTCGACTCGGCTCTCTTTTTTAAAACACGTAGTAGCAGAGACATTTATTTGAAAATCTGTAGATATGCCTCAACATCCAAACCATTTATTTTGGTTCATTAAGGTTTCAATTAAAAGAAGATGCATGATGGTAATTCATAATAGGGTAATATCTTATGTAATTTTTAAACGGATTATAACAGCACTTATAGTAAGTCATGTGTGTTCTTTTTACTTTTATGAAGTTAATTTTCATTTAGACGTATAATCTATAATTTATATGAATTTGAATTAAAATATTCCACTTCTACTAAAAAATGTGAGTATGACGTTGATGTATAATGTAAAACCATTTTAAAAACCGTCATTGTTACTGTTGAGCTGATGCCTGAAACAAATGACGTCGTTGCAGTTTTGTTCATATTCTTTTAAACCACTCCCCCTGTTTTCGAAAACTTCCGCCCAGTTGGAATAAATAAAGCGGCTTTACTGACGCTGATCGTTGGAAGTTTGACCACTCGAACTACTACAATGTCTGGACGAGGGAAGGGCGGCAAAGGACTCGGGAAAGGAGGCGCCAAGCGTCATCGCAAGGTTCTCCGCGACAACATCCAGGGAATCACCAAACCCGCTATCCGCCGTCTGGCTCGCCGTGGTGGAGTGAAGCGTATCTCCGGCCTGATCTACGAAGAGACTCGTGGTGTGTTGAAGGTGTTCCTGGAGAATGTCATCCGTGACGCCGTCACCTACACCGAGCACGCTAAGAGGAAGACCGTGACCGCCATGGACGTGGTCTACGCTCTGAAGAGACAAGGTCGCACACTGTACGGCTTTGGAGGTTAAACATCTGCGACAACGAAATGACAAAAAGGCTCTTTTAAGAGCCACACACTCCCTTTTAAAGAGATGAGTCCGTGTTCACTAGTTTCACTGCTTTATCGATCTTATTTCAAATGAACAAACTTGGATACTAATAATTAAGTCTCATTTCTGTTTAAATCCGTGACGGATATTCTATCTTTAACCGTCGGATGAAATTAACAAATTATAAAAGGGATGCATATTTATAAAACATGTTATTGAATCGCACTAACTGACAACGCTCATTTCAATTCAACCTCGAACAGTGAGTTGAATAAAACTGAACCAGACTCGTATGTTTGTAACCTGATCTAGACTTTATTTAATTTTGTAATTTAATTATTTATTCTGCTGCAAAAACAGAATAAACTATAATATATATACATAAATACATACAACCCCCTTTACGTTCCATCAATGACATTGCATTATTTATCCGAGTTAATTGTTTAAAATAACATAACATAATTGAAGTTTAAAGAAAATTTATTTTTTGTGTTAAATTCTTGTGTGTGAATATATTTGGTTTTTGAGTAATAAACTTGTATATATTTTATATGTGTCTCTATGTTGTATTTACTGTTATTGAAAATATCTTCAAACTAATGTAAAGAATGAATAGTGCTAATCTGATTCCTCCAATCAGTAATCACCAATACAGTTTTCTTTGTTATATCAGTGCATTCACATAATATTACTTTCAATTACTTATATTAAAAGTAAAAAGTGATTTTAGATTAGATAACTAACGATGACTAACTTAGTTTCTTACAATTACAAAAGTCTGACAAAAATAAATGTAGAAATTCCAGTCTTTAAACTTTTAAAAGAGCTTAATGTCTTCTGTTTTTTGTAATCCAATGAATGAATATTTCAAATCAGATTCTTCCAATCAGTAGCGACGTTATGTTCGTGTAGGCGGCAGGCGTGCACAAGTGACCAATCAGGCGGGGGAGAAGAACAATGCGTCTAGGTGACGCGTGTGCGCCTGACGGTTTATAAGAGGAGCCAACGCTGCTCTCGCTCACACTTCTCTGTTGAAGACAACTCTACTACAATGGCAAGAACCAAACAGACCGCTCGTAAGTCCACCGGAGGAAAAGCTCCCAGGAAGCAGCTGGCCACCAAGGCAGCGCGTAAAAGCGCCCCGGCCACCGGCGGCGTCAAGAAGCCTCACCGTTACAGGCCCGGCACCGTCGCCCTGAGAGAGATCCGTCGCTACCAGAAGTCCACCGAGCTGCTGATCCGCAAGCTTCCTTTCCAGCGTCTGGTCCGTGAGATCGCTCAGGACTTCAAGACCGACCTGCGCTTCCAGAGCTCCGCCGTCATGGCTCTGCAGGAGTCCAGCGAGGCCTACCTGGTGGGTCTGTTCGAGGACACCAACCTGTGCGCCATCCACGCCAAGAGAGTCACCATCATGCCCAAAGACATCCAGCTGGCTCGTCGCATCCGCGGAGAGAGAGCTTGAAGCAGCCCCTCCATCACAACGGCTCTTTTTCAGAGCCACACACATCCAATAACGAGCTCATGGTTTAACACACATTTCTCAGGAAGTTCATTTAAATCAAAACTTGATTCATATTTGTAAAATATTTACATTTATGTAGATCGAGGGGTCTCAAAGCACAATCAATATTTGTGGTTAAATCTGTTCATTTCGAGTAAAAGTCTTAATTTGACTGAAAACCTGCAGTAGGTGGATTCGAATGAATGACGAGCAGAATTTGTTGAAACGGTAGAACATGAACATTTAATCACACTTGTAGATGACGCTTCAAAACGCCAGTATAAAGTCAAATATTTAAAACTTTTCAAAGGTTTGTTAAATTATCCAAGACCAAACATCAACTTTTGTTTATTCTTGTTCAAGGTATAGTCTATAGCTCTGCATTGGCAAGCACCTAGCATGTGTCCTGCAACATTCTTACAAAATGTTCTTTGTCTTTGAACAAAGTTCAGCACTGAAGGCTTCAAGGAATGTCAAACATCTTGAATCATACTTTCATTTCATGTGAGAAACACATTTTTATCTTTTTATTTTCTTTACTATAACATGTGAAGTTAACATTTGTTTTCAGTGGTCTAAGATCACAACGGTGGTTTTTGAGAACAATTAACTATCAAATTAAAAGTGAGAAAACAACTTCAGGCACCATAGAATAGCTGCCTTGGTGCTTGGCTCTGTTTATTTTGTGTTTTCTTGTTTCATTGTTTTATTCTGTACTGACGTGAAAATCAATTCCTTGTTATTTTTACAAAACTGGAAATAAAAGTTACTCTTTGTTTAACTTTTGTTGGATTAATTGAAGTTTAAACCACAAGTCCTTCCAGTGATGACATTTAGTATTTTTTGTGTCTGTTTGTGTTTTCTTGCTGTCACTATAGAATAGAATAGAATAGAATAGAAAGGCTTTATTCATCCCCAGAGGGGAAACACACTTTCACAACAGCGCAGTTGGAAGAAAATAAAGTGCAAGGAGAAAGAAATAGTACAAGAGATAATACAAAATAAAAATAGATAGACCAACATTGTAAATCTAGTCAAAAGAAGTAATGGGACAAAACGAGCGTACATTTTAAACAATCAATACATGCTCAAAGAAGTCAGGATGATTACAAAAATGTGGAATATATTTGATGATTCATTCCTAGTGAACAGAACAAGGTTAGATTTCACCCTCAGTTTCATATCAGAATCTTTGGTTATTGAATAATGTACAAATTAATATTTATTTAATTGAATATTAAATACAAAAAGTCGCCTGTGTTCATTGATCTTATATCACATTTGAAGTTTTATTTTATTGTCTGTTAAAATCAAACTTCCAGACTATCAGCGTCAGAGTGGAAGTTAAGATTGTTAAATGTCATAGAGAGAATATAAACTGTACATGAAAATAAAAGCGGCATGAAACGATGTTGAATTATTGACACGGTTCTCTATTTCTATTTTCTATTTAGAAAACATGTGTCGTGTAATCGAGCAGCAAGTAAGTCAAGTGACATCAAGCGGCGCCTTGTGTGTTTGCTACTTGAACCAAACGTCAAATGTTTTTAACAAACGTCGAGAAAAGTCACATTAAAGACATTAAGATGTGAGACAAGAAGACGCTTCTACCTTAACAACCTGGATTGAAGATGTTTTTATTTATTTTACAATGTTTATAGGAGAAAAGCGAGGAAAAAATCTGCGAGTACGAGCGCTGAGGACAGCAAAGAGGTGAAGTTATGACGATTCACAGCAAATATTGCGAATCTAGTTTAAGTGTTTGTGTTTTAAACGGGCAAATAAACATGTCCGCTTTCACAAATTGTCAGTAAAATAATCTTTTATTTGACCCATGTGGTTGTTTTTCGGCTTGAAAGACGAAGAGAAAACACAAGAGAGGAGCAGTGAGACGCTGCTCGCTGGAGCTGCAGCCGCCTTCACTCTCCACGGTTCTCATGGTGAGTTTAAATCCATCCCACTCCCCGCGCATGTCAGTCTAGTCTGACCCGCGTTAGATTAAGAATCTGAGATCATGGCAGAAGTCGCTCCAGCTCCCGCCGCCGCTCCGGCCAAAGCCGCCAGGAAGAAGAAGACGACGAGCAAGCCCGCCAAGTCTGGCCCCAGCGTCAGCGAGCTGGTCGTCAATGCTGTGTCCGCCTCCCAGGAGCGCAGCGGAGTCTCTCTGGCCGCCATCAAGAAGGCTCTCGCCGCCACTGGATACGATGTGGAGAAGAACAACGTTCGCGTCAAGACCGCTGTTAAGAAGCTGGTCGTCGCAGGAACTCTCATCCAGACTAAGGGCACCGGAGCTTCCGGCTCCTTCAAGCTGAGCAAGAAAGAAGCTCCTAAGGTCAAGAAAGCTGCACCTAAAGCCAAGAAACCCGCAGCGGCCAAGAAACCCGCAGCGGCCAAGAAGGTCAAGACTGCCGTGAAGAAGACAGCAGCCGCCAAGAAGTCCCCGAAGAAGGCGGCAAAGAAGCCAGCAGCGAAGAAAGCAGCAGCCAAGAGTCCCAAGAAGGTCGCAAAGAAGGTGGTAGCCAAGAGCCCCAAGAAGGTGGCAGCGAAGAAGAAGCCAGCAGTGAAGAAATCTCCTGCCAAGAAGGTCGTTAAACCCAAGGTCAAGAAAGCAGCTCCTAAGAAGAAGTAGACGCTGAAACCTCTGCTTCCATTAAAGGCTCTTTTCAGAGCCACCCAACTCCTCTACAGAGCAACTGTCACTCAACATGTCACATGCTGTCAATAACACTCATTATTCAAGTACATGTGACATGACATTAGTTCAGACCCATGTTCACCTGTATAGTTTATTTTCACCTTATATTGAACTGTTTACATTGGTCATTCAATATCAAATTCAACCAAAAAATACATGTTTTAAATAATATATATATATATATATATACATAACACATATTGTATATGTACATAGATAAAGGAAATGAACCATGTAACCATGTATTTTGTTTGCACATTGTTTCAATGTGTTTATGTGTATATAGTAAAACAAACATGACAACAGTTTAACTAAAACATATTTAAAAGATAATAAAAAAAAAAGCACTAAGTGCATAAACTGCAACATCGAGTTAATTACAACAGGTTTTTGTTTTCTGTATAGTTTATTTTCACCTTTTTTGATCTGAATACATTGATAATAAATATCAAATCATAAAAAAAAGTTGTAAATCATAATTATGTATTTACATATACAGTATATCAGCTAAATGGAGGATTAGAACATATTTAAAAGTTAAAAAAAACAATAACATATAGTTAAGAAATCAAACCTATGTATATTGCTTAGGTTTAAACAAAATGTGTTTATTGTGATACTGGAGGAAAGTTTAGTCAAAGTTAACGACAGGAGATTCATTTATATCAGGTGGTAAAATAAACATCACAAAAGTACAAAACTAAAACATATAGTGTATAAAGAAACACTTTATGTATAAACTATCGGAACATCAAGTTAAATATAACATGTTAGTGTTTGTGAATAGTTTGATCCGTTTTAATGGATACATATATCAGAATATTCTAAAGAAGTCTAAAACACGATCATTGATGTCAAGATCCGTCAAAATTGTTTCTCATCTTCCTATTAAGAACCGCATAACTTTTCCATTTAAGGCATCTCTTTGGATTTATCAGTTTTTACAAGTATGTGATCAATAAAATGGTGCTGTGTTTACCTTTTAAGCATATATTTTATTTACTATTGTTTTGATAGTTGAAGAGCTTTGTGATCCTTGTCTGGAAAAGCGCTCTACAAATATAAAGTGACTCACTTACAAACGTTCAGTTGCAGCTGATATGTGACCACGCCTCTGATAGCGACCCCACCACAAACTCTGCCTTTCATTGGAGGAAAGCTTTAAGAGCGAGAAAGAACCGCCCTCTACTCACGGATATATAAAGACACTGTCCGATGGTCACGATCATCAACACTTTCTACAACCATGAGTGGCAGAGGCAAAACTGGAGGCAAGTCCCGCGCTAAGGCCAAGTCCCGTTCTTCCAGAGCCGGACTCCAGTTCCCAGTCGGTCGTGTCCACAGACTGCTGAGGAAGGGAAACTACGCTAAGCGTGTCGGCGCTGGTGCTCCCGTCTACATGGCAGCTGTGCTGGAGTATCTGACCGCTGAGATCCTGGAGTTGGCTGGAAACGCCGCCCGCGACAACAAGAAGAGCAGAATCATCCCGCGTCACCTGCAACTGGCTGTCCGCAACGACGAGGAGCTCAACAAGCTGCTCGGAGGAGTGACCATCGCTCAGGGTGGTGTGTTGCCCAACATCCAGGCAGTCCTGCTGCCCAAGAAGACCGAGAAGGCGGCGAAATCCAAGTAAACGACTTATCACAAACTCAACGGTTCTTTTAAGAGCCACCCACCTCAATCCAGAGAGCAAGATCCTGTAACGATTTAAATTATTGAATTATATTCAATTAGAGCTAAGAACCAAACGTGTCCGCTTTTCTCGTTTAATATAGTCCAACTTAAGCATTAGAGTTTATTTTAAGTCGAAGCGCTTTCACGAAAAATTGAATCTGAATTGTTTGACGGGCTTCATGTGTTTGCGGGCCTCATTTGAGTTGGACTCGTGTACACGGAAGCAAGTTTAAAGTGTAGCATCACATCAGTTGTTGCTGTGGCTCGCAGAACGGAAAATGACATTTACGTTCATCAATCGAGGCTGCAGCAGGGCTGGGAGCTCGGTGATCAAAATGGAACAATTGTATTCATAATTGTCTGATACATTCTGAGAATATAACTGAAACTATACGTGTTTAAAAATGTATATCTTAATTCTATATTAGAACAATGGTTCCCCTGCATGTACATTCCCCTGAATTATTCACATTGGCCTAAAGTTTCCTGTTATATACATGTATAATTAAAGAGTAAACAAATATTTATTTACAAACTATATTACGATTTTTCATTGAACATACAGTACTAACAAAACTAACGTGCGCCGTTAAAACAACACATGAACTCAAACAATCAACTAGATTGATGAACAAATCAGCCCGCCACTTTTTAAAACAGCCAATCAGAATAAGGAAACCACACACTGGCCAGAGCAGCAGCACGACTATAAGAATGTCTGCTGAGCTGAAGCCAGTCACTCGGTATTGACTCTCGTCATCATGCCTGATCAAGCCAAGCCTGCGCCCAAGAAGGGCTCCAAGAAAGCCGTAACCAAGACCGCCGCCAAAAGCGGCAAAAAGAGGAGGAAGTCCAGGAAGGAGAGTTACGCCATCTACGTGTACAAGGTGCTGAAGCAGGTCCACCCAGACACGGGCATCTCCTCCAAGGCCATGGGCATCATGAACTCGTTCGTCAACGACATATTTGAGCGCATCGCCGGAGAAGCGTCTCGCTTGGCTCACTACAACAAGCGCTCCACCATCTCTTCCCGGGAGATCCAGACCGCTGTGCGTCTGCTGCTGCCCGGTGAGCTGGCCAAGCACGCAGTGTCTGAAGGCACCAAAGCCGTCACCAAGTACACCAGTTCCAAGTAAACCTCGCTCCTACAACCCAACGGCTCTTTTCAGAGCCACTCACTCCATCTCCTGCGCTTTCGTCGACAGTATATTAGCCTACAATATGGTTATGAATTTTATTTAAATTCTATCGGGAGTAAATATTTAGAATATTAAGTACACCAGTATATACTCCGAGGCTAAAATGTTGTCAGGCTCGTATCACTGACATCACTTATGCATTTTCTTTGCAATATTAACCGACATGAAGTTAGTTTGAAATGTTTGATCCGCAACCGGTCAAGTCCTCGTCTGTTATGTCCCAAATTAATTCAATGATCACGGCCAGTGTAACTTCCAAAAACTATAAAAGGGATGCATATTTATAAAACATGTTATTGAATCGCACAAACTGACAACGCTCATTTCAATTCAACCTCGAACAGTGAGTTGAATAAAACTGAACCAGACTCGTATGTTTGTAACCTGATCTAGACTTTATTTAATTTTGTAATTTAATTATTTATTCTGCTGCAAAAACAGAATAAACTATAATATATATACATAAATACATACACCCCCCTTTACGGACCATAACAGAAATGTTTCAAAAACTGAAACGGACTCCTGTTTGTAACCTGATCCAGACTTTATTTAATTTTGTAATTATTTATTCTGCTGCAAAAATGGAATACAGACTATATACAGTATACCCCCGTTACGTTCCATCTATAACAATGACATTTAATTATTTATCCAAGTTAATTGTAACAATACTGACAAAAACGAATTGAAGTTAAAAGAAAGTCTATTTTTCGTGTGTTAAATTCTTGTGTGTAAATATATTTGTTTTTTCACTAATAAACTGGTAAATATAAAATATGTGTCTATGTTGTATTTACTGATATTGAAAATATCTTCAAACTAATGTAAAGAATTATTATTTCAAATCTGATTCCTCCAATCAGTAGCGACGTTATGTTCGTGTAGGCGGCAGGCGTGCACAAGTGACCAATCAGGCGGGGGAGAAGAACAATGCGTCTAGGTGACGCGTGCGCGCCTGACGGTTTAAAAGAGGAGCCAACGCTGCTCTCGCTCACACTTCTCTGTTGAAGACAACTCTACTACAATGGCAAGAACCAAACAGACCGCTCGTAAGTCCACCGGAGGAAAAGCTCCCAGGAAGCAGCTCGCCACCAAGGCAGCGCGTAAAAGCGCCCCGGCCACCGGCGGCGTCAAAAAGCCTCACCGTTACAGGCCCGGCACCGTCGCACTGAGAGAGATCCGTCGCTACCAGAAGTCCACCGAGCTGCTGATCCGCAAGCTTCCTTTCCAGCGTCTGGTCCGTGAGATCGCTCAGGACTTCAAGACCGACCTGCGCTTCCAGAGCTCCGCCGTCATGGCTCTGCAGGAGTCCAGCGAGGCCTACCTGGTGGGTCTGTTCGAGGACACCAACCTGTGCGCCATCCACGCCAAGAGAGTCACCATCATGCCCAAAGACATCCAACTGGCTCGTCGCATCCGCGGAGAGAGGGCTTGAAGCAGCCCCTCCATCACAACGGCTCTTTTCAGAGCCACACACATCCAATAACGAGCTCATGTTTTAACACGGGTTACTCGAAGTTCATTTAAAATCAAAACTTTATTATTTGCTCTTAAATAGTTGTATATAATTTTATTGATTGTGGGATCTGAACATCAATTAAAATGTTCTCATTGACCACTGACCCTCCACAACTACCCATTGTTAACTGCATTGGCAAGCACCTGGCATGTGTCCTGCTACATTCCACAACACCTGCTCTGTGTGAACAAGATCAGCTCTGAAGGCTACGAGAATTATCAAATGTCTTGAATCAAACTTTCATTTCATGTGAGAATCACATTTATCTATTTGTTTACTTGACTCTTAACATGTCAAGATAATATGTTCATTGGTCTAAGATCACATTTGAGGCTTTTGAGAACTATCAAAATAAGTGGCATAAAACAACTTTAGGCACTGTACACTGGCTGCCTTGATGTTTGCTTCTTTATTTTCTGTACTGTTGAGACAAACAATTCCTTGTTGCGTTTTCAACACTGAATAAGTTATTATTGGATGTTTAAGTCCTTCCATTGATGACTCCATTCATTAATACACTTAAACATTCTGAACATCAACCTTATGCAACATGCACATTTTAATTTAATGAGACAAAAACATTTATTTTGTATTTTTGTATTGTTCGTAAACTATGAATGTATAATATATATATGTATAGATAAAAAGTGGAGTATATTAACCTTTCAGTATTGGGAATTACCTTGGTTTGTTTATCTTGTTAGAGAGTTTCTGAAACTAAATTATTCAAGTAATTAAAAAAGTAAGAGATTTGCGAAAGCTATGTTTTGGGTCTGAGAGAATAATATATAGTATTATATTAAGAAGTAATATTTGAAGAGCGATTTTCTATAATGTAGTTTAATTTAATTGTTAACAATTAGATTTTATTTTTTGTATTCATATCAGAATCTTTGGTTATTTAATAATGTATACAAACAAGTAGTCCTCAGTGGTCGAATACGTTTTCTTAAAATACTTTTTTTTGTCTTTTAAAATCAAACTTCCAGACTATCATCATCAGAGTGGAATTTAAGATTGTTAAATGACAGAGAGAGAAATGAATCTGTATATTAAAGCAGCATTGATAATGTTGAATTATTGACACGGGATTGTCTAATTCTATTTTTGCATTTAGAAAGCATGTGTCGTGTAATCGAGCAGCAAGCAGAGACTCAAGTGACATCCAGCGGCGCCTGTAAGTGTGTGTTTGCTACTTGAATCAAACGTCAAATGTTTCGACTCAAGTCGAAGAAAGTCACATTAAAGACATTCAGATGTGAGATAAGAAGACTCCTCTAACTTAACATGGTTTGAAGATGTTTCTATTCATTTTTCAACTTTTATAGGAGAAAAACGAGGAAGAAATCTGCGAGTACGAGCGCTGACGACAGCAAAGAGGTGAAGTTATAACGATTCACAGCAAATATTGCGAATCCAGTTAAAATGTTCGTGTGTTAAGCGGGAAAATAAACATGTCCGCTTTCACAAATGTTCAGTAAAATAATGATTTATTTGTCCCATGTTGTTGTTTTTCAGCTTGAAAGACGAAGAGAAAACACAGGAGCGGAGAGGAGCAGAGAGACGCTGCTCGCTGGAGCTGCAGCCGCCTTCACTCTCCACGGTTCTCATGGTGAGTTTAAATCCATCCCACTCCCCGCGCATGTCAGTCTAGTCTGACCCGCGTTAGATTGAGAATCTGAAATCATGGCAGAAGTCGCTCCAGCTCCCGCCGCCGCTCCGGCCAAAGCCGCCAAGAAGAAGAAGACGACGAGCAAGTCTGGCCCCAGCGTCAGCGAGCTGGTCGTCAATGCTGTGTCCGCCTCACAGGAGCGCAGCGGAGTCTCTCTGGCCGCCATCAAGAAGGCTCTCGCCGCCGCTGGATACGATGTGGACAAGAACAACGTTCGCATCAAGACCGCTGTTAAGAAGCTGGTCGTCGCAGGAACTCTCATCCAGACCAAGGGCACCGGAGCTTCCGGCTCCTTCAAGCTGAGCAAGAAAGAAGCTCCTAAGGTCAAGAAAGCTACACCTAAAGCCAAGAAACCAGCAGCAGCCAAGAAACCAGCAGCGGCCAAGAAGGCCAAGACCGCCGTGAAGAAGACCGCAGCCGCCAAGAAGTCCCCGAAGAAGGCGGTAAAGAAGCCAGCAGCGAAGAAAGCAGCAGCCAAAAGTCCCAAGAAGGCCGCAAAGAAGGTGGTAGCCAAGAGCCCCAAGAAGGTGGTGGCGAAGAAGAAGCCAGCAGTGAAGAAATCTCCTGCCAAGAAGGTCGTTAAACCCAAGGTCAAGAAAGCAGCTCCTAAGAAGAAGTAGTCTCTCAAATCTCCGCTTCCATTAAAGGCTCTTTTCAGAGCCACCCAACTCCTCTACAGAGCAACTGTCACTCAACATGTCACATGCTGTCAATAACTCACTCATTCAATGAAGACGTGAGCCAAGTTTAGACCGAGGTTCACCTGTAAAGTCGGTCTATTTAGTGCGGTCAAGTGAGCCGTAATCTAGCTGCAACAAATCTTACGCTAAATCACTGATATAGTGACATTTTCTCTCTATAGATTCTAGAGACACTACTTTTCTAGATTTAAAGTGGCACTTGTGTGATGAGACCAGAGTCTACAGATGTGTGTGAGACTGTTGGAAGAAAAGTGGTGGAAATATGAAATTTATTTTCTGCTGATCTGTCATAATTTCCCGTTTATAATTTTGTTTTCTGGCAAAATAATTAATTTACGGTTGTTTAATAATTTAATTACTGACTTATGACGTTATATTTGCTTAAAAAGCTGTTTGTTCACAATGTATTTTATAATATTTTATTATTTAAAAAAAAAAAACGTAATAGTTGACAAAGATCTGACTTAATTTTCATCTTCAGCAGAATTTGAAGTATAAGTGAACAAAGTTTAATGTATTTATATGGGTAAAATAAACATGAATTACAAATAAATAAATAAAAACATTGTGCGTAGACTTTCACAAGATCAAGTTAAACGTTAAAGGGTTATTGTTTAATTTATAGTTCTAGATCTTTTTTTTTAATGGCTAGATTAATCTAAATATCCTCAACGGTTGACTAAGAATCAATTCAAGCAGCTGGTGCTCGCAAAAGTTTCTTAACTTCCTCTCAAGAACCACAAAGCTTTTACTTTTCGTGAAACTTCACCACTAAACGTCATTTATGGCATATCTTCTATAGATCAGTTTAAAAGTGCATATGATCAATAAAAACATACAAACGTTCAGTTCCAGTTAACGTGTGACCACGCCTCTGAAAGCGACCCCTCCGCACACTCAGCCTTTCATTGGAGGACATGTTTAAGAGCGAGCGCTTGGCGTGAGAGGGAAAGAACCGCCCTCTACTCACGGATATATAAAGACACTGTCCGGAATTTTTAAACATACTTCGACATTATCTACAACAATGAGTGGCAGAGGCAAAACCGGCGGCAAGTCCCGCGCTAAGGCCAAGTCCCGTTCTTCCAGAGCTGGCCTCCAGTTCCCAGTCGGTCGTGTCCACAGACTGCTAAGGAAGGGAAACTACGCTAAGCGTGTCGGCGCTGGTGCTCCCGTCTACATGGCAGCTGTGCTGGAGTATCTGACCGCTGAGATCCTGGAGTTGGCTGGAAACGCTGCCCGCGACAACAAGAAGAGCAGAATCATCCCGCGTCACCTGCAGCTGGCTGTCCGCAACGACGAGGAGCTCAACAAGCTGCTCGGAGGAGTGACCATCGCTCAGGGTGGTGTGTTGCCCAACATCCAGGCAGTCCTGCTGCCCAAGAAGACCGAGAAAGCGGCGAAATCCAAGTAAACGACTTATCATAACAAACTCAACGGTTCTTTTAAGAGCCACCCACCTCAATCCAGAGAGCAAGATCCTGTAACAATTTAAATTATTGAATTATATTCAATTAGAGCTAAGAACCAAACGTGTCCGCTTTTCTCGTTTAATGTAGTCCAACTTAAGCATTAGAGTTTATTTTAAGTCGAAGCGCTTTCACGAAAAATTGATTGAATCTGAATTGTTTGACGGGCTTCATGTGTTTGCGGGCCACATTTGAGTTGGACTCGTGTACACAGAAGCAAGTTTAAAATGTAGCATCACATCAGTTGTTGCTGTGGCTCGCAGAACGGAAAATGACATTTACGTTCATCAATCGAGGCTGCAGCAGTGCTGGGAGCTCGGTTTACACGAGTAACGTGGACTTGTAAGTCTTTGTCGACAGTCTGAGATGTGGTGCGGCTCGTTTGAGGTGAGCTTTCCTGGGTGTTTGCTTGATATCTGTTCTTCCGCAGTGATGTGTGATCGTATGATTCCCATGTTTACAACACTGACACTACCAGTTTCAGATTCTGATAAACGACATCCTTTCAAATATTTGATTAGCCCCACATGCTGGGTCAAAAACGTATTTTAATCAGTATATGTTCTTTCCAGTGTTACAAATTAAACTTTTTTGTTTGTTTGTTATGCAATGATAATAAATAAAAAAAATTAAATTAAATAAAAATGAACAGCCATACACTACAGTCATTAATCAATATTTAAGTAGCTCTAATCTTGTGTTAGATACTGATAAAATTTGCTCCCAAGCATGTTAAATTCGTGTCAGGTCAAAAGTGCAGCAAAGACACTGTTTTATAATCTATCATATTGCACTTTGTAATGGCACACTGAAAATGCGTTTTTTAAAAAAGCGTAATTGGACATAAAAAATAGTTGACATTATCAGTTCTAAAATCCAGATTAGGTTCATGATTGTGAATTATATATTTAGATTCCACATTCTTTCAAAGTGGTGAATGTTTATTTTAAAACAAAATTATATATACATATACAATATTATAACATACGCCTATAGACTTATAATAGGCTAAAATGTCAACATATTGAAACAATCTTCAAGTATATTTCCTGACAGTGAGGTTTCCTCAATAATGTTCTCATCAGCTGGTGATATTTTGGACTGTGTGATCACTCCTGTTACTCAAGTCTTTCTTATGTGCAAGATTAAAGGACCTCCATAAAGTGAGTTTGATATGGAATATTTGCACCGCAACCTGTCCCCGTCTGTTATGTCCGAAACTAATTCAATGATCACGGCAGGTCTAACTTCCAAAATTCTCTTGAGCTACAGCGTTTTGTCTGTTGGGATTTGATGAGATCTTATTTTGATGTCTTGCTGAAATGAAAGTTATTTTAGGATGATTAACAACATCTGTCACTTCCCTACACCCTACTGTCCTGTCACAACCAAGAGAAGAAAATAAATTATATATTCAACTCAGCTCTCACTTTTGGAATTTATCAAATACACACATGTATCAGATCATAGTGTTTCAGCTTCCTTCATCCATACAGAGTGGTTTTCTCTTGGCGGAGAGCTTTATGTGAAAATCTGTATGTATGCCTCATCAACAAAACTATTTATTTTAGTTAATTAATAATTAATTCGTTTTGAATTACAACAAGATGCATGATGGTAATTCATAATAAGGTAATATCTAATGATGAAGAGATGCGTGTTCTTTTTTACATTCAGAAAGTTAATTTTCACCTCTTAGACATATAATCCAAGAGGTTGATTCGCTGTGGCGACCTCTGAAGGGAGTAGCCGAAAGCAAAAGAATAAGAAGACGTATAATCCACGATTAATATGAATTAAAAGATGAATCTATAATAAATAAATGTGAACCTGAAGTTCATATGTAATGTAAAACCATCATAACGTTTGTATTGACTGGAGGGCTTTAACAAGTGACGTCACCGCATTTTTGGCATTGTTTTTTAAAACCACCCCCCCTGTCTTCAAAAACGTCCGCTTGGTTTATATAAGTGCAGCGGCTTCAGTGTAGTTCAACACTCGAAGTTTGACCACTCGAGCTACTACAATGTCTGGACGAAGGAAGGGCGGCAATTAAGTAGTATCTTTGGAAAGTGACAAAGTAAATCAAGCAAACATATCCGAACAGGAGAGAGTTCGAGCTCTGTTTTTACCAAGAACCCGAATTGAGGAAATTCTTAGAAAAGTACACGAACAACATAAAAGACAGCAGATGGAAAGTGGCAGATCGACTCGTCTGTCACAATCGACATCATCAACATAGTTGTGAAATTTTGGACAGGCAGAGTATCTGATCGTGGCTACTTTCCTGGGCAGATTCTGCACAATCCTCGAAGAGCCTTATAAACCTTTGGATGAGTTTGGAATCTGGTATGGCATCCGCAAATATAGGGTTAAATTAAACAACACCAACTCTGGAGCCGCACGGATTCCAAATGCAGTCTCTCTTGGCCCTTACAGCGGAAGAATATTCCACCCCGGTCAAGCTACAAGGTGTTTTGTATGTGACAGCACGGAGCACCAGGTGAAAGACTGTGTTGAAATAAAGTGCTGGAAATGTGCGGGCCACAAAGCCAAGGAGTGCACACAGGCAGCTGCATGTAGCCTGTGTGGGGGGTCGCATACCTTTTTCCAGTGTCCCAAATCATACAATAACATCGTAAAAAGCCAGAAACGATCTAATCCAGTTGCCTCTACTGGGACCACCAAGTCAAACCATCCAACAGAGGGCGCTAAAATACCATCTAATGCCCCTCTGACTGTCGAGTCCCGGAGACAGGAGGCACAGAAGACCCTCAACGTTCCGGTAGGAAGAGGAAGAGGATTTTCCCCTCGACTCTCCCAGGAAGCAACTCCAGGAAGCGCGGCGGAGGAACAAGTGGTCGACAGGAGAGGAGGACAAGCGGAGGCAGCGATTCCACGGCGCAGCCCACCAGTCCATGCAGCGGAGGTCCAGCTTCCTGTGACGAGTGAAGGCAGCAGCAGCAGCGAGGGTCATGGAGACGAGTCGGAAAGTGGTGATTCAGATTCCTTTCGAAGTGAGGAATCTGTCACTGACGAGGGATCTGGTGAAGACGTGGAGCAGCCAGACGCCGCGTCGAAGGTTCCCACGGGTCACGTGAGTTGTAAACGAAACCGAGTATCCCCGAGTGAGTGTGTAAATGTCTGTGAGAAAAAAGTTCGCAAATTGTAATTCATCGATATTAATATGGGCGTCATCTCCGTGGCAACATGAAACTTGCGAGGCATTAAATCTAAAGGAAACAGAGACGCAAAAATCAACACTCTTATCCACACACACTATGACATTATATGCGCACAAGAACTGAGACTCACGACGAGGAAAGATGTAGAACACGTGACTCAACTCTGGACAAAAGGATCATCCGCGATCTCCATAGGTTGTGATAAGGCTGACGGTGTTGCAATATTTTTTAAGAACAAAATTGATATTTTTAAAACAAGGGAAATAATCCCAGGACGAATTCTATTAGTTGATTGTTTTTATATGGGCACTAAATTAAGAGCCATAAATGTATACACTCCTCCAGACGCTGCCACCAAAGTAAGGATTTTTAAAAAAGTACAAGAATTGTTGACTGCCGGGTATAATACTGTATTGTGTGGTGATTTCAACGCATACACAGACGAAAAAGACCGAGTACCTGTGAAACCCCTGAAACTGCCGAGAGAGGGGAAAGCACTGAAGGAGTTGAGTGAAAGTTGTGACATGAGAGATGTTTTTAGAGTTTTGTACCCGCACAAAATAGATTTTACCCGCTTTGACGTGAAGGTCAAGACACGGATAGACCGAGTATATGTATCAAAAAGTGTAAAACCGGTGTATTATAAAACAAAACTTTTGATCAATTCCGATCATTTAACAGTTGAGACGGGATTACTTCTAGGAGACTGCGAACAAAGAGGTTATTGGAAGTTAAATATTGATGTACTACAAGAAAAAGACGTCATAGAGGAACTAATCGCTGAAATGCATCTAATCAAGAACCTAGAGGTATTTTTTCACTCTAAGCGAGAACTCTGGGAGTATATGAAGGAAAGATTAAAAAGGTTCTTCAAATACAAATGTAAAGTTTTGAATAAACAAAAAAACCAAAGGTACAAAGAACTCATGATGGCGTACATAACTATTTCAACAATAAATAATGAAAATGGTGAACAGATCACAGAAGAAAAATTAAAAAGGGAAACGATCAAAGCACTTTGTGAAGAAATGTATAAAGAAATCGAAATATCAGAAGCACAAATGAAATATTTTATAAATGACAAAGAAATACCAAACCTTCAATACAACAACTCGCTATACATGAAGTAAAAGAAGCCATTTTGCAGTTAAATCGAGGGAAAGCTCCAGGTCCGGATGGACTTCCTTGTGAGTTTTATCAGTTTTGTGTTGAAGAAATTTCTCCGTTACTTACTGTAGTTTTTAATGAAGGAATAACATCAGGGATCCTCCACCCCTCCTTTTATAAAGGTGTGATGGCACTTGTTTTTTAAAAAGGAGACTGCAAAGACCTCAACAACTGGAGGCAAATAACTATAACATTGATTACAAAATATTAGCAAATGTCATAATGAACCGACTGAACCCGATTTTGGGGAAAATTATTGCACAAGAACAAACCTGTGCAATAAAGGGGAGGTTAATGTGGGACAATCTTGCAACTCTCAGAAATATAACGGAAAATAAACAAAACTTTTACATTCTAACACTAGATCAAAGGAAAGCTTTTGACTATGTATCCAGAGATTACTTGTGGCATGTTTTAAAGAGTTATGGTTTTAAACAAAGTTTTATTGATAAAATCCAACTGTTGTATGCTGATTCCACTGTGCAAGTTAATGTAAATGGAACTTTAACTGAACAGTTCTGCATAAAAAGAGGCGTCAAACAAGGCTGCCCTCTGTCTGCAGCATTGTACGTCCTCGCTATTAACCCTCTCTTGAGAAGGATTAAAGAAGACCTAAGGTTAAAGGGTACCGACACAACTGATGGAGAGAGGGTCGTAATAATGGCGTATGCAGATGACATTGTTGTAGTCGTAAAAAAATCAAACAGAGTTGGACATTATAAACGAACATCTATGTAATTATGGAAAAGCCTCTGGAGCTAAATTGAACCAAAACAAAACCGAGAGTGTGTGGTTTGGTGAAATAAATAACAAACCAAAGATTAATATAAAAGACCAAAATGAAGTTTGTATTCTTGGAATCATGTTTTCTAATGTATGTAGCTACGAGGAGAACTGGAAGAAAAAAGAAAAAGGTCATAGAAGAACTTGGAAAATGGGACAATAAAACCACAAATTACAAACTAAGAATTTCAATCATAAAGACCTTTGTATTGTCGAAATTAATTTTCTTAGCAAATATCTTCCCTCCAAAAGCCCATACGATGAAGAACATAAATAAACAGGTAGTACATTTTATTTGGGGAACCACCAGAGAAGTCACGACACGTAAACTACTCTATAAAGACCGTATATACGGGGGACTCGGAGCAATGGATTTGCAAATAAAATTAAACATCGCTTTTTGTAGGAATATGTTACGTTCTACGATGCTGAACCCAAGAGCAGACAGAGGCGAAGTTCCAGAGAGTACAAAAAGGGGTTTATTGGATGAAGGGGAAGCAGGTAGTTGAAGGGGAAGCCGGAGGGAGAGCGAGATCGGCGAGCTGGAGTGAGGGATCCGAGTTACTGCAGGCAGAGGAACAAAAGTTAGATGAGGTCCGAAAAAACAACAAGAGACTTGAGTACGAGAACGAGGTAACAAATAAACTGAGCCAGTCACGTATAGTTACCACGGTAGAGTGAAGTACGATCTGGCGCCGACCGCGGGGAATCCAAGGGTTTATGAAGGGGGATCAGGAACAGGTGAGTGTGATTGGTGATGAGGACCAGGTGTGAGGTGAGACGACAGGAGGAGTGGCAGCCCAGGGGGAGGGGAACACAGCAGGCTGCTGTGACCACAACAGGAATATTGCTTCAGCTATCAGTCGAAAAACAATATGGATCGGTCTTAAATCAAGATGGGAAAAGAAGAAGGGAAGAGCAAGAAGTGGTTTCCCATATTACCATCTTATATATAGTGACTTTGTAACGAAATATGAACAATTGAAAATTAACTGGATCAATGACTCAAGTAAAAATATTTAAAAGATAATTTCAGACATGTTCCACGGTGGTTTCCATGAATACATGCAGCTGAAAACGTGCCACTTCAAAACGTGTGTTAAAAATGTTTTCTCTAAGGATATATCTGAGAACACTAGGGACGTGATGTGGCTGGTTTCGGTCGGTAGACTCGCAGTCCGCGCAGTTGTCAAATGGAGTTGCTTCGTTAAAACTAAACAGTGTCCCGTCGATCAATGTCGGCAGGATGAGACCCTAGATCATCTTCTTTTGGAGTGTCAAAGGACAAAAAGCATCTGGGCAAGATTAAAAAGTATTGGACTGGACATTGAAATAAAAAGGAGCACAGTAATGTATGGAGTGTTGGAGAATATGCCACAAGAACAAAAAGTTATATTGGTTCATAATTTGTATTGTTGTTTGTAAACTCTGGAGGACACGATGCATACTGCTTATTCACAATAAGGTCATATCAATTGAAGTCACTTTTAAACAAATTTTTAACAGAACTCAAAAGACAAAGGACAATGGACATGAATGAAAAAAAGTGTAGACAGTGGAGTTTTTTTAACCACGATCTTCCTCTCTCTCTGTGTTTGATTGGAGTCTACTGACTCCTTTAAGAAACATCTTAAGACGTTTCTATTTGTTCAGGCTTTTCCTTGATTTTCTGGAACTCCTGTGGTGTTATCAGTTTTATCTTGATCTTTAAAATACATACTTTATTGAATATTGTTTTGATTGTTTAAGCGCTTTGTGACCCTGGTCTGGAAAAGAGCTATACAAATAAAAATGACTTACTTACTTACTTACTAACACTAAAAACCAATAACTAAAGCTCTGGCTCATTGGAGGTTATTCGGAACTCCCGCAAGAATAGAATAGAGACATGTTTGGTTTGTATATTTATATATTCAGAATCCATCCACCACAATGGCATTGCATTCTTTATGATTTATTTCTTACAATTACAAAACTTTGACAAAAAACAAAGCAGAATTATAGTATTTGAACCTTTTAGAAGTTGTCAATTGGTTTTTAGTGCGTTATAATCTTGTGCGTAAATATATCTAGCTTAATGATGTTTTAATGATATTTTTAAAATAATTTCCCACAATTTAATTAAGAAAAAGTACATTCTGTTCTCGATTTGAATTAATACAAAAAATGTGGAATTATGAATGTAATATCACAAAATCAAGCTATTGGTCAACAATCACCAAAACTCACAGGGAGTTGATTCCAATAAAAGTGAAACTATGCAGATCTAACTGTCAAGTATGTGCTTGTAACATGACCCAAACCTTTATTTAAAATGAACAATAACTAAAACACACAATATTTTGCAAAGATAGAAGATACAGATTTCTTTGTATCAGTGCATTCACATTCTATGACCTTAATTACCTATATTTTTTAAAAGTGGTATTAGATTAGATTACTAACAATTTATATCTTAGTTTCTTACAATTACAAAGCTTTGACAAAAACAAAGGTAGAAAGTCAAAGTCCTGAAATTGTCAAGAGTTTAATGTCTTCTGTTTTTTAACATCTTATCCGATATTAAATTCACTCGAAAATAATTAAAAAGAATATATGCATTTCAAATCGGATTCCTCCAATCAGTAGCGACGTTATGTTCCTGTAGGCGGCAGGCGTGCACAAGTGACCAATCAGACGGGGGAGAAGAACAAGGCGTCTCAGTGACGCGCGTGCGCCTAACGGTTTAAAATAGAAGCCAACGCTGCTCTCGCTCATACTTCTCTGTTGAAGAAGACAACTCCACGACAATGGCAAGAACCAAGCAGGAAAGATCCGACCAAGTGCGAGTTTTAAAGTTCAGAGAAGACAAAAAAAACAATAACCAACATGTGACACACTTGTGGTTCTCTGTGTGAGCATCTCGTTTCCTCCTTCTCTTTAATAATCGTCCCTGTTTACTTTCCACTTAGATTTCCAAAGAACGTGGTTTGAAACTCGCATAGTTACCCCCGAGCAAGTCCATGCGACTGTTTTCATGCGCTCCCTTCTTTTTGTCTGACTCCCCGTTTGTCTCAGCTACTCTGATGTACGCCATGTGCAAAAATATCTGTCTGTCTGTCTGTCTATCTACACCCACTGAGCCTTTAAGTCCTGTTTATAATCGTGCTCCACAACAAGAACACACCAAGATAACTATTTAACTGCACCTCTTGTTATTTATGTAAATATGATTGTGTATATATTATATAGCGCAGATTTATCTTTTATTCCATTTAGATTTTCTTTCTCGTTTTTATTTCTGGGTGTTTTTATTTCTCTTGCTGCTGTTAAACCGAATTTCCCCTCGCGGGACTAATAAAGGTTTTCTGATTCTGATTCTGTGCTCTATTTTTGACCAAAGTATAGACGATATATATTTTTTGGAAAAATATTACAATAGGTCGTTTTAATTCATCATTAACTTATCATGTATACAAGTCCAACAGTCATTTATCAATTGAAAGTGTATTTTATATTTAGACGTCTAAATCCAGACATATCAAATCAACGTCTCTTTTTAAACCAAAACTAGACAATTTAATTAAATAGTTTAAATAACGAGCATTGACCCTAAAAATAATTGCACAAAACGTATTAAAACTGGTGTCCAAATATTGGACTTAAGTGACTTGAATGGCCATTGCTCAATATACATTTAAGTTTAGATTTAGTCTTTATTAAGATGTTTAATCAACGTCTAGATTAAGACCAGGTTTAGTATTTGTACATTTATGCATACAATCATGCCAACCGTGTATATAACAATGACTATACAGTATATCACTCACTATCAATCTATGCTCAATACACTTTATTACAAACTGTCTAGCTAGGTTATTAACCTAAAGATAAATAAGATAGCGATATTTATATTTATACGATCATGTATGCTGTATGCAAGTACTTTAACGTATGTAATACATTCTGGCATGTACATCCGCAGTTTAAGAAACATATTTTTAATTTTCATACGTTTGTCCGAATCTCTAACATGTTTTGATATGCATTTGAATAAAGCTAGTTTATACATTTTCATTTAGGATTAACTAACCTAGCAACACATTGGGCATGCCTTTATTTTTAAGTCAGTGTATCTCTACTTGTGAACTTCAGTAGATACATAAACAGACTTTATTATTCCCTCTTCGGGAAATTGGGTTTACAGTTGACAGCAGACTATGAGTAACAGCCACCAAACAATGTTATTTTGACATTTTAAAGGAAATCGGGCACCACCCATTTAAAACTTACTAATTACTTTGTAAAGAATAATTAATAATAAAGTCTGAACACAACTGTAGTTTTATTACATTTAATGAAACTAAAGCAATTAAGTTTAATAATTATCACAAATAGAGAAATTGTTAATATCACATTGGTTACATGTTTCTAACATAAAGAGTAAATCCCCAAATACGTAGACATTTATTGTATTTACCAATGAGGATAGAATAGTTTTTTTTTATTGTACCAACACATTGCATATTGAATTTCCACAACAATTCATTTGTTTGCAAAATAAACAAATTGAAGATAATTGAAAACAGAATCTCAGTACAGCGTGTTCGTGTGCAGATGGCTGTAGCTGCGGTTTGTGTATGGATGTGGACGCGCACCTGGATTTGTTATAGTTGATAACAACTTCATGTTTATATGAATCACTTTATGTCTAGTTAGATTTGTTTTATAAATCACTACAATCTCATATAGTGCAAATATTAAATTACTAAATTAAATTGTTGCCATGCCATTTGAAAATCTCGGCCATGGCTTTTTTAAAGAGAACAAGATCGAATCGTAAGTATAGCTGGCAAAGTCGGCTGCCGACATCTGAAAAAACAATTCCATCATTTTTTAAATCTCTGAACTGGAGTGCAAACATTTTATTGTGGATGATAAATAACTGACTTCTGAATCACCCTTGTGAGTTGCATATGTGATTAATGCAAATATATATATATGAAACACCAATTAAAGCAAATAAACCCAAAAGAAGATCAATGAACTGTATACTGTTTTTTTCACACTAGCAAGATACGAAGGATGAGTCCCTCTCGTCACAGTGGAGACTGGAATCTAGGAGAGTTCGGGATTCTATTAGTTGAGATTGGAATTCTATATTTTAAGATTGTTTTGAGTGGATGATACTTGTTTGTTAGGCTTAATCTCTTATGTTAGACAGTCAGGCAGTTTGAAGGTATTTGGATGTTGTTAAGTGTCTTTTTGGATGAAGATGAAGACGAAGACAACTGAGCTCCAGTCGCTACATTAAAATGAAAAAAACATTTTTGTCTATAACTCTAAAAAGAACAGATTATTCTAAAAATAATCCCAACGCTTGGAATTCCAATCTCTCCTAGGAGAGTTCCGGACTCTCCTGGATTCCAGTCTCCAACGTTAACAGTATAGTATATATATAATATATATATATATATATATATATATATATATATATATATATAAATAAATGACAAAAGACAAAATGTAATATGTTTATACAACAAACAATATAGCCATTTAAATGTAATGCTATTTTGCTCAGACTCCATTAAATAGATGTTGAAACCTTGTTAAGCATAATGGAAATGAGCCCATCGCTCTACTATTTGCCCTCAAAATAAGGCAATAAAACACTCGCAAGATATTACAATATAGTCATCTAGTGTAGGGGTCCTCAACCACTGGGCCGCGGCTCGGTACTGGTCCGGAGGAGGGTCCACCTGCAGCCGGTAATTTCAGACGGAATGTAAATCCAGACAGGAAGTTGTTTTACACGAGAATTTTTTTTTTTTTTTTTTTAAACGGCGCCATTTTTAAATACCTGTTTACAATGCATGTTTTTATAACTAAACTGTAACATATTCAAATGATAAAAAACATGATTTGTATATCGAACGACAAAGCGTGATTCAATTCAATTAAACGGGGAGTTAGTTGAACGTTCAACACGTATTTAGTTTATTTATAATTAGAAACAACACGACTAGTTAGTAAACAGAGCGTTAAAGATACTTCTGGCAGATAATGGATGATCTAATGATACCTGCTACGTTATGTGACTTAAATAAAAAATAACATTTTTTGAAAACTATACTGCGCATGACAGGCACGTATACAGGTGTGACACGTTCCATGTTTGTTTGTTTTTGTTGTTTATGTCCTCAGCAAGGGTTACCATAAACAAGTACTTATTGTATTGCTATGAACTATTTACTCACTTGTTTATTTCTACCATTATAGAGAATCTCTCAATGTTATAAGATAAAAGTTTTTGCATATTGTTTCAAAATCAAAAATAAATGAGTGTTTATTGGTATAAAATCCTGAACAGTTTACCAAACAGACACTGGAACACTGTACACAATATCTTATCAGTGTCATTCTTCGTATCTGAATAAAACCAATATAAGGCTTAAATATGAGACACTTTCAACAGTAGTTCTCATCTGATGTATTATTTTTTGGTCAACGCTGGCTCTCTCTGTCATGGTTTTCTGTCCTACTATGAATTGGTTAGACATGGGTTCTTCACACGGTAATTCAATGTTGTAGGACTTGCCTTTCATGGAAGTCCCCAAAGTTCTCCATCAAAACCAGGGTCCGACATTTCCTTATTTGTGGAAGGTCAGACTGGAAGAAAAATATGTATTGAAAGAACTTAATGTTTGTTTTAAAAAAAACAGAGGTTAATATTTTGCACATACTGCTGTGAAGTTGTAGGGTGCCGCAAGAAAAAAGGTTAAAAAAGATTAATTGGAACAAGTTAAATGATAAACGTGTTAAGTAGAACCCAAATTTAATATAGTTACAACCATATCTCACCATCAACCTGTAGACTCCACAGTCAACCCCACAAATTTGTTGTGGAGTGTGCTATATAAATCTATATTAAAAAATATATAAATTGAAAAAAGAAAGATAAATGATAATGTGAGCTTTACCACACTTTTTTTTTGCCAAACATTGTTTCGCACCAGCTTCCAGCTGCCAGGACTTACTTTTGATGTAATCTTACTGCAAAGATAACAGATGAGTTTGTAAGCATTGTATAAAAAGGCACTTTGGATTTTTAGTACTGAACACACTCCAAAGAGTATTAATATTGAATACATTTTTCTGTTATTCAACATGTTTTAAAGACACACACATCCATGCAACATGCAACCATGCAACATGCAACCATGTGACATGCAACCTCCAATGTGCATCCCAACATGCAAAACAAACCTTGAACTTCGAACTTTGAACAGGTTCACTCAAATGATTAAATGTGTAATAAGCAAACTGAACAGGTCTACATAATTTGGACAACCCAATCCATGGAGATTGGTAGAGTCCAGAAAGTGCATGAGCCTCTCTTTTGGCTTCATGATCTGCATGAAAATGTAAAACAATTTTGGCAACTTCACAATAGCCATAGTGCCTAAAGTAATGGTTTTGTTTCGTCATTTTTCATCAATTTAACACCAGAAACAACCCTTGATTTCTTATTTGTGGAAATCAAGCTCAATTAATGTTATTTGTTACATAAAATGCAGCCAGAAAAAAAGAATTACTTACACACAACATCCAGTGCCCTGGCTTCCAACAAGGGAAGACAATACAGTCTTTCCCAGCAAAGTCATCCTTAGGACAAAGTTAATCACAAATTGATATATCAGAAATCAGAATCAGAAATCCTTTATTTGTCCCGCGAGGGGAAATTCGGTTTAAACAACAGCAAGAGCAATATACCACAAATAAAACACCCAGAAATAAAATAATAAAATGAAAAAAATCTAACATTTATTATATATTTATATGTTATACATAATATATGGACAAGACAGACAGATCCAATTTCATGTTCTTACGGGAAATGCGAAGGATGGGTCAGCATAATTTGGAGGCAACAAGGTCACTACCACATATGCATTGGCAGTCCACATGTCCAGTCCCTAAAAAAACAAAATTGGAAGCCAACATGTATGCACTGCAACAAGAAGCTATTTTGTGTGTTGTTATTTTACATGTTGCTTGACCACCAAAGATATCACATGAAGACAGCAGTTTGCCACCTGTGTGTTTAAAAGAGTAGGAATGACTGAAAATCCATATGTCTGTTGATGTATTTGTCAATGCCAATGGAGCTCGTTACAAAACTTACCGTTGCCTCCAACTCCTCATTCAGACCCAAGATCCAGAGGTCTTCTCTTCTCAAAATGATGTTGCCAACTTCAGCCACTTGCTCGTGTTGACGCTCATTCCCCAATGTCCATTCAAGCTTTAAATTAAGTAGAAAAGAAAGAGAGGATCATTTAACATGGTTATGTGTCATGCAATTATTACAATTGAATAAAAACCCTTTTCTTACCATGTCTAGCTGCCGCTGACTTGGGTCACAGTCCTAACAACTCGTTCGGCAGACAGTTGTTTTATGTTGCACACCATCTCCTTATCTACATCAAAATAAATAAATTAGAAGACTACTAAAAACACAAGGGTGTTACCCAATTATTGACAGGATGTATAATATATATGTATATACAGTATATATATATATATATATTCACACACACACACACTTACTCGTGGTTGGCAACAAAGTTGGTGCTACAGCTGCATCTTTCAGCAAATGGTCAGGGTTCACACACTCAACTATGTCTTGGTCCTCGGTCATCTTAAGATCACTTGAGAAGCCTGTAGTTGATGTAAAATGAATTAAATTAATTGAATTTTTGTATAACAACATGTTAATTGTATTGATTTCAAAATACCTAGTACAGCTTTTCCATGTACGTCGATTCCCACATTTGAGCTGAAAGTCTTCATAAGTCTGTTTTTTAGTTTGTTGTTCTTCTTGACATTGTAAAAATGAAGGATTGCCCTCATTTGAAAAAGATGGGTGGAGGGGTGTGACATGTTCAAAAAATAATTGTTTTTGTACATTTTGGAAAAAAGTTGCTCGGCAACCTGGCTGTTTATTTTGCCAGCAAGTTGAGGGACTAGGCCTATTTTGCGGAGAACATCTCTCTTGTCCTTGCTATTTCGCTCATGAAACCGATCTGACTGCACATAATGATCAGAAGACCCTGTAAAAGGATGTCCACTTGGATCACTGATAGGCTTTTTTACCTCAAGCCAAGGAAGGGTCACTTCGAGCTTTCCTTGTTTGGCAAGTAGGATGTTGGTCTCAGAGGGTTCTGCCAGACGCCCTTCATGAGGGTGTATGGGCACCCATTCTGGTGCACGAAGATTGGCATGAGTTGCAAGACCCTGTGCAAAGTCATAAATAATAATGTTTGGCAGATGTTTCCAGGGGAAAAAAACATCAACAAAGTCGCGGGGGCTTTCCGCTCTAAGGTCATTACGGGAGCCTGTTGGGTCAAGGCCACACTCTCTGCACAGTTCCCGTATAACATTAACCTTGAAAACAATATTGTATATTTGGAAGATTTAGTTACACATCATACAATAAAGTAGTTATCCACAAATGTGACTGACCCTTTGTTTTTGTAATTCCTCCTTTAGACGCTCCTCAGTCACAGAGATTTCTGCAGTCTCAGAGCCAGGTTTCGAAGGTTTAACTTTCAGATATTCAGTGTTTATAACACTGTCCGACCGGCGTGTCTTTTTCCCAATCCAAGGGGCCCAAAAGTGATAAGTGGGTTTTACTCCAAACTGATTTTGTCCAGTGCCTTTAATAAAAGCAATACACTTTAAAGTCACTGGATTTAATATTTGACATATGAAATAGCAAAAAGGACTGTACTTACTTGCAACAAATCCTCTGCATATCATCTCTTTGGACAATGCCTCCCAGAAGGTTTCTACATTTACCTCTCCAACAAAGTTCTCTGGAGGTTCATGCAGGTCACTGACTGCAGAAAATAAAATAAATGCCAAATATATATTAGTATAGTTTTAAGCAATAACATAATTTCAAAATAAAAGATGAGAACATGATTTTAATGAACATACTGGATAAGTTGAAAACACCCTTCTTATGCAGATCCAAAATCACGACTGGTGGGTAATCACCCCACTTAAGACATGAATATGTGTATTCATGGTCTGTGAGTGCTTCAAAGTGCAAATAGGCATGTAGCACTGTATCAGATGGTGGATATTTCAAACCTGTCAAGTCTTCGAAACACTAAACTGCCCTGCTCACTGAAGTATGCACCTTGAAAAAAAATAAACATTTTTACATGATACATTCATTTTTTGCAATATAAATATTTATGAACAATGTACCTGGAGAAGACTTAAGGTTAAACACAATGAAATGTCAAGAAGTATATGATCATTAAAATTGTGTAACCGGCCTTTCCACTCCTGATAGCGGTAAAGCATTCCACAGAGTGGGCATTGCTTGCAGTAGGTGGCTACATCTAAAATATAAATATACATTTATTAGAGGACACTTATGACGAATACAATGCACATAGTTTGATATAACCAACATACCTTCAATGATGGAGGAGGATGTAATTATTTTTGCCTTCTTTGTTATGAGTATGGGATCACTGAGAGGGGTGACACCTGGACAACTCTGACAGCTACTCTCATCTGGAACTAGGTTTTTTGAATAATTTAAAGCAAGGGATAGTGCCCTCAAATCCTTGGGTAGATCAGCAGGTATCTTTTTATTTTGATAAATGTATGATACCATGTTCTGTAATATCAAACCTTTCGGGGGATAGAAAGGAGGACCTTCGTTTTGGCACTCTGCGTGTGACGTTTCCTCTGGTGTCTCCAGTTCAGAGTTTTTCTGAAAAAGCTCAGGTTCTGTTTTAAAAACATGCCATTTAGCAATGTATCTGTGCATGCAAGACCTTCGGATCTTTGAACAGGGACAATGCCATGTGTTCATTTTCTTGTTGTACACAACCATGACACGGCCCAACTGGCTGTAGTAAGACACCACAGGCTCAAACACTGAAACAAAGATTTTTGTTTCAGAGGTGGAAGACAAGGTCCGGACAGAAAGTGGTACATGGTTAGCATTGGCAAGCTGCAGCAAAGCAATGCATGACCTCTTTCTTCCACTAGTAAACCACTTTAACTTGACCATCTCAGCTAAAACATCTTCTTTTAACGATACTTGCTCTGCTGTGGATGTGCAGTAAGCAACAGACCGAATATGTCTCGCCACTCCGCCGTGCAACATCCATGTCCACCTGCCATTCTGCAGAATCACAAGCGATCTTGTGCTTTTCACCTCACATCTTCATTTGGACATGAAGAGGAACACTGTGTCCTTTGATAACTTTAAGGACAGCATATATACCATTCTTCAAGTCGATGACCTGACTTCTATGGTGGAATGTGGCATCAATGAGATGCGTCCCTTTTTTGGTGTGCCATCGCTCAAAATGTTTTTTGAGGTTCTTCACATTCATAAGAATGTTGCAAACCTTGCACCGTTGTCGGACTACAGGCTGCACACGAACTCGGCCTCTCACTGATGGGGTTGTCAGCATGTCAGTGGCTGCAGGAGGAAATTCTGAAGTCGGTGTAGTTGGTTCGCTGGCCATGGGTGAGTTATGTCTACTTGCTTCTTTAGGCTTGGTTTCTTCTATTGAAGTGGCTTCTGTTGTTGGAGCTGTACTACGCAATTGATGTTTCTTGATGTGCCTAATAAAATAATCTTTTCTAGCAGCTGTATCACCACAATAGGGACAATGGAAGTGAGGTTCTGGTCTGCAGCCCAGCCCGCATCTGTGTATCGTATAATCTGTAAAACATAAAACTGTAAATGGTTAGACGTTTATGATGCAACATATGAGGAACTAACTAAAGATATACTGTACACACCTCCATGGATGATTGCCTTTTTGTAGTGGCTTTGAATGTGTTGTTCAGTTTTGTCCATCCTCGCTGGTTTAAATTTTGTGACCTCACAAAGAGGGCAGTGATAGAAGGAGCAACACTTGCATTTCTCAATTGTTATTTGACTGTTTTCCATCTGTATTGAGATGTGTAACTAAAGGGATTTAAAGATAGCAAACACAGACAATGTTTCAATTTAGAAAAATTAAAAAAACATACAACAGTATAGTTATAATAATAATTACTAACGTTTCATCAATACTCATTTGGTGTGTGTATATATAATGGTATATAAATGTGAGTGTATATATATATATATATATATAAACGTTGCTTGAACCTCAATTGCTTAAAAATAATAATTACTCACTTACTTACTAATGATTTAAATAAACAGAAACAATGTTGTAAGCCTACATTGTGCTTACGTTATACATCTGGAAAAACAAGTAAACAGAAGCATTGCTGAAACTATGTGAAAACATTATGACATAAAATGACAGTTTATAACATTTAAAAAGGCGTAAAAATTGTCATTTAACTTCGTGAAAACGTTATGAAATGACAGTTAACAATTAAAAAAGCGTAAAAAAGAAATGTAAAAAATGTCATTTGTTTATTTTACCGTGTTGTCCTCCATTTAACTACGTAAACGTTATTACATGAAATGACAGTAAACATTTAAAAAAGCGTAAAACTTGTCATTTAACTACGCGAAAACGTTATGAAATGAAAGGACAGTAAACATTTAAAAAACAAAAAAAAAAGGTAATTTAACTATGTGAAAACGTTATGAAATTTAATGACAGTTAACGTTTAAAAGAAACGTAAAAATTATTTAAGGGAAAGGTTAAAATTGTAATTTCTTTATTTTACCGTGTTGTCCGCCATGGTTTTCACAGTTTTAATTGTTTTTGCGTCTTGTCCGAATTCCTCCATCTTCCTCTCTTCGTCTTCGACAAGTCTTTCACGAAATAAAAAGAAGGCGTGGTTAGACTGAGGCCACTTCCTGAATTGACCACTCCCCCAACGCTCGTCTAAACCCACTTCCTGTCTAAATCTACGGTCGGTCTGAATCCTCTGCCTCTGCAGCTGGATATACTTGCAGGTGCGTGGCTGGGGATGATTGAGTGGCGGGTTCTTCCCATTGATAAGGAGCGTCTCTACCCGGAAGAACTCGCCAGAGTATTGCGTTTCCAGACCAGGTTGGCTATCCTTTCGATCTCACTCCTCGCCTTTGAATCAGAACTAGATAATCCTTTGGATACTCCTGACGTTGTCAGCACTTTTATTTACTCACGTGAGTCTTTTTGTCTTTTTGTTTTAGTTGCTGTTGGGACTCCGATCTCCAGCCGTGCCCTGCCTTCGTCCCGAGTGCCTGTTTTGTTTTTTGTTCCTATTACGGACCAGGGCCGGGTCTAGGCAGGGGCAAGAGGGGGCCTGGCCCCCTCAAATAAATGTTGTGCCCCCTCAAACCAGGGCCGGGTCTAGGCAGGGGCAAGAGGGGGCCTGGCACAATGCCCCCTCAAGATTTGTGGCTGCCCCCTAATACATGCCTGTCTAGACCCGGCCCTGTTACGGACCGCTCTGGATTTATTGAAGACTTTTTTTCGTGACACCTCCCCCAGTTTGTAAGATGGAAAGTAAGTTCTTATTTACGAACCTTAAAACACATGTGACATGTGAATACATTTTAAATATGTATTTGAAGTGTTTATTACTAACATAATTTTCAGGCTATAGAATGCACTAATCTTGTTTAAAAAAAATGAATCATGACAGTTGGGTGCCGTTTCTGACCACATACAATGTTATGGAGACAAATGAAAGAGTCCAGAAATCAATACACGTATGTCCATGAAATATAATGTTACTATCCTAATGTACAGTAGCCCATGCCTTTGACAGGAATGGTCATTTCAAAATTGTTGAATTGATGCAAATACTTTTCGGTCTTAAATGTCACTGTAATCAGGAAAAGAGCTTCACCTTAACTTTTTTTTTCCCCACTACATGGTTCTCTGGGTGAAATGAAGACAACTTGATATATATTTAATGTATATTTTTCAAATGCAACCAATGTATAGCATGAAAGCATCTTGTACTTGTACCAGTGTTGTATGTAATTCTGAACTTCTGCTTGTGATGATGATCACATTTCACCCTGAAGAAATCTCCACAATTGTGAAAATCTATCGATATCAGAACACACTTCTAAGTTAGAAATTCATCTTGTACATGCAAGTTCCACAGTACAAAGATACACAGTATGCGTTGATACGCCTCCCCCACTGCTTCTTTAAAATAAAGAGAATGGAAAGTGTGTGTCTGTAATATTTAGAATCTTTGTAACATCAGGTATGGCAGAAGGGAGAGGGGGCATTTTGATAGAGACCTACAATTCTGGCTGCACTGTACAATAACTTGTAATCTAGCCCTGGTTTAAAAGAAAGAGGGAATACTTTCCTCTCACAGGTGTCAGGACACCATCTTTCATCTGCATGAGGTCGACTGAGATCTACATGGAAACACAGAAGACTTATTGTTAAGTGTTAATCGATGCCTGTTGACTCTCCAGTTCATCTTTGAGGCTGTTTTATAGATGATTAAAACATTCATGCATTTTTCCATTATTTTTACTGTACTTCCTTTATGTGGAAACCCCAAAATCAAAATTACCAATGCATTAGTAAAACATATGTTGTTTTTTTGAGCTTTTTCATGTTTGTATTGTCTTTAGGATTTGATTAAAACACAATTGAGTGAATGGTTTCCTGTTAAACAAGTTGTTTTTCTTTAAAAACGGCTGTGAACACAGAGCACTGATGACCGCAGTGATTTACTGTAAACGTTAGTGGGAGGGGTTGTGAAAAAAATAATCTTTCTCTGAATGAAGGAATTTCTTGTAGACGAAATAGAAATGAGACTTGAGTCTGGAATCAGCGATATTAGTGTATTGAAGAAAAAGTAGATTACAAGAATCTCTGGTATAACGATCGCTGCAGAGATATCTCTTTCACCTCATGGGGGCACGTTATCTATAAGAGCAGACATTAAAAAGGAGTGTTCTGTCCTTCACTTATTCTTCCGAGGACAACTGTAACTCTATAGTTGCAAATATCTGAGATCCTTAAGGGATGCGTTTTGTCCCTCCTGTGAACCTTCAGCTTTGCACAAATTATTATTAGAGTATCTTAAGAAAATATATAAAAAATATAAGATATTATAGGGTAACGATTTATGGTGGAAGTTCAGTCTAGTTTTTTGTGGTTCTTTTTTTTACATTTACAATACAGATAGACACTTTATTAATCCCCGAAGGAGAAATTCTATTGTCCAGAAGCAATGACACAAATCATATATACAAACCATAAATGCATACAAAACACATACATACATAATTAAAAGGTCGCCAATATGAACATACAGAACATAGATACACAACTGTATATTCATGTTGTACTTCTCAAACCTGTAAACCTATTTCTTCATTTCCTTCCTCCGAAATGCAGTGACTTAGGCTCGATTCCAATTCTCAGTTTGACCACTACAACTACGCCCTACCACTACGTTTGCGCGTGCCCGCGAAGTGTAGTGGAGTCCCAATTCTGCTTTCGGCGTAGTGATAGTGTTCAAGGTAGTGCCAGGTCTCCCTACAAGAGGTAGTGATGTCGGAGGCACACTTCGCAACCGAGTGCTGACGGAGACGGAAGAATTGTGAGCAACACAGTACATAAATGTGCGTATTCTTGCTAGTGTTTCTTCATAAAATTCATGTGAAAGCATTGTTTTTGCTGATAGTCCATGTTGATAAAATAAAAACACACGGTGAAGATGCTAACGTTAGCAATTGTTTGTTCATAAACTCTTGAGTATGCATCATTTCGACGATATTTCATGCTAATAAACTTTTAAGTTGATAACTTTTAACAGTGAAGACGTTAGTTGTTTTGTATTTCATGTGAAAAGTATTATTTATTGCATATAAAAAACAATGTTTAATTCGACACTAATTAAGCATTGTTTTCAACGATATTTCATGTTATTAAGAGTAACAGTAAAGATGCTATTGTTTGTGTATTTAATGTGAAAAGTATTATTTCTTGCATATAAAAAACGATGTTTAATTTGACGCTAATTAAGCATTGTTTTCAATGACATTTCATGCTAATACACTTTTAAGAGTAACAGTTAAGATTGCTATTGTTTGTGTATTTACTGTGAAAAGTATTATTTCATGCATATAAAAAACGATGTTTAATTTGACGCTAATTAAGCATTGTTTTCAACGACATTTCATGCTAATACACTTTTAAGAGTAACAGTTAAGATGCTATTGTTTGTGTATTTACTGTGAAAAGTATTATTTCTTGCATATAAAAAACGATGTTTAATTCAACGCTACTTAAGCATTGTTTACAACGACATTTCATGTTAAAAAACGTTTAAGAGTAACAGTAAAGATGCTATTGTTTGTGTATTTAATGTGAAAAGTATTATTTCTTGCACTTAAAAATGATGTTTAATTCGACTCTAATTAAGCATTGTTTTCAACGATATTTCATATCATATATTTCATAATGCACTTTTAAGAGAAACAGTGAAGATGCTATTGTTTGTGTATTTCTTTAAAGCAAAGTATTTTATGTAAATCATATGTATTTGTGAAGACAACACTTGTTTTAACATTTTACCACACGTCATTCATAAAAGCAACACAATTGATAATTTCCAGATTATTTGAATGTCTGGATTATAATGTTATTGTTGCCATGTTCTCCAGGATGATGCAGAATGCCCCGAACCGGGTCCAGCACGTCGGGAGCTCCGACACCCACCACTCGCCTCAGGTCCAGCAGGTCTGGATTCTGTCACCGGTCTCCCAGCTTCAAGGCCTGCAACACCGGTACTTGGAGGAGGGAGCAAAGGAGGCATAAAGAGCAACAAAAAGATCTGTCTTGGGAAAATAAATACAAAATGTAGATGGACTTTCTTTTTTGAGTGTTTGTTTAAGCATTATTTAGTTTACGCACTATTGTTGTTTGGTTGTTGCACTTTATTTTGGTTCTGCATTTTAAATGTGTCAGATTGTTTGGTCAAATACAAGATTTGTTTTTACAAGTTCTAGTGTTGTCATTCCTAAATACACATTTACATTCATACTGATACAATAAATACAAATACAAATGTTAAATTATAAACATTTTAATAAAACAAACACTTGGTGAAAATCCTGCTGTAGCTCAGTCTCCACGTTGAACCATAACAGTAGTAAGTTCAAGTTGAAGTTGTTTCTGCAGTTCACTGAGAGAGAACAAGTCTGAGGAGGAAAATTCACACACTATTAGAAATGAACATCAAAAAGAATAGTTTGAGTAAAAGCTAGTCAAAATAAGTTCAAATTACTTCAGGTTTATGTAAGCGAGATGGTAAACATATTAACGATTGATAAACACAGCTACAATACACTCTAAACATAGTTTACAACTGTTTTCATTCTTTTAGAAAAGCAAAACAAACAGGTAAATGGAGGCTTATATTGACCATTGTTATCTTGTAAATGCGGTCTTAAAAATGCATACACATTAATTTACATCACAATAAGCTCCAAACTTTCCCTACCGTTTGCATCGTTGTAGAAAACAACAACAAAGAAACATGTAAATAGATCGCTTATATCGACCATTGCTAGCACGTTTAGCATTCCGTTTACAATTGTGGTCGTAAAAAGTGCATAAACCTCAAAATACATCGATTAACACAATCACAATAAACTCCAAACTTTAGGTCACTAACGTTTGCATTTTTTCGGAAACAACAACAACAAAGAAACACGTTAAAATAGATCGCTTGTATTGACCATTGCTAGCACGTTTAGCATTCCGCTTACAATTGTGGTCGTAAAAAGTTCATAAACCTCAAAATACATCGAACAAAACAACCACAATAAGCTCCAAATGTACTTCAATACTGTTTGCATACTTTTAAAACAAAACAAAGAAACACATCAATCGCTGGTAGCGTTAGCGCGTATAAAACTTATTTTCAAGCAAAAACTTACCGTGAAATTGTCTAACAGCACTTGGATGTTTCGATGATATCTTCTTCTTCGGATAGGTCGGCGACTTGTTGTAGAAAAATTATATATAAAACGATATAACGCAAGGAGCAAAGCCAGTGTTGTTGTTGCAGCAGGTTCTGAGTCGCTTCTGCTGACGTCAGCGGCAACGATTGATGACGTAACGTAGGGTAGACCGGGCCCAAATCTGAAGGGTGACGCGAAGGGCCTACCGGGTTGGAGAAGTGGTAGTGCTAGGGGTAGTGGTAGTGGTAGTGGTAGGGCTCAAACTGAGAATTGGAATCGGGCCTTACTGTAAATGGGTGAGGGAGGAAGGGAGGGAGGCGCGTGCGTAATACTTTAACTTTACTTACACAAAACGGGGTGGAGTTCTGTGCTATATATGTTGAGCAAAACGTCCTCCTCATCAAACTTCATAACCTTCTCAACGTGACAACATGGACCCTCTGAGCGGCAGACAGGAGATCGCGCAGGAGCTGGGTGAGTGTGAACTTCATTACCAGCTTCAGATGTTCGACACACGTTTGGGTTTAACGGAGGAAGAGTGAGTTTTGACTTTGAAAAGCACACTCGATTATTTTGGCGATTTCATTTTTTTTTTTTTTAACTCAAACATCACCTTACTTTTATTCTGTTACAGGAATTACAGTGGAGCAGCTGAGGGCTCTGCAGGAACACGAGAACGACGGTAAATAAAAAAAAAATTGTAGTCGCATAAATAATCTACACAATAAAAAAATGTATAAACTGTTTGTTTTCAGATTAGAAATGACTATATGTCTGACATCGAGCTGGGATACAATGATATTTAAAAACACCAAACACACAAATTCAGTCATGAAACTGTTAAAAAAAAAAATCCTCTGCTGCCTGTTTAGAAAGATTGTTCAACGAGCTGTTTCTAATTTTTGCAATTCTTAATCTGACACAAGAGTCGTATTTTACATATGGTAATACTTGTTATTATCAAATTTATAACGTTTTTGTGATATCTTAGTCTGTTAAAGTGATAGTTCACCCACAAAAAAAATTGTACTGTATTTTAAGCTTGTTTGTGGCAGAAGTTTAAAGATCAACCAGCTATATGGACCGGAAATACTCTGGTTAAATATCGTTTGTGCTAGACAGTAGACAATTCCTCTTGTCAGGGTTTCGTCAGGAGAGAGAGCAGATCAAGGGAGATTGAATCCAAGTTCAAAATGGAGCTTGAGAGAATGGATTCCCAAATGAAAGAAGACCAGGAGCGTGAGAGGAAAAGGATGGCTGATGAGATGAACAAGGAGAAGGCTATGGTGCAGGAGATGGGAGAGGAGCAGGATAGACATGAAGAAAATGGAGGAAGATAGGAAGATGATGGAGGAGCAGATGAACAAAGAAGTGAGCGAGATGATGCAGGATTTTGTGAAGACAATTCCTCTTGTCAAGGTTTCAATACAAGAGGGACGTTACAGACGAGCAGTATATTTTGATGTTTTTAAGTGTCTTTTTGGAGGAAGATAAAGATGAAGTGTCATTCATCCCATTCAAATCTATGCGTGCACACGCACGCATGCACACACACACAGGATTTTTCTGAATGTGAATGTGGCTGACGGTAAAGAACGTACGCGGTTGTGGTAATCGGGTTTCTGGGGTCTTGACAAGGTGAACAGGAAGTGGATGTTTTCTGTCGACAGAACAATCTTCAACTCTCTTGTTGAGATAAACACAAAAATGTTCTTCATAGCCTCCCAGTTCTAATGTTGTAACCCTCGAGAGTTAATACATTTTCTACCGTATCCATAACTGTTGAGTATTTTAGACTTAAACCATGATAATAAAACCCTTTTTTGATGTCTGTCTCTCTAAATATATTTGTTTCTCACTCATTCAACCCCCCCCCCCCCTTCCATTCATATTTCTCTCATCGTGACAAATTACAGCAATGAATGCCTGGTGGAGACTTGCTGTGATGCATTAATTAAAATACTCTCTATGTTGGCTCTCTCTCTCTCCTTTGTGGGAACGTGATACCATCAAATGCAAAATGAAGACAATATATTATGTATACTGTGAAAAATATGTGAGTTCATGTTAATGTGTGTGTGGAGACAGTAGAGTTACTTTTACTTGCGATTATTTCGAACCATCAGTGATTATATTGCAGCGACCCCCACAGTTCACGACTGGTTACCGCACTCAATATATAGTTTTTTTATTATCTTCATTTTTAAAGTGTGAACAAATTTAATATGGAAGAGTTGGGGTTTTAATGAATTATCGTTAGTGTAATTGTAGTATGGTTGTAAAGATCTAACTTTATTATTGCCTGTGTTGTGTCTAAAACACTGGTAATACAAGTTTCTGATTCTGAGTATAGCACAATTTTATTTAGTTTACAATAATGGATTTAGTTAAACAAAGAGTCCACTAGATGGGAGAATTAAAAAAAGAAACAAGAATAAAATAAGATTGTTGAGAAATCTTAATATTTTGTGCATAACTAAATGCTACTTTATTAGTATTTTGCGATTTCTAAAGACTTGTTTTTGTCATACAGTTAACCAAAGTCACTGTTCGGAGTCTACTATTCTCTGTTATAATTTGTTTAAAAAGATCATGAGGTATTCCCTTATTGTTAAACTGCTCAACATTGTCCTGCCACTGGGCCAAGGTTGTCTTCGACAAAGTGTGCAACTCCTCCACGCTATAATCCAAGTCTTTTTCGTGCAAGTCACTTTGTCATCCATTTATTTGTTTGTATGTTGTCCCCTATTCAAGAACCTATGGCGATGGGCGAGCGCGAAGCGGCAGGTGTGGGTGCACTGGAAGCCGTAGCAGCAGACCTACACACGGTCGGCCCAGGCTGGATGGTTGCTTCTTGCAGAACAGCAGCAGATGTGGAATTCGGCAGCCGTCTGGGTATCTGAGCAGCCCTTTTTAGGATAGCAGTCTACAAAAAATACATAGCCACATTTCAAACACTCATATAACAACACACAAGACAGATTATTATAATAGCAGCCATCTTTGGAGCCAGACTTGGTTGCTTGTTGTGTTATATTAAGAGACGAAAATCAATGAGCACGACACCAAAAATATTTTACACTAAAATGTTTTTTCTCAGAAGCTTTTTTTTTTTTCTCAGTGAGCTGGACTTGGGTGACTAAATATTTTAAAGACCTTCAATTTTTGTCATGACAAAAATCACACAAAAGTACAAGACTGTGAAACCGCTGATTGTGGGTTGACATGTATTAAATATTTCCAAAACATATAACACAAGTTTGATTCAGTGGAAAGTAAATCTACATTGATCAATTGGGTTTCGTGCCCAGTAATAAATAACACAATTTTAAGTGGTACTTTTTCCATGTAATCATAAAATGCTTTCTTCTGAAGTTAAGTTATAAAATCTATAGTAAAACACACAAATTTAACACCGAATTCTAAAAACTTAAAATACACCATAGTCTACACACATTCATGTCCATTGTCCTTTGTCTTTTAAGTTTTGTTAAAATTTGTATAAAAGTGACGTCATTTCAAGATTCAAAGCGTTTATTGTCATAGGTACTACATACCATGAAATTCTTCCTTTGTACCCCCAACAAAAGTGCACAGTATAAAAATATATATATACACACATATATATATAAATAAATATATATACACATTTGAAAGAACTAAAATCTAAAAACACAGCAACAAGTAGTGCATGAGGTAGATGGTGGTTTAACTGTTGAGGAGTCTGATGGCGGTTGGAAAGAAAGAGTTTTACAGTCTTGTTGTTCTGAACTTCACACTGTACCTGCCGCCTGAGGGCAGGAGTGTTAACAGTCCGTGCAGGGGGTGGGTGAATCACCATCATGCAACGTGTTCTCCAAAGTTTACAAACGACAATACAAATGATGAACCAATACAAGTGTTTTTGTTCTTGTGGCATGTTCGAAAAGACTCAAAAATATAAATTTCAACAAAACAAAAGGTATTTATGATTGAAATTCTTAATTTGTAATTTGTCGTTTTATTATCCCATTTTCTAAGTTCTTCTATGACCTCTTTTTCTTTTTTGTTCCAGTTCTTCTTGTAGTTACATACATTAGAAAACGTGATTCCAAAAATACAAACTTCATTTTGGTCTTTTATATTATTTTTTGGTTTATTTATTTATTTCACCAAACCACACACTCTCGGTTTTGTTTTGGTTGAATTTAGCTTCAGAGGCTTTTCCGTAATTACATAGATGTTCATTTATAATGTCCAATTCTGTTTGGTTATTCACGACTACAACAATGTCATGTGCGTACGCCATTATTACTACTCTCTCTCCATTAGTTGTGGTGATTCCTTTTAACCTTAGGTCTTCTATAATTCGTCTCAAGAGAGGGTTAATAGTGAGGACGTACAATACTGCAGAGGGGGCACCACTCTGATGGTGTGTTCTCCTGACAGGTAGCCAAGACCCTGGAACAGGTCACTGTAGTTTTTCATCATTTCATCATAGTCGAGGTCATCCTCAGTTTCCACCACTAGCACTCTCTTAACCAGGTTCAGTCTCTCACATGCCATTAAACCTAGTATGGGCTGCACATTCTTTGGCACTACGATGAATGTTCTTTGTCTTTGTGCGTCACTTTAACCACGCATTTTCCTTTCCAAGTGTTTGTGCTCCTGAGTAGCCACTTTCACTTTAGTTTCATGTATTTTCGGTCTGGGTCTGATTTTCTTGAACTCTGCTTCTGAAATGATATTCGGTGGGCACCAGTATCCAATTTAACCTCCACGTACGTGTCATTTACTTTGAGTTTCATCATCCAATCCTTTTTTTCCATTTTGTTTTCTGTCACAGCATCTACATAGAATTCCTCTGTGTCATCTTCATCCACTGTCTGGTCTTTGCTTTGTTTTGGGGTTGGATTTCTGCAGCTCCGAGCATAATTTTTTATTTTTGTTACAGTTGTTGCATGATTTACCATAAGCTGGGCATTTTTTAGGAGGATGTTGCATTCCACATTGACCACAGGTCCTTTCTTTACTGTATCCTGGTGATTTCGATTTGTTTATTTTCTGAAACAGCACTTTTCCCTCTCTGTGTTTTTTACATTTACAGCATCTACTTTGCAGCCATCACTTAACAGTTATTTTGCTTGAACTTTCACTACTTCTGCTGCTCTGCATAGTTTCATTGCTTTTTACAGGTCTAGATTTTCTTCTCTCAATTGACGTTCTCTAAGACCATTATCAGGAATCCCACACACCAGTCTGTCTTTTATCAAAGAGTCAGTCAATTCTCTGTCTCACATGTTTTGCTTTCATTTCGTAGTTCTGTCACATACTGATCAATTGTCTCTCTGTGCGAATGTGAAGAATCTTTGCCTCTCAAATATCACATTTGTATGTAAACAAGCAGTCCCGCTTGTACAACTCGACTTGCTCTGGTCACAATCTCTCGATGCCTCCTTGTGTCCGGAGTTATAAGAAGAAAAAAAACATCAGTTACTTAAACCAGGCAAACCTATATATACTGTTATCGTTACAGCTGTCTGAGTCGTTCGCTGACATAGAATCCCTCCCACCGGCACCGGTCGCGGCTGAGCTCAACCGAACTGAGAAAGGAACGAATTAGTTCATGCAATGATTCGGTTCAGTACGTTCAATCAAAAGATTCGTCCGCTCGAACAAATCGTTCGCGAGCGACAAAACAGGCTAATAAATAAAGCGCTGACCGACGAATACAAAAATAAATACAATAAACAATTGTAACTATAATGCGTTGATTTGCATGAGGAAGGAGATCCACTATTACCTTAACCGATGTTTAAAATTATATTTAAAAAATAGATGAACCTAATCATGTGTTCACCAGCCCTTTTGGCAATTATTCCCATTGTCCGGACATTTCCAAATAAAGGCAGATCCAGTGAAAATAGCGATTAAAAAAAACAAACTCATTTGTGTATTCATACACGCTCATGAAATATAAATAATAATTTGACCATGTTACATAAATTGGACCTAATTGGACCGTTAAGACATACACTATACACAAAGCCCCTCTAACTATTGAGAAGCAAATCAGCCCGCCACTTTTTGAAACAGCCAATCAGAATAAGGAGACCACACACTCGCCGGAGCAGCAGCACGAGTATAAGAATGTCCGTTGAGCTGCAGCCAGTCACTCGACCCTCGTCATCATGCCTGAGCCAGCCAAGCCTGCGCCAAAGAAGGGCTCCAAGAAAGCCGTCACCAAAACCGCCGCCAAAAGCGGCAAAAAGAGGAGGAAGTCCAGGAAGGAGAGTTACGCCATCTACGTGTACAAGGTGCTGAAGCAGGTCCACCCCGACACCGGTATCTCCTCCAAGGCCATGGGCATCATGAACTCGTTCGTCAACGACATATTTGAGCGCATCGCCGGAGAAGCGTCTCGCTTGGCTCACTACAACAAGCGCTCCACCATCTCTTCCCGGGAGATCCAGACCGCTGTGCGTCTGCTGCTGCCCGGTGAGCTGGCCAAGCACGCAGTGTCTGAAGGCACCAAAGCCGTCACCAAGTACACCAGCTCCAAGTAAACCTCGCTCCTACAACCCAACGGCTCTTTTAAGAGCCACTCACTCCATCGCCTGAGCTTTCGTCATTAGGTCCAAATATTATCAAACAATATGATTATGAATTGTATTTAAATTCTACCAGAGTAATTATTTAGAATAATAAGTACACCAGTATATACTAAGAGGCTAAAATGATGTCAACAAGGCTTGTAACACTGACATCTCTTGTGTTTTATTTGGTGCAATATTAACCGACATGAAGTTAGTTTGAAATGTTTGATCCGCAACCAGTCAAGTTCTCATCAGTTATGTCCCAAATTAAATCAATGTTCACGGCCAGTCAAACTAACAAAACTATCTTTAGCTACATCACACTTGTAGATGACGCTTCAAAACGCCACTGTCAAATATTTTTCAAAAGTTTGTGAAAAAAAAAAAAGCTTCTTCAAACATCAACTTTTGTTTAGTCTTGTTTAAGGTAAAGTCTACTGCTCTGCATTGGCAAGCACCCGGCATTTGTCCTGCAACATTCTCACAACACATGTTCTTTGTCTGTGAACCAAGGTCAGCACTGAAGGCTTCAAGAAATGTCAAACATCTTGAATCAAACTTTTATTTCATGTGAGAAACACATTTGTTATCTTATTTGTATTTTCTCGACTAACCTGTGAAGTTAACGTTTGTTTTCAGTGGTCTAAGATCACATTGGTGATTTTTGAGAACAATTAACTATCAAAATAAAAGTGACAAAACAACTTCAGGCACCGTAGAATAGTGCTTGGTGCTTAGTTCTGTTTTTCTTTGTTTATTTTGTGTGTTTTCTTGTTTCATTGTTTTATTCTGTACTGACCTGAAAAACAATTCCTTGTTATTTTTACAACACTGGAAATAAAAGTTCCTCTTTGTTGAACTTTTGTTGGATTAATTGAAGTTTAAACCACAAGTCCTTCCAGTGATGACATTTAGTATTTTTTGTGTTTTCTTGCTGTCACTATAGATAGATGAACCTTATAAATCTAGTCAAAAGAAGTTATAGGACAAAATAAGCGTACAATTTGAACAATCGATAGATCCTCAAAGAAGTCTGGGTGAATACAAAAACTATTATGTGGAATATATTTGATGCTCCATTCCTGGTCAACAGAACAAAGCTAGATTTCACCTTCAATTTCATATCAGAATATTTGGTTATTTAAAAATGTACAAATTAATGTTTATTTACTTGAATATAAAATACAAGAAGTCGCCTGTGTTCAGTGGTCTTATATCACATTTGAGGTTTTCTTTGTCTGTTAAAATCAATCTTCCAGACTCTCAGCGTCAGAGTGGAAGTTAAGATTGTTACATTTCCAAGAGAGAATATATACTGTATATGAAAATAAAAGCGGCATGAAACTCTATTTCTATTTTGTATTTAGAAAACACGTGTCGTGTAATCGAGCAGCAAGTAAGTCAAGTGACATCAAGCGGCGCCTGTAAGTGTGTGTTTGCTACTTGAATCAAACGTCAAATGTTTCAACATACGTCGAGAAAAGTCACATTAAAGACATCAATATGTGAGACATTAAGACGCTTCTACCTTAACAACGTGGTTTGAAGGTGTTTTTATTTATTTTACAAGTTTTATAGAAGAAAAACGAGGAAGATATCTGCGAGTACGAGCGCTGACGACAGCAAAGAGGTGAAGTTATGACGATATTCATATATTATATATATATATTCATATTCACAGCCAATATTGCGAATCTAGTTGATGTGTCCGTGTGTTAAACGGGAAAATAAACATGTCCGCTTTGTTAGGGGTTTCTGTGTTCCGATGAACCGACCCCTCCCCAGCCTCGTACGTGGTGATGGAATGAAGGACAGACACATGGATGAGTTTAAGAAAAATGCTTGTTTAGTGAATTATGCAAAAGTCAGAGACAAACTTACGTGAACACGGGCGCTAGCAAGCAGAGAGATCTATCGCAGACGTCTTCGAATGCCAGAACGCAAAGATCAGACAAAACGGTGGATCTTTATAGTACAATATTCAGGTTAACGCCTCTAGTCAAATGTGAATGTAGGATTGGTCAGTGACTGTAAACACTTGATTCTAAGATGGCCGTCGCACGTGATCGTAGTGGAAACTTACCAAAGGTTTGTTGTTTTCTAGAATCTGTCTCTTCCCAGCGACTTGTGCCCTTCAGTGTGAGTTCTCAAACAGGTTCACACTGACTTCTTGGAATCTGGGATTGTTTAGTGTTTCTGTGTGTGTGAGGGTTTGTGACCTCGGCCTTGTGTTGCAGTCAGTGAATGCAATGCAAGAATAGGATTATTTAATATGAATTAAATATGTAAGATTATCAGTTAATCAAGTGACTATTTGAAATGTGTGTTAAATCTAGATGATTGATTACAGTAAAGTTGTCATTTCCTTACAGCTTTCACACATGTTCAGTAAAATAATGATTTATTTGACCCATGTTGTTGTTTTTTAGCTTGAAAGACGAAGAGAAAACACAAGAGAAGAGCAGTGAGACGCTGCTCGCTGGAGCTGCAGCCGCCTTCACTCTCCACGGTTCTCATGGTGAGTTTAAATCCATCCCACTCCCCGCGCATGTCAGTCTAGTCTGACCCGCGTTAGATTGAGAATCTGAGATCATGGCAGAAGTCGCTCCAGCTCCCGCCGCCGCTCCGGCCAAAGCCGTCAAGAAGAAGAAGACGACGAGCAAGGCCGCCAATGCTGTGTCCGCCTCCCAGGAGCGCAGCGGAGTCTCTCTGGCCGCCATCAAGAAGGCTCTCGCCGCCACTGGATACGATGTGGAGAAGAACAACGTTCGCGTCAAGACCGCTGTTAAGAAGCTGGTCGTCGCAGGAACTCTCGTCCAGACCAAGGGCACCGGAGCTTCTGGCTCCTTCAAGCTGAGCAAGAAAGAAGCTCCTAAAGTCAAGAAAGCTGCACCTAAAGCCAAGAAACCAGCAGCGGCCAAGAAGGCCAAGACCGCCGTGAAGAAGACAGCAGCCGCCAAGAAGTCCCCGAAGAAGGCGGCAAAGAAGCCAGCAGCGAAGAGAGCAGCAGCCAAGAGTCCCAAGAAGGCCGCAAAGAAGGTGGTAGCCAAGAGCCCCAAGAAGGTGGCGGCGAAGAAGAAGCTAGCAGTGAAGAAATCTCCTGCCAAGAAGGTCGTTAAACCCAAGGTCAAGAAAGCAGCTCCCAAGAAGAAGTAGACGCTGAAATCTCTGCTTCCATTAAAGGCTCTTTTCAGAGCCACCCAACTCCTCTACAGAGCAACTGTCACTCAACATGTCACATGCTGTCAATAACACTCATTCAAGTACATGTGACATGACATTAGTTTAGACCCATGTTCACCTGTATAGTTTATTTTCACCTTATATTGAACTGTTTACATTGGTCATTCAATATCAAATTCAACAAAAAAAATACATGATATATATATATATATATATATATATATATAACATGTATTTTTTATATTTATATATATACATAACACATATTGTATATGTACATACATAAAGGAAATTAACCATGTAACCATGTATTTGTTTGCACATTGTTTCAATGTGTTTATGTGTATATAGTAACCTTTATTGATCTGAATACATTGATCATAAATATCAAATCATAAAAAAAAAAGTTTTAAATCATAATTATGTATTTACATAATAGTTAAGCACATATAGTTAAGAAATCAAACCTATGTATATTGCTTAGGTTTGAACAAAATATGTTTATTTTATTCTATTTTATTTGTTTTTTTTAGAATCCCTTATTAGTCCCGCGAGGGGAAATTCGGTAGTGCTTTTGACAGCCATTCACACTTGTGATACTGGAGGAAAGTTTAGTCAAAGTTAACAACAGGAGATTCATTTATATCAGGTGGTAAAATAAACATCACAAAAGTAGGAAACTAAAACATATATAAAAAAAACAAACAAAAAAAACTTTATGTATAGACTATCGCAACATGAAGTTAAATATAACATGTTAGTGTTTTGTGAATAGTTTGATCCATTTTAATGGATACATTTATCAGAATATTCTAAAGAAGTCTAAAACACGATCATTGATGTCAAGATCCGTCAAAATTGTTTCTCATCTTCCTATTAAGAACCGCATAACTTTTCCATTTAAGGCATCTCTTTGGATTTATCAGTTTTTACAAGTATGTGATGAATAAAAACGGTGCTGTGTTTACCTTTAAAGCATATATTTTATTTACTATTGTTTTGATAGTTTAAGAGCTTTGTGGTCCTGTTCTGGAAAAGCGCTCTACAAATATAAAGTGACTTACTTACAAACGTTCAGTTCCAGCTCATATGTGACCACGCCTCTGAAGGCGACCCCTCCACAAACTCGGCCTTTCATTGGAGGAAAGCTTTAAGAGCTTTGCTGTGAGCAAGAAAGAACCGCCCTCTACTCAAGGATATATAAAGACACTGTCCGATAGTCACGATCATCAACAACGTCTACAACCATGAGCGGCAGAGGCAAAACTGGAGGCAAGTCCCGTGCTAAGGCCAAGTCCCGTTCTTCCAGAGCTGGACTCCAGTTCCCAGTCGGTCGTGTCCACAGACTGCTGAGGAAGGGAAACTACGCTAAGCGTGTCGGCGCTGGTGCTCCCGTCTACATGGCAGCTGTGCTGGAGTATCTGACCGCTGAGATCCTGGAGTTGGCTGGAAACGCCGCCCGCGACAACAAGAAGAGCAGAATCATCCCGCGTCACCTGCAGCTGGCTGTCCGCAACGACGAGGAGCTCAACAAGCTGCTCGGAGGAGTGACCATCGCTCAGGGTGGAGTGTTGCCCAACATCCAGGCAGTCCTGCTGCCCAAGAAGACCGAGAAAGCGGCGAAATCCAAGTAAACGACTTATCATAACAAACTCAACGGTTCTTTTAAGAGCCACCCACCTCAATCCAGAGAGCAAGATCCTGTAACAATTTAAATTATTGAATTGTATTCAATTAGAGCTAAGAACCAAACGTGTCCGCTTTTCTCGTTTAATATAGTCCAACTTAAGCATTAGAGTTTATTTTAAGTCGAAGCGCTTTCACGAAAAATTATTGATTGAATTAATCTGAATTGTTTGACGGGCTTCATAATGTGTTTGCGGGCCACATTTAAGTTGGACTCGATTGTACACAGAAGCAAGTTTAAAATGTAGCATCACATCAGTTGTTGCTGTGGCTCGCAGAACGGAAAATGACATTTACGTTCATCAATCGAGGCTGCAGCGGTGCTGGGAGCTCGGTTTACACGAGTAACGTGGACTTGTAAGTCTTTGTCGACAGTCTGAGATGTGGTGCGGCTTGTTTGAGGTGAGCTTTCCTGGGTGTTCGCTTGATATCCATTCTTCCGCAGTGATGTGTGACCGTATGATTCCCATGTTTACAACACTGACAATAAAAGTTTCGGATTCTGATAAACGACATCCTTGCAAATATTTGATTAGCCCCATCTGCTGGGTCAAAAACGTATTTTAAACAGTATATGTTCTTTCCAGTGTTACAAATTAAACTTTGTTTTTTGTTATGCATTGATAATAAAAAATGTTTTAAATGAACAGCCATACACTACAGTCATTGATCAATAATCTTGTGTTAGATACTGATACAATTTGCTCCCAAGCATGTTAAATTCGTGTCAGGTCAAAAGTGCAGCAAAGACACTTTTATAATCTAGCATATTACGCTTAGTAATGCGCACACTGAAAATGCTTTTTTTTTAAAAGCGCAATTGGACATAAAAAATAGTTGACATTATCAGTTCTAAAATCCAGATTAGGTTCATGATTGTGAATTATATATTTAGATTCCACATTCTTTCCAAGTGGTGAATGTTTATTTTAAAACAAAATTATATATACATATACAATATTATAACATACGCCTATAGACTTATAATAGGCTAAAATGTCAACATATTGAAACAATCTTCAAGTATATTTCCTGACAGTGAGGTTTCCTCAATAATGTTCTCATCAGCTGGTGATATTTTGGACTGTGTGATCACTCCTGTTACTCAAGTCTTTCTTATGTGCAAGATTAACGGACCTCCATAAAGTGAGTTTGATATGGAATATTTGCACCGCAACCTGTCCTCGTCTGTTATGTCCGAAACTAAATCAATGATCACGGCCGGTCTAACTTCCAAAATTCTCTTGAGCTACAGCGTTTTGTCTGTTGGGATTTGATGAGATCTTATTTTGATGTCTTGCTGAAATGAAAGTTATTTTAGGAAGATTAACAACATCTGTCACTTCCCTACACCCTACTGTCCTGTCACAACCAAGAGAAGAAAATAAATTATATATTCAACTCAGCTCTCACTTTTGGAATTTACCAAATACACACGTGTATCAGATCCTAGTGTTTCAGCTTCCTTCATCCATACAGAGTGGTTTTCTCTTGGCGGAGAGCTTTATGTGAAAATCTGTATGTATGCCTCATCAACAAAACTTTTCATTTTAGTTCATTAATAATTAATTAGTTTTTAATTACAACAAGATGCATGATGATAATTCATAATAAGGTAATATCTAATGATGAAGAGATGCGTGTTCTTTTTTACATTCAGAAAGTTAATTTTCACCTCTTAGACATATAATCCAAGAGGTTGATTCGCTGTGGCGACCTCTGAAGGGAGTAGCCGAAAGCAAAAGAATAAGAAGACGTATAATCCATGATTAATATGAATTAAAAGATTAATCTATTATAAATAAATGTGAACCTGAAGTTCATATGTAATGTAAAACCATCTTTAAAACGGTCATTGTAACGTTTGTATTGACTGGATGTCTTTAACAAGTGACGCATTTTTGGCATTGCAACACTCGCAGTTTGACCACTCGAACTACTACAATGTCTGGACGAGGGAAGGGCGGCAAAGGACTCGGAAAAGGAGGCGCCAAGCGTCATGGCAAGGTTCTCCGCGACAACATCCAGGGAATCACCAAACCCGCCATCCGCCGTCTGGCTCGCCGTGGTGGAGTGAAGCGTATCTCCGGCCTGATCTACGAAGAGACTCGTGGTGTGTTGAAGGTGTTCCTGGAGAATGTCATCCGTGACGCCGTCACCTACACCGAGCACGCTAAGAGGAAGACCGTGACCGCCATGGACGCGGTCTACGCTCTGAAGAGACAAGGTCGCACACTGTACGGCTTTGGAGGTTAAACATCAACGTCAACGAAATGAGACAAAGGCTCTTTTAAGAGCCACACACTCCCTTTAAAGAGATGAATCATGTTTCTGTTTATCGATCTTATTCAAAATGTGGAATTGAATGAACAAACTGTTCACTACAATGTTTAAACAGTTTTATACAAATTTCATATTTTCAGATCAATGTTTCAGGGAATATTTGTAACTGTTCAGCCTCACATTCCATCTGATAAACAAGATAACCCATCATGTGATAACTCATTAGAACGTTTTACTTCCTCAAACAGATTTCAAAGTTTAATTTCCAGTGCATGTCATGGCCACATTAAAATAATTTCTTGATGTACATGTATTATTTGAAATGTAAATTTTCTGAAACATTACTATTGTTGATCATGTTCAAAATCATCAAATCGTAACACAACTGGTTGATTAACGACACGAAAAGCACATTTCAACTTAACCCTGAATAGGTAGTCGATTGAAGTAAAACCGAAACTAAGCGGATCTAACTCGATTATGTGAGCATGACCCGAAACTTTATTTAAAATGACCTAACTTTTCATTTTTCTTTCTTTCAGGGTCGACTTTAAAATTCTGGTTCTTACTTTCAGATCTATTCATGGTCAGGCTCCTCCTTACATCACTGATCTTATCCAGCCTTACACCCCAGCTCGGGCTCTGAGGTCTGTGGATCAGAATCTACTTATGGTTCCTCGCACACGTTTCAGGACCAGAGGAGAGAAATCTTTTCAGGCTGTTGCTCCTAAGCTTTGGAACGATCTTCCTCTCTCTCTGTGTTTGATTGGAGTCTACTGACTCCTTTAAGAAACATCTTAAGACGTTTCTATTTGTTCAGGCTTTTCCTTGATTTTCTGGAACTCCTGTGGTGTTATCAGTTTTATCTTGATCTTTAAAATACATACTTTATTGAATATTGTTTTGATTGTTTAAGCGCTTTGTGACCCTGGTCTGGAAAAGAGCTATACAAATAAAAATGACTTACTTACTTACTTACTAACACTAAAAACCAATAACTAAAGCTCTGGCTCATTGGAGGTTATTCGGAACTCCCGCAAGAATAGAATAGAGACATGTTTTGTTTGTATATTTATATATTCAGAATCCATCCACCACAATGGCATTGCATTCTTTATGATTTATTTCTTACAATTACAAAACTTTGACAAAAAACAAAGCAGAATTATAGTATTTGAACCTTTTAGAAGTTGTCAATTGGTTTTTAGTGCGTTATAATCTTGTGCGTAAATATATCTGGCTTAATGGTGATTTTTTCCCACTAATAAACAAGTAAATATGTTCAGCTTTTTTAATATGTTTCAACGTTCTATATATATATTTTTTAAATAATTTCCCAAATTTAATTAAGAAAAAGTACATTCTGTTCTCGATTTGAATTAATACAAAAAAATGTGGAATTATGAATGTAATATCACAAAATCAAGCTATTGGTCAAAAATCACCAAAACTCACAGGGAGTCTATTCCAATAAAACTGAAACTAAGATCTAACTGTCAAGTATGTGCTTGTAACATGACCCAAACCTTTATTTAAAATGAACAATAACTAACACACACATTATTTTGCAAAGATAGAAGATACAGTTTTCTTTGTATCAGTGCATTCACATTCTATGACCTTAATTACCTTTATTTTTAAAAGTGGTATTAGATTAGATTACTAACAATGACTATCTTAGTTTCTTACAATTACAAAGCTTTGACAAAAACAAACGTAGAAAGTAAAAGTCCTGAAAGTTTAATGTCTTCTGTTTTTTAACATCTTATCTGATATTAAATTCACTCGAAAATAATTAAAAAGAATATATGAATTTCAAATCGGATTCCTCCAAGTATCTCCTCCTTCAGTAGCGACGTTATGTTCCTGTAGGCGGCAGGCGTGCACAAGTGACCAATCAGACGGGGGAGAAGAACAAGGCTTCTCAGTGACGCGCGTGCGCCTAACGGTTTAAAATAGAAGCCAACGCTGCTCTCGCTCACGCTTCTCTGTTGAAGAAGACAACTCCACGACAATGGCAAGATGCAAGCAGGAAAGATCTGACCAAGTGCGAGTTTTAAAGTTCAGAGAAGACAAAAAAACAATAACCAACGTGTGACACACTTGTGGTTTCCTGTGTGAGCATCTCGTTTCCTCCAACGTGGTTTGAAACTCGCATAGTTACCTCTGAGCAAGTCCATGCGATTGTTTTCATGTCCTCCCTTCTTTGTCTGACTCCCCGTTTGTCACATCTACTCTGCCCTCTGCAGGTACTTTGGTCACATTACAACTTCTGATGTACGCCATGTGCAAAAATATCTGTCTGTCTATCTACACCCACCGAGCCTTTAAGTCCTGTTTATAATCGTGCTCTATTTTTGACCAAAGTATAGACGATATATATTTTTTGGAAAAATATTACATAAAAATTTAAAATAGGTCGTTTTAATTCATCATTTACTTATCATGTATACAAGTCCAAGTCATTTATCAATTGAAAGTGTATTTTATATTTAGACGTCTAAATCCAGACATATCGAATCAACGTCTTTTTTTTTAAACCAAAACTAGACAATTTAATTAAATAGTTTAAATAACGAGCATTGACCCTAAAAATAATTGCACAAAACTTTTTAAAACTGGTGTCCAAATATTGGACTTAAGTGACTTGAATGGCCATTGCTCAATATACATTAAAGTTTAGATTTAGTCTTTATTTAGATGTTTAATCAACGTCTAGATTAAGACCAGGTTTAGTATTTGTACATTTATGCATACAATCATGCCAACCGGGTATATAACATTGACTATACAGTATATCACTCACTATCAATCTATGCTCAATACACTTTATTACAAACTGTCTAGCTAGGTTATTAACCTAACGATAAATAAGATGTATGCTGTATGCAAGTACTTTAACATGTTACCTGTGTTAACGTATGTAATACATTCTGGCATGTACATCAGCAGTTTAAGAAACATATTTTTAATTTTCATACGTTTGTCTGAATCTCTAACATGTTTTGATATGCATTTAAATAAAGCTAGTTTATACATTTTCATTTAGGATTAACTAACCTAGCAACATATTGGGCATGCCTTTATTTTTAAGTCAGTGTATCTCTACTTGTGAACTTCAGTAGATACATAAACAGACTTTATTATTCCCTCTTCGGGAAATTGGGTTTACAGTTGACAGCAGACCATGAGTAACAGCCACCAAACAAACAATGTTATTTTGACATTTTAAAGGAATTGACTTAAAGAAAATCGGGCACCACCCATTTAAAACTTACTAATTACTTTGTAAATAATAATTAATAATAAAGTGTGAACACAACTGTAGTTTTATTACATTTCATGAAACTAAAGCAATTAAGTTTAATAATTATCACTAATAGAAAAATTGTTAATATCACATCAGTTACATGTTTCTAACATAAAGAGTAAATCCCCAAATACCTAGACATATATTGTATTTACCAATGAGGATAGAATCGTTTTTTTTATTGTACCAACACATTGCATATTGAATTTCCACAACAATTCATTTGTTTGCAAAATAAACAAATTGAAGATAATTGAAAACAGAATCTCAGTACAGCCTGTTCGTGTGCAGATGGCTGTAGCTGCGGTTTGTGTATGGATGTGGACGCGCACCTGGATTTGTTACAGTTGATAACAACTTCATGTTTATATTAATAATAATTATAATAATAATAATCTCTATTTATATAGCAATCACTTTATGTCTAGTTAGATTTGTTTTTTAAATCACTACAATCTCATATAGTGCAAATATTAAATGACTAAATTAAATTGTTGCCATGCCATTTGAAAATCTCGGCCATGGCTTTTTTAAAGAGAACAAGATCGAATCTTAAGTGTAGCTGGCAAAGTCGGCTGCCGACATATGTAAAAACAATTCCATCATTTTTTTAAATCTCTGAACTGGAGTGCAAACATTTTATTGTGGATGATAAATAACTGACTTCTGAATCACCCTTGTGAGTTGCATATGTGATTAATGTATATATATATATATATATATATATATATATATATATATATATATATATATATATATATATATATATATGAAACACCAATTAAAGCAAATAAACCCAAAAGAAGAATCTATGAACTGTATACTGTTTTTTTCACACTAGCAAAATACGAAGGATGAGTCCCTCTCGTCACAGTGGAGACTGGAATCTAGGAGAGTTCGGGATTCTACTAGTTGAGATAGGAATTCTATGTTTTACGATTGTTTTGAGTGGATGATACTTGTTTGTTAGGCTTAATCTCTTATGTTAGACAGTCAGGCAGTTTGAAGGTATTTGGATGTTGTTAAGTGTCTTTTTGGATGAAGATGAAGACGAAGACAACTGAGCTCCAGTCGCTACATAAAATTGAAAAAACATTTTTGTCTATAACTCTAAAAAGAACAGATTATTCAAAAAATAATCCCATCGCTTGGAATTCCAATCTCTCCTAGGAGAGTTCCAGACTCTCCTGGATTCCATTCTCCAACGTCAACAGTATAGTATATATATATATATAAATAAATGACAAAAGACTAAATGTAATATGTTTATACAACAAACTATATAGCCATTTAAACTTAATGCTATTTTGCTCAGACTCCATTAAACTGATGTTAAGACCTTGTTTATCATAATAGAAATGAGCCCATCGCTCTACTATTTGACTCAGCCAATCAAAATAAGGCAATAAAACACTCGCAAGATATTACAATATAGTCATCTAGTGTAGGGGTCCCCAACCACTGGGCCGCGGCTCGGTACCGGTCCGTGGGTCAATAGTTAGTTATGAATTATCCGAGTCGCTAAGTTTTATTTTGAAAAGTTAACACGTTATCTTCTCGCATCTGGGTCACGTGATATGTTAGCGGTGTTATGGTGAGTAAAACATGGACTTTATACCCGTTTCATGGTGCGTCGGTATTACCTGTATCATTTTATTTTGAAGGTATGTTTACACGTTACCATAGGGACCAGAGAACATGCGATGATAAAGACGACAGAGGGGCCGGAGTGGATGTTACTTTCTGTTATGTTTTTGCCGTGATTTTACGAGTACGCTGTGAATAAAGTTGCAAAAGAGTTCACAGTGGGTTCAGGTGTATTGTTATTATATTGAACATACAATAAACAGCTTTACGCTGGTCATATCGTTTCTGTATTTATCCGACACACGCTGCTCCAGTCGCACCGACATTTTCCAGCTCACTATTTTGGTCCGGACACTTCCTACGTGGTGACGTCACACGTTGCAAACGCCAATGTTTAAAAAAAAAAGAAGTTTTGATTAGTGAAAATAAGTTCAATTGTGCGATTGAAGGACACTTTCTACAACATATTTCACATTTCGCCCGGACTGAAATGGTACCTTCACCGTTCCGCGAAATCCTGTCTGACATGAAATACTAATAACTGTACTTCTTTAGTTAAGCCACTAGGTAGTGTTTGAAGCTCAAGTCAGAGAGTGCAGTTATTCATCAAAATGTTCCTCTTTCGAGAACAGCTCCATCTCAGATATCAGAGCGACATACTTTTAATCTGCTGACATGTTGACGGTCAATCTGTACAGTCAGGTTTTCAATAACTTCTGAATCAGATGCGGTTCTACAATGAAAACGGAAAGGGTATTGTTAAATGAAAGCATATACATTTAACAACAATAAACCCCACTGTGGTTGTGTGGACATTTTCTTCCTTGGCATTCTTTGGAATATCAGTATTATAATCACAAATGTATATTTCTTCTTCATTCTCAATCAAAAGTGAATACAGTATACAGTATATAGTAGAGTATTTTTAGATGAAAAAACACAATTTTCAAAGTCAGTGTTTTTAAATTAATAATACTTTGAAACTGTTATTTGAGAAGTTACAATATCTATAACTCATAGTTTTCTTTCATTTTCTGTTGTTCCTCCTACTGTCATGATTATGTTCTTTTGTTTTATTTTGAAGGTGGTTTTCCGTTTTTATGTGTCCTGTGTTTTAAAATGACAGACGCTGGGACAAGTATATCCAGCTGCAGAGGCAGAGGATTCAGACCGACCGTAGATTTAGACCGGAAGTGGGTTTAGACGACCGTTGGGGGTGTGGTCAATTCAGGAAGTGGCCTCAGACTAACCACGCCTTCTTTTTTATTTCGTGAAAGACTTGTCGAAGACGAAGAGAGGAAGATGGAGGAATTCGGACAAGACGCAAAAACAATTAAAACTGTGAGAACCATGGCGGACAACACGGTAAAATAAACAAATTACATTTTTTCCTTTCTTTTTTACGCTTTTTTAAATGTTAACTGTCATTTAATTTCATAAAGTTTGAACGTAGTTATATTAAATCTTTTTCGCTTTTTTAAATGTTTACTGTCATTTCATGTAATAACGTTTTCACGTAGTTAAATGGCGGACAGCACGGTCAAATAAACAAATGACATTTTTTACATTTCTTTTTTACGCTTTTTTAATTGTTAACTGTCATTTCATAACGTTTTCACGAAGTTAAATGACAATTTTTACGCCTTTTTAAATGTTAACTGTCATTTTATGTCATAATGTTTTCACATAGTTTCAGCAACGCTTCTGTTAACTTGTTTTTCCAGATGTATAACGTAAGCACAATGTAGGCTTACAACATTGTTTCTGTTTATTTAAATCATTAGTAAGTAAGTGAGTAATTATTATTTTTAAGCAATTGAGGTTCAAGCAACGTTTATATATATATACTGTATATATATATATATATATATATATATATATATATACTCACATATGATCATATACTTCTTGACATTTCATTGTGTTTAACCTTGAGGAGTCTTTTCCAGGTACATTGTTCATAAATATTTATATTGCAAAAAATGAATGTATCATGTAAAAATGTTTATTTTTTTTCAAGGTGCATACTTCAGTGAGCAGGGCAGTTTAGTGTTTCGAAGACTTGACAGGTTTGAAATATCCACCATCTGATACAGTGCTACATGCCTATTTGCACTTTGAAGCACTCACAGACCATGAATACACATATTCATGTCTTAAGTGGGGTGATTACCCACCAGTCGTGATTTTGGATCTGCATAAGAAGGGTGTTTTCAACTTATCCAGTATGTTCATTAAAATCATGTTCTCATCTTTTATTTTGAAATTATGTTATTGCTTAAAACTATACTAATATATATTTGGCATTTATTTTATTTTCTGCAGTCAGTGACCTGCATGAACCTCCAGAGAACTTTGTTGGAGAGGTAAATGTAGAAACCTTCTGGGAGGCATTGTCCAAAGAGATGATATGCAGAGGATTTGTTGCAAGTAAGTACAGTCCTTTTTGCTATTTCATATGTCAAATATTAAATCCAGTGACTTTAAAGTGTATTGCTTTTATTAAAGGCACTGGACAAAATCAGTTTGGAGTAAAACCCACTTATCACTTTTGGGCCCCTTGGATTGGGAAAAAGACACGCCGGTCGGACAGTGTTATAAACACTGAATATCTGAAAGTTAAACCTTCGAAACCTGGCTCTGAGACTGCAGAAATCTCTGTGACTGAGGAGCGTCTAAAGGAGGAATTACAAAAACAAAGGGTCAGTCACATTTGTGGATAACTACTTTATTGTATGATGTGTAACTAAATCTTCCAAATATACAATATTGTTTTCAAGGTTAATGTTATACGGGAACTGTGCAGAGAGTGTGGCCTTGACCCAACAGGCTCCCGTAATGACCTTAGAGCGGAAAGCCCCCGCGACTTTGTTGATGTTTTTTTCCCCTGGAAACATCTGCCAAACATTATTATTTATGACTTTGCACAGGGTCTTGCAACTCATGCCAATCTTCGTGCACCAGAATGGGTGCCCATACACCCTCATGAAGGGCGTCTGGCAGAACCCTCTGAGACCAACATCCTACTTGCCAAACAAGGAAAGCTCGAAGTGACCCTTCCTTGGCTTGAGGTAAAAAAGCCTATCAGTGATCCAATTGGACATCCTTTTACAGGGTCTTCTGATCATTATGTGCAGTCAGATCGGTTTCATGAGCGAAATAGCAAGGACAAGAGAGATGTTCTCCGCAAAATAGGCCTAGTCCCTCAACTTGCTGGCAAAATAAACAGCCAGGTTGCCGAGCAACTTTTTTCCAAAATGTACAAAAACAATTATTTTTTGAACATGTCACACCCCTCCACCCATCTTTTTCAAATGAGGGCAATCCTTCATTTTTACAATGTCAAGAAGAACAACAAACTAAAAAACAGACTTATGAAGACTTTCAGCTCAAATGTGGCAATCGACGTACATGGAAAAGCTGTACTAGGTATTTTGAAATCAATACAATTAACATGTTGTTATACAAAAATTCAATTAATTTAATTCATTTTACATCAACTACAGGCTTCTCAAGTGATCTTAAGATGACCGAGGACCAAGACATAGTTGAGTGTGTGAACCCTGACCATTTGCTGAAAGATGCAGCTGTAGCACCAACTTTGTTGCCAACCACGAGTAAGTGTGTGTGTGTGTGAATATATATATATATATATACTGTATATACATATATATTATACATCCTGTCAATAATTGGGTAATACCCTTGTGTTTTTAGTAGTCTTCTAATTTATTTATTTTGATGTAGATAAGGAGATGGTGTGCAACATAAAACAACTGTCTGCCGAACGAGTTGTTAGGACTGTGACCCAAGTCAGCGGCAGCTAGACATGGTAAGAAAAGGGTTTTTATTCAATTGTAATAATTGCATGACACATAACCATGTTAAATGATCCTCTCTTTCTTTTCTACTTAATTTAAAGCTTGAATGGACATTGGGGAATGAGCGTCAACACGAGCAAGTGGCTGAAGTTGGCAACATCATTTTGAGAAGAGAAGACCTCTGGATCTTGGGTCTGAATGAGGAGTTGGAGGCAACGGTAAGTTTTGTAACGAGCTCCATTGGCATTGACAAATACATCAACAGACATATGGATTTTCAGTCATTCCTACTCTTTTAAACACACAGGTGGCAAACTGCTGTCTTCATGTGATATCTTTGGTGGTCAAGCAACATGTAAAATAACAACACACAAAATAGCTTCTTGTTGCAGTGCATACATGTTGGCTTCCAATTTTGTTTTTTTAGGGACTGGACATGTGGACTGCCAATGCATATGTGGTAGTGACCTGGTTGCCTCCAAATTATGCTGACCCATCCTTCGCATTTCCCGTAAGAACATGAAATTGGATCTGTCTGTCTTGTCCATATATTATGTATAACATATAAATATATAATAAATGTTAGATTTTTTTCATTTTATTATTTTATTTCTGGGTGTTTTATTTGTGGTATATTGCTCTTGCTGTTGTTTAAACCGAATTTCCCCTCGCGGGACAAATAAAGGATTTCTGATTCTGATTTCTGATATATCAATTTGTGATTAACTTTGTCCTAAGGATGACTTTGCTGGGAAAGACTGTATTGTCTTCCCTTGTTGGAAGCCAGGGCACTGGATGTTGTGTGTAAGTAATTCTTTTTTTCTGGCTGCATTTTATGTAACAAATAACATTAATTGAGCTTGATTTCCACAAATAAGAAATCAAGGGTTGTTTCTGGTGTTAAATTGATGAAAAATGACGAAACAAAACCATTACTTTAGGCACTATGGCTATTGTGAAGTTGCCAAAATTGTTTTACATTTTCATGCAGATCATGAAGCCAAAAGAGAGGCTCATGCACTTTCTGGACTCTACCAATCTCCATAGATTTGGTTGTCCAAATTATGTAGACCTGTTCAGTTTGCTTATTACACATTTAATCATTTGAGTGAACCTGTTCAAAGTTCGAAGTTCAAGGTTTGTTTTGCATGTTGGGATGCACATTGGAGGTTGCATGTCACATGGTTGCATGTTGCATGGATGTGTGTGTCTTTAAAACATGTTGAATAACAGAAAAATGTATTCAATATTAATACTCTTTGGAGTGTGTTCAGTACTAAAAATCCAAAGTGCCTTTTTATACAATGCTTACAAACTCATCTGTTATCTTTGCAGTAAGATTACATCAAAAGTAAGTCCTGGCAGCTGGAAGCTGGTGCGAAACAATGTTTGGCAAAAAAAAGTGTGGTAAAGCTCACATTATCATTTATCTTTCTTTTTTCAATTTATATATTTTTTAATATAGATTTATATAGCACACTCCACAACAAATTTGTGGGGTTGACTGTGGAGTCTACAGGTTGATGGTGAGATATGGTTGTAACTATATTAAATTCGGGTTCTACTTAACACGTTTATCATTTAACTTGTTCCAATTAATCTTTTTTATCGTTTTTTTTTGCGGCACCCTACAACTTCACAGCAGTATTTGCAAAATATTAACCTCTGTTTTTTTTTTAAAACAAACATTGAGTTCTTTCAATACATATTTTTCTTCCAGTCTGACCTTCCACAAATAAGGAAATGGTGGACCCTGGTTTTGATGGAGAACTTTGGGGACTTCCATGAAAGGCAACTCCTACAACATTGAATTACCGTGTGAAGAACCCATGTCTAACCAATTCATAGTAGGACAGAAAACCATGACAGAGAGAGCCAGCGTTGACCAACTTTTGTTAAAGCATTCTTTTATTTTATTTTATAGTTTGGATTATGTGGTTTGTTTGTTTATTTTTGTTGTGTGGATGTTTTATGTTAATAAAGTTTTATGAACAGTGCCACTGTGTCTTTCAGTAATGTCATTAATATACTGTATATGTGTTGTTAACATATAAATGAATCTTCACAGCAATGCAAAAAATAATACATCAGATGAGAACTACTGTTGAAAGTGTCTCATATTTAAACCTTATATTGATTTTATTCAGATACGAAGAATGACACTGATAAGACATTTTGTACAGTGTTCCAGTGTCTGTTTGGTAAACTGTTCAGGATTTTATACAAATAAACACTCATTTATTTTTGATTTTGAAACAATATGCAAAAGCTTTTATCTTAAAACATTGAGAGATTCTCTATAATGGTAAAAATAAACAAGTGAGTAAATAGTTCATATAAATACAATAAGTACTTGTTTATGGTAACCCTTGCTGAGGACATAAACAACAAAAACAAACAAAAATGGAACGTGTCACACCTGTATACGTGCCTGTCATGCGCAGTATAGTTTTCAAAAAATGTTATTTTTTATTTAAGTCACATTACGTAGCAGGTATCATTAGATCATCCATTATCTGCCAGAAGTATTTAACGCGCTGTTTACTAACTAGTCGTGTTGTTTCTAATTATAAATAAACTAAATACGTGTTGAACGTATTGAAAACAAGTTTCTTGTGTGTTTTTAACTAGTTCTCCTATCAAAAGTCAGGGTCGTCCTATATGATGTTTTAATTTAGAAATGTAGCTTATTTACTTATTTATTGATGTTGTTTCAGTATATAAGTAAGTAATTTATATTTATAGAGCGTTTTTCGAGACCAGGGTCACTCAATAAAATATATACTTAAAAGATCAGTATAACACAGAGAATAACACAGGATATATATGTTAATATATATATATTATTTAACTCCCAGTCTTAATTATTAAGATACAGTCCCTGTATCTTAATAGTTTGTATAATAAAAAGGTTGAATTAGTTGTTATTAAATAATATATATAAAAAAAAATTATATTAAAACTTTGACTTTGTTTTTATTAAATAATTTATTTAAAAATGTTGTATATTAAAATGTTGAAATTGTTTTTATTCAATATTTAATTTAAAAAATGTTGTATATTAAAATATTGAATTGGTTTTTGTTCAATCATTTATTTAAAAAATGTTGTATATTATAATGTTGAATTTGTTTTTAATTAATAATTTATTTAAAAAATGTTGTATATTAAAATGTTGAATTTGTTTTTATTCAGTAATTTATTTTTTCAAAATGTTGTATATTAAAATGTTGAATTTGTTTTTATTTAATCATTTATTTTAAAAATGTTGTATATTAAAATTTGAATTTGTTTATATTCAGTTATTAATTTTAAAAATGTTGTAGATTAAAATGTTGAATTTGTTTTTATTCAGCAATTTATTTAAAAAATGTTGTACATTAAAATGTTGAATTTGTTTTTATTTAATCATTTATTTAAATAAAAAAATAGATATTAAAAGGTTGAATTTGTTGTTGTTAAATAATGTATTTTAATAATTTGTATATTAAAATGTTGAATTAGTTGTATATGTGTGTGTTTGTCACATGACCCTTATGTTCTCCCGAACAGTAACCAGTTTTTGTTTTTTTTTACAGTGAGGAGAAATGGAGGTTCAGTCACTGACCGAATCTTTTGCGAATCACCGGATGAGAATCCTCGTTCAGTCAAAATAAAACTAAAATAATAATAATAATAAAATGTAATATAAACTTAAATGCAATCAACAATAAATTAAAAAGGCCTCGTTTAAGTAAAAACAAATATTAAAATAAGAAATCCTAAAAAAATAAAAATAAATGTTCTGTAGAGAAGTCTCTCCTCAGTCCCTCTCTACGCCCCCATGAGTAGCTGCGCCATTCGCTGACGCCGAGGATTCAGCGAGTCATAGAATCATAGAATCATCATCATATCATGATGAATCCTCCCACCGGCACGATCGCAGCAGAGTGAGTTCAACTGAACTGAGAAAGGAACGAATCACTTGTTCCTTTCTCAGTTCTCAGTCCTTTCTCAGTTCGTTCAGTACGTTTACTCAAAAGATTCGTTCTTTAGAACGAATCGTTTGCGAACGACACAACACTACACCCTTCATCTTCTGTCACCAACATGACCAGCAATCTATTCGACGGGCTTCACAAAATAAGTTGGCAGGCCGGATTTGAGTTTGACACGATTTCACACAGAAGCAAGGAAAGTGTAGCACCCCACGTCAACAATTGTTGTGGCTTGCGGAATTTTGAGCACAACAAAAATCACATTTGTGTTCAGTGATGTTGGGCGCTCGGTTTAAACGACTAAGGCCAACTTGTAGGTCTTTGTCACAGTCAACGTCTGCCTCGTCAGTCTTTCTAAAAGAGGATCAAAATGAAACGATTGTATTCATTATTTTCTGATACATTCTGAGGGTATAACCGAAACTAGCGATTTGACAACATGTTTTAATTCTATATAAAAACAATGGTTCCCCTGCATTTTAATTATTCACATTGGCCTGAAGTTTCCCGATATACGCATATATAATTACAAAAGTGATTAAACAAATACTTTATTTACAAACTCGATTTTTCATGAAACATACACATTTTTATTAAACCATGTTTTAAACGCAAGTAACATCCATTGTTAAGACGACACATGAACTCAAACAATCGACCTCAATTGAGGACCAAATCAGCCCGCCACCTTAAAGCATCCAATCAGAATAAAGAAACCACACGCTCGCCAGAACAGCAGCACGAATATAAGAATGTCCGCTGAGCTGAAGCCTGTCACTCGGTATCGACCATCAACATCATGCCTGAACCAACCAAGCCTGCGCCCAAGAAGGGCTCCAAGAAAGCCGTCACCAAGACCGCCGCCAAAAGCGGCAAAAAGAGGAAGTCCAGGAAGGAGAGTTACGCCATCTACGTGTACAAGGTGTTGAAGCAGGTCCACCCCGACACCGGCATCTCCTCCAAGGCCATGGGCATCATGAACTCGTTCGTCAACGACATCTTTGAGCGCATCGCCGGAGAAGCGTCTCGCTTGGCTCACTACAACAAGCGCTCCACCATCTCTTCCCGGGAGATCCAGACCGCTGTGCGTCTGCTGCTGCCCGGTGAGCTGGCCAAGCACGCCTGTCTGAAGGCACCAAAACCGTCACCAAGTACACCAGCTCCAAGTAAACCACGCTCCTACAACCCAACGGCTCTTTTCAGAGCCACTCACTCCATCTCCTGAGCTTTCGTCGTGTGTGTCCAAATGTTACTGTATAACGTATGATGAACAATGAACACTCTTGTCAACTCGTGCACGACGGGCTTTTGTAATTGTATGTTCTGTTTCTCATGGCTTTCCGTTTGCTAAGTAAACTCGCACATTTGGTTTGGGTTAATGGCAGTTGGTCATTATGGGGCGTTGAATGTCAAATGAAATGGGTTTTTTTTTTTGCTGATTTAGCAGCACCATTTAGCTATAATTTCCCAGATTTAGCCAATATTTCTCACATTTACTACACTAACTGCATCATATACTGCAAGTCATATTTGTGTTTTATTTTGTACTTTTCACAGTGTACATAATGCTAGCCAATGTTAGCTAGCGCTAATAAATACACAATTTGAGAGCATTGCATGCTGAATGTAAGTTATTTGCAGCCATTTATTAAGTTGCTTGCAGTGATGTATATATCATTGTTTTTCAATGATCCTGCCAGAACTTTAATAACTTAGTGTATTTTATTTTTGATAAAATAGTATGGATTTAGATTTGTTTCTGTGTTGTTAAATCAAAAAAAAAAATCACTTAAATCCCCCCAAAATTACTTCAATCAAAAAAAATATTTTCGATAAAAAAAAAAAAGTTACTTTAAAAAACATTTTCCACACCCAACACTGAAACCCAAAAACAATGCTTTGGCAAATATTTATTCTAATTTGAAGCAGTAGTAGCATGTACTATCAATTATTAAAGATCAAGTCTGTTATGGTGACGTCACTAGAGCTTTAGAACTAGTGCTGAGCGCTCGGAGAGGAAAAAGTCGAGAGCGCTCAGATCTCAGACGAGAGGGGTGCCTAAGTCCCAGGGGGCAAGCGAGTCATCGCAACGTGCACGCACGTTGATCATATTTAGCCGCCACAACAATGTGTTTTTGTGCTCTCTGTTTGTGTTTCTACGTCACAAGTTCACTGTGTGCGCGTTCTCAAACAATTGTCCAGGTTGTGACACCATAAAGCAGCTTCCCACACATGACGTGTGACTAAATTAGTTTTTTTCATTTCATTCATTCATCATCATTCAGAACATACAAACTCCACACAGACAGGTTGGCTTGACCTGGAAGCGAACCAGCAACCTTCTGCTAACCTATGCTAACCACTGCGCCACCGTGGGCAACTGAGTATTACCACTTCAATTAGAAAAACGACTTAAAAACTTTTTTCACTTGAATCAAAAAAATATCAATACTTTTTTCACTTTGATTAAAAACACAAGATTTCAATTGGTTGAAGTAACTTAATTTTTGATTGAAGTATTTTTATTTTATTTTATTGAACAATAAAGAAACAAACCTAACTCCATAAAATAGATAATGTTTTTCACAACCTTCATTCTGATGGAATGATCACAACATCATGTTTTAATTTATATGTATATTTTGTCAAACACAAGTCGTGCCAACGTCTTTACCATCCAAGCAAATCTAATGCCAGATAAAATACTTCCATAAATTTTAACAATGTATTCCCTTCATAAGTTTAGATTAAAGTGACAATATGGAAGTTGTAACGCTGGTAATAAACATGGATTTACATTGGTGTCTTTCTTCAATTTATGTCTTCAAAAGGTTAATACTTCATCCTTTCCGCGGGGCCTTGGGTCAGGACATAGGAATGTGAAAACGTAAACAAAGGACGTTTACCATTTTCCTCTGAGGCTGTCCTGACCATTACATTACAGTACATGGAGCAGGAGGTGATTGTTCCAATGTTATGATAATGTACGATGGATGCATGTGAAAGGACCAGATTACCATTTCTAGACTGCGACACGTTGACACACCACAGGGACTCGGAGGCGCCGACCACACGGGACTGCCCGACGGCGCCAGCTGCCGATAATCGCCGTGTACAACCAGTATGAACAAATTGATCCACTTAAAAGGCGCTTCGGATTATAAGGCACACTGTCGTTTTTTGAGAAAATTAAAGGCTTTTAAGTGCCCCTTATAGTGCGGAAAATACAGTATGTTGAATGTACATTTCTTTATTTTTGAAGGGTTGAGCAGACATTGAGCAACAAGGAATAGCTCATAGTGACAGAGTTGTCATGCCAGGCAGAACAAATGTCTGGAAAAACAGCCCTCTGCCAGTTCTGTTGTCCCAGTTTCACACAGAACCACAGTCTGCTGTACGTCACGTTTCTAGTGATGAACGAGGCACTGATAAGGATGCAGACAACCTTGGAGGACCTAGACAAGAATTATTTTGTCTACTTGTTATGTCCATATTTACAGAGAGTGGAGCATTTGAAGGCTTCTATTTTAATTGTTTAACACCCATTTGTTCTTCATTGTATTACTACAGATATCCATTACTTCCAGAAACACAAACGGCTTCCTTCCAAAACTCAACATAGCACTTGTACACAATCAAGTGTATGTCACCATAGGACGGATGATGGCCACCATTATTGTGGAGGGAAGAGAATCTCCTTTACTCCTTCATCCTTTAACTGCGGACTATCTCCTGAGGAGAAACATCCTTAATGTGAAGGTTACAACTGAGGATGTTGCAGACCTGCAGATGAGAGAAGCCTTGAAGAAGGTATGAGGTTATATAATCAGGGAAATTACTAATAGGATATGTTTGGGCAAGCAAAAAATACCACTCATTTGAATAAAATAAAAAAATCATGTAATATGAAACCATTCACCAAAACCTTATGTCAAGAATAGAATGGCTATAATTAACCAGCTTTTTAAGGTCAGATGTCTTGCATGTATGCTGCAGTAGTATAAACAACTTACTCTCCTGTCACAACCAAGAGAAGAAAATAAGTTGCATTACAAATAAGTTGATTTGTAATGTAAAACGGTCAAATGTTTGTTTTTGACCGGACGGCTTTAAATAGTGACGTCACCGCTTAAAAAAAACCCCAAAAAAACATCAAATCTGCCCATGTCCTCAAAAACGTCCACTCGGTTTAAATAACTGCAGCGGCTTCACTGTCGCTCAACACTCGCAATTTGAATACCCGAACTACAACGATATCTGGCAGAGGCAAGTTTCGACTTTGTCCTGACTATAGCTCAAGATGTCCGGAAGAGAAACTGTTGTATGCTGATTCGTCTTCGCTATTAACCCTCTCTTAAGACGAATTAAAGGAGACCTAAGGTTAGAGGTGAACCGACACAACTGATGGAGAGAGGGTGGTAATAATGGCATATGCAGATGACATTGTTGTAGTCGTAAATAATCAAACAGAGTTGAACATTATAAACAAACATCTATGTAATTACGGAAAAGCCTCTGGAGCTAAATTGAACTTAAACAAAACCGAGAGTGTGTGGTTTGGTGAAATAAATAACAAACCAAAGATTAATATAAACGACCAAAATGAAGTTTGTATTCTTGGAATCATGTTTTCTAATGTATGTAGCTACGAGGAGAACTGGAAGAAAAAAGAAAAAGGGGTCATAGAAGAACTTGGAAAATGGGACAATAAAACCACAAATAACAAACTAAGAATTTCAATCATAAAGGCCTTTGTGTTGTCGAAATTAATATTCTTAGCAAATATCTTCAAGACTGTAGATACGGGGGACTCGGAGCAATGGATTTGCAAATAAAATTAAACATTGCTTTTTGTAGGAATATTGCTTCAGCTATCAGTCAAAAACAATATGGATCGGTCTTAAATCAAGATGGGAAAAGAAGAAGGGAAGAGCAAGATGGTTTCCCATATTACCATCTTATATATAGTGACTATGTAACGAAATATGAACAATTGAAAATTAACTGGATGAAAAACTCAAGTAAAAAGATTTACAAGTTAATTTCAGACATGTGCCACGGTGGTTTCCACGAATACATGCAGCTGCAAACGTGCCACTTCAAAACGTGTGTTAAAAATGTTTTCTCTAAGGATCTATCTGAGAACACTAGATACGTGATGTGGCTGGTTTCGGTCGGTAGACTCGCAGTCTGCGCAGTTGTCAGATGGAGTTGCTTCGTCAAAACTAAACTGTGTCCTGTCGATCAATGTTGGCAGGATGAGACCCTAGATCATCTTCTTTTGGATTGTCAAAGGACAAAAAGCATCTGGGCAAGATTAAAAAGTATTGGCCTGGACATTGAAATAAAAAAGAGGACAGTAATGTACGGAGTCTTGGAGAATATACCACAAGAACAAAAAGAGTTATATTGGTTCATAATTTTTATTGTTTTGTGTAAACTCTGGAGGACACGCTGCATGATGGTTATTCACAATAAGGTCGTATCAATTGAAGTCACTTTAAACAAATTTTAACAGAACTCAAAAGACAAAGGACAATGGACAATGGACATGAGTGGAAACAAGTGTAGACAGTGGAGTATTTTAACTTTTTAGAATTGGGTGTTAAATTTGTGTGTTTTAGAAATGTATTCACTGAAGTGTAAACGTTTTTTTTGGCTCTTTGGTGTGTTTTGGACATGTTGAATATGTACAGTTTTATGACCTTGTTAAATGTGTTATGATTATGTAATATTAAATTCAATAAAGTAATTTAAAAAAAAAAGAAAAGGCGTCAGTTTGAACTCTCAAACTACTAGACTGTCTGGACGAGGAAAGGGCGGCAATTAAGTAGTGTCTGGAAAGTGACAAACAAAGTAAATCAAGCAAACATATCAACAAGCTTTTAAAAAAAAGTAAGTGCAGATCTTTACTTGTGAACGAACACTGTGCAAAGATGGCCAGTTGCCTGGGACATGGCGTCCTATGGCTCAGGTTCCACCCAGAATTGAGTGAGACTTAAATATACGGGAGAAGGAGGACTCGGTCGACTCATCTGTCACAATCGACATCATCAAAATAGTAGTGAAATTCTGGACAGTCAGAGTTTCTGATCAGGATGTGGCTACTTTCCTGGGCAGATTCTGCACAATCCTCGAAAGAGCCTTATAAACCTTTGGATGAGTTTGGAATCTGGTATCGCATCCGTAAATATAGGGTTCAATTAAACAACACCAACGCTGTACTGATTCCAAATGCAGTCTCTCTTGGCCCTTACAGCGGAAGAATTTTCTATCCCGGCCAAGCTACAAGGTGTCTTGTATGTGACAGCACAGAGCACCAGGTGAAAGACTGTGTTGAAATAAAGTGCTGGAAATGTACGGGCCTTGGCCACAAAGCCAAGGAGTGCACACAAGCAGCTGCATGTAGCCTGTGTCGGGGGTCGCATACCTTTTTCCAGTGCCCCAAATCATACAATAACATCGTAAAAAGCCAGAAACTATCTAATCCAGTGGCCACTGCTGGGATCACCAAGCCAATCCATCTAACAGAGGGCGCTAATGCACCATCAAATGCTCCTCTGACTGTTGAGTCCCAGAGACCGGAGGCACAGAAGACCCTCAGCGTTCCGGTAGGAAGAGGCAGAGGAAGAAGAAGAGGATTTTCCCCTCAACTCTCCCAGGAAGCAACACCAGGAAGCACTGCGGAGGAACAAGTGGTCGACAGTAGAGGAGGAAAAGTGGAGGCAGTGATTCCACGGCGCAGCCCACCTGTCCAGGCAGCGGAGGTTCAACTTCCTGTGACGAGGGAAGACAGCAGTAGCAGCGAGGATCATGGAGACGAGTCGGAAAGTGGTGATTCAGATTCCCTTCGAAGTGAGGAATCTGTCACTGACGAGGGATCTGGTGAAGATGAGGAGCAGCCAGACACCGCGTCGAAAGTTACCACGGGTCACGTGAGTTGTGTGGGGATTTTGTGTTCCGATGAACCGACCCCTCCCCAGTCTCGTACGTGGTGATGGAATGAAGGACAGACACATGGATGAGTTTAAGAAAAATTCTCATTTAGTGAATTATGCAAAAGTCAGAGACAAACTTACGTGAACAGGCGCTAGCAAGCAGAGAGATCTATCGCAGATGTCTTCAAATGCCAAAACGCAAAGATCTCACAAAATGGCGGATCTTTTATACTAGAATATTCAGGTTAACACCTCTAGTCAAATGTACATGTAGGATTGGTCAGTAACTGTAAACACTTGATTCAAAGATGGCCGTCACACGTGATCGTAGTGGAAACTTACCAAAGGTTGTTGTTTTCTCGAGAGGATCTGTTCCCAGCGACTTGCTGGCCTGTTGTGTCTTTCAGTGTGAGTTCTCTAACAGGTGTCCAGAGACTTGCTGGGAATCTGGGATTGTTTAATCTTTCTGTGTGTGTGCAGGGCTTTGTGACCTGAGCCTGTGAGTTGTGAACCTGAGTAGTTTGAGTTTAGTTTAAATGAATGCAATGCAAGACAATGATTATTTAATATGAATTAAATATGAAAGAGTATCAGTTAATCAAGTGACTATTTGAATGTGTGTTAAATCTAGATGATTGACTACAGTTAAGTTGTCATTTCCTTACAGTTGTAAACGAAACAGAGTATCCCCGAGTGAGTGTGTAAATGTCTGTGAGAAAAAAGTTTGCAAATAGTAATCCATCTATATTAATATGGGCCTCATTTCTGTGGCAACATGTAACTTGCGAGGCATTAAATCTAAAGGAATCAGAGACTCAAAAATAAACACTCTTATCCACACACACTATGACATCATATGTGCACAAGAACTGAGACTCACTACGAGGGAAGATGTGGAACACATGACTCAACTTTGGACAAAAGGATCATTCGCGATCTCCATAGGTTGTGATAAGGCTGACGGTGTTTCAATATGTTTTAAGAACAAAATTGATATTTTTAAAACAAGGAAAATAATCCCAGGACGAATTTTATTAGTTGATTGTTTCTATATGGGCACTAAATTAAGAGTCATTCATGTATACACTCCCCCAGATGCTGCCACTAAAGTAAGGATTTTTAAAAAAGTACAAGAATTGTTGACTGCCGGGTATAATACTGTATTGTGTGGTGATTTCAACGCGTACACAGACGAAAAAGACAGAGTACCTATGAAACCCCTGAAACTGCCGAGAGAGGGGAAAGCACTGAAGGAGTTGAGTGATAGTTGTGACATGAGAGATGTTTTTAGAGTTTTATACCCGCAAAAAATAGATTTTACCCGCTTTGTCGTGAATGTTAAGATACGGATAGACCGAGTATATGTATCAAAGAGTATAAAACCGGTGTATTTTGAAACAAAACTTTTGATCAATTCCGATCATTTAACAGTTGAGACAGGATTACTTTTAGGAGACTGCGAACAAAGAGGTTATTGGAAGTTAAATATTGATGTACTACAAGAAAAAGACGTCATCGGGAACTAATCGCTGAAATACATCTAATCAAGAACCTAGAGGTATTTTTTCACTCTAAGCGTTAACTCTGGGAGTATATGAAGGAAAGATTAAAAGGGTTCTTTAAATACAAATGTAAAGTTTTGAATAAACAAAAAAACCAAAGGTACAAAGAACTCATGATGGCGTATATAACTAAGAAAACAAAACTCAATATAACGATAGTAGAAGAAGAAGAGATGAAGGACATTAAATCGGAATTGACCAAAAGAATGATGTGTCACACCATTTACGAATACAGGCCGGGATAAAAGATAAAGATGTGTGCAATACAAACCAATTAATTAAAAAGTACAGAAAGTAATAAATACATTTCAACAATAAATAATGAAAATGGTGAACTGATCACAGAAGAAAAATTAAAAAGGGAAGCGATCAAAGCACTTTGTGAAGAAATGTATAAAGAAATCGAAATATCAGAAGCACAAATTAAATATTTTATAAATGACAAAGGAATACCAAACCTTCAATACAACAACTCTAAAATCGCTATACATGAAGTAAAAGAAGCCATTTTGCAGTTAAATCGAGGGAAAGCTCCAGGTCCGGATGGACTTCCTTGTGAGTTTTATCAGTTTTGTGTTGAAGAAATTTCTCCGTTACTTACTGTAGTTTTTTATGAAGGAATAACATCAGGGATCCTTCACCCCTCTTTTTATAAAGGTGTGATGTCACTTGTTTTTTAAAAAGGAGACTGCAAAGACCTCAACAACTGGAGGCAAATAACTATAACATTGATTACAAAATATTAGCAAATATCATAATGAACCGACTGAACCCGATTTTGGGAGGATTATTGCACAAGAACAAACCTGTGCAATAAAGGGGAGGTTAATGTGAGAAAATCTTGGAACTCTCAGAAATATAACAGAAAACAAACAAAAAATTTAGATTCTAACACTAGAAAGCTTTTGACTATGTATCCAGAGATTACTTGTGGCACGTTTTAAAGAGCTATAGTTTTAAACAAACTTTTATTGATAAAATCAAACTGTTGTATGCTGATTCCACCGTGCAAGTTAATGTAAATGGCACTTTAACTGAACAGTTCTGAATAAAAAAAAGGCGTCAAACAGGGCTGCCCTCTGTCTGCGGCATTGTACGTCCTCGCTATTAACCCTCTCTTGAGACGAATTAAAGAAGACCTAAGGTTAAAAGGAACCGACACAACTGATGGAGAGAGGGTGGTAATAATGGCGTATGCAGATGACATTGCTGTAGTCGTAAATAATCAAACAGAGTTGGAAATTATAAACAAACATCTATATAATTACGGAAAAGCCTCTGAAGCTAAATTGAACCAAAACAAAACCGAGAGTCTGTGGTTTGGTGAAATAAATAACAAACCAAAGATTAATATAAAAGACCAAAATGAAGTTTGTATTCTTGGAATCATGTTTTCTAATGTATGTAGCTACGAGGAGAACTGGAAGAAAAAAGAAAAAGAGGTCATAGAAGAACTTGGAAAATGGGACAATAAAACCACAAATTACAAACTAAGAATTTCAATCATAAAGGCCTTTGTGTTGTCGAAATTAATATTCTTAGCAAATATCTTCCCTCCAAAAGCCCATACGATGAAGAACATAAATAAACAGGTAGTCAATTTTATTTAGGGAACCACCAGAGAAGTCACGACACGTAAACTACTCTGTAAAGACCGTAGATACGGTTGTAGGACTATTGCTTCAGCTATCAGTCGAAAAACAATATGGATCGGTCTTAAATCAAGATTGGAAAAGAAGAAGGGAAGAGCAAGAAGTGGTTTCCCATATTACCATCTTATATATAGTGACTATGTAACGAAATATGAAAAATTGAAAATTAACTGGATCAATGACTCAAGTAAAAAGATTTACAAGTTAATTTCAGACATGTGCCACGGTGGTTTCCACGAATACAAGCAGCTGCAAACGTGCCACTTCAAAACATGTTAAAAATGTTTTCTCTAAGGATCTATCTGAGAACACTAGAGACGTGATGTGGCTGGTTTCGGTCGGTAGACTCGCAGTCGGCGCAGTTGTCAGATGGAGTTGCTTCGTCAAAACTAAACAGTGTCCTGTCAATCAATGTCGGCAGGATGATACCATAGATCATCTCCTTTTGGAGTGTCAAAGGGCAAATGCATCTGGACAAGATTAAAAAGTATTGGCCTGGAAATTGACATAAAAAGGAACACTGTAATGTACGGAGTCTTTCAGAACATGCCACAAGAACAAAAATATTTGTATTAGTTCATAATTTGTATTGTTGTGTGCAAACTTTGGAGAACACGTTGCATGATGGTGATTCACAATAAGGTAGTATCAATTGACATCACTTTAAACAAATTTTAAGAGAACTCAAAAGACAAAGGACAATGGACATGAGTGGAAACAAGTGTAGACAGTGGAGTATTTTAACTTTTTAGAATTGGGTGTTACATTTGTGTGTTTTTAGAAATGTATTCACTGAATTGTAAACGCTTTTTGGCTCTTTGGTGTGTTTTGGACATGTTGAATATGTACAGTTTTATGACCTTGCTCTGTTTGTTATGACTATGTAATATTAAATTCAATAAAGTAATTTAAAAAGCGAAAGCACTGAAGGAGTTGAGTGAAAGTTGTGACATGAGATGTTTTTAGAGTTTTATACCTGCACAAAATAGATTTTACCCACTTTGACATGAATGTTAAGACAAGGATAGACCGAGTAAATGTATCTAAAGAGTATAAAACCGGTGTATTATAAAACAAAACTTTTGATCAATTCCGATCATTAAACAGTTGAGACGGGATTACTTTTGACTGCGAAGCAAGAGGATATTGGAAGTTAAAAATTGATGTACTACAAGAAAAAGATGTCATTGAGGAACTAATCGCTGAAATACATCTAATACAACAAGAACCTAGAGGTATTTTTTCAATCTAAGCTCTGGTAGTATATGAAGGAAAGAATAAAAAGGTTCTTCAAATACAAAAGTAAAGTTTTGAATAAACAGAAAAACCAAAGGTACAAAGAACTCATGATGGCGTATATAACTAAGAAAACAAAACTCAATATAACGATGGAAGAAGAAGAAGAGATGAAGGACATTCAATTGAATGTCCATATGATGTGGAGAAGAACAACGACTGCTGTTAAGAAGCTGGTCGTCGCATGAACTCTTGTCCAGACCAAGGGCACCAGAGCTTCCGGCTCCTTCAAGATTAGCAAAAAAAGAAGCTCCTAAGGTCAAGAAAGCTGCACCTAAAGCCAAGAAACCAGCAGCAGCCAAGAAGGCCAAAACCGCCGTGAAGAAGACTGCAGCCACCAAGAAGTCACCGAAGAAGGCGGTAAAGAAAGCAGCAGCCAAGAGTCCCAAGAAGGCCGCAAAGAAGGTGGTAGCCAAGAGCCCCAAGAAGGTGGCGGCGAAGAAGAAGCCAGCAGTGAAGAAATCTCCTGCCAAGAAGGTCGTTAAACCCAAGGTCAAGAAAGCAGCTCCCAAGAAGAAGTAGACGCTGAAATCTCTGCTTCCATTAAAGGCTCTTTTCAGAGCCACACAACTTCTCTACAGAGCAACTGTCACTGGACTACATGTGTGAAGACATGAGTCAAGTATTTTGACCTATAATGAAGATACAACTAAAAACACGGATCATTAATAATGAAATCATAAGCAATATACATGTTATAATACAACACATATCTATATATATATATCTATATATACTGTATATCTATCTATCTATCTCTATATATATATATAATGTGTTAGGAAATCAAATCATGTATATTGTTCGCACATTCATATGTTTCAAAAACGTGTTTGTTGAGATACAGTAGAAAGTTTGATCAATGTTAACATCGGGATATTAATTTATATTTGGTAAAATAAACATGACATAAGTTTAACTAAAACCTATTTGAAAAGATAACGAAAAACTACACTGTGCATAAACTGCAATAGTTAAATACTACAAGTTATTTTTGTTTAATCTTTTATTCTATTTTAATTGCTAGATTAATCATAATATCCTCGTAGCACGATAATTGACATCTAGATTGTATACAAGCAGCCGGTGCTCGAAAAAATGTTCCTCATCTTCCTCTTGTGAAACACCAAAACTTTTAGATTCCGTGAAACTTCAACTCTAAACATGTTGTCATTTACATTTAGGGCATATCTTCGGATTGATCTGTTTATACAAGTGTGTGATCAATAAAAACATACAAACGTTCAGTTCCAGCTCATATGTGACCACGCCTCTGAAAGCGACCCCTCCGTAAACTCTGCCTTTCATTGGAGGAAAGCTTTAAGAGCGAGGAAGAACCTCTACTCACGGATATATAAAGACACTGTCCGATAGTCACGATCACACATCGAACGTCCCTCGTTTAAACAAAACCAACGTGCATTGTTAAGACAACACAACGTGTTAAACAATCAACCTACATTGATAAAAAAAAGATAAGCCCGCCACTTTTTAAAGCAGCCAATCATAATAAGGAAACCACACACTTGCCAGAGCAGCAGCACGACTATAAGAATGTCCGCTGAGCTAAAGTCAGTCAATAAGTATCGACCATCGACCGCCTTCCAAACGGCGAAGAGGGTAAGAGGTAGAGGAAGGAGAGTTACGCCATCTACGTGTACAAGGTGCTGAAGCAGGTCCACCCCGACACCAACATCTCCTCCAAGGCCATGGGCATCATGAACTCGTTCGTCAACGACATCTTTGAGCGCATCGCCGGAGAAGCGTCTCGCTTGGCTCACTACAACAAGCGCTCCACCATCTCTTCCCGGGAGATCCAGACCGCTGTGCGTCTGCTGCTGCCCGGTGAGCTGGCCAAGCACACCCTGTCTGAAGGCACCAAAGCCGTCACCAAGTTAACCACACTAACACAACGGCGCTCACTTTTTTAACTTACTTTATTTCATTTTAGATAACATTGAGTCATAAAATTACAAATGTACACATGTCCAGAACCATTTACAAATCAGTGAATATATTTCTTAAACTTACGTAGCACCCAATTATAAATGATGAATCAAGCCACTGTCTACACTTGTTTCTGTTTATATCTATTGTCCTTTGTATTATAAGTTCTGTTCTTCTCAAAACTAAGTAAGTAATTTGTATTTAAGTACTTTGTGACCCTGGTCTGGAGAAGGGCTATATAAACAATCAAAACAATATTCAATAAAGTATATACTTTAAAGGTCAAGATAACACTGAGAACAACACAGGAGTTCCAGAAAATCAAAGAAAAAGCCTGAACAAATAAAAACGTCTTAGGATGTTTCTTGAAAGAGTCAGAAGACTCCATCAAGCGCAAAGAGAGAGAAAGATCGTTACAAAGCTTAGGAGCAACCGCCTGGAAGGATTTCTCTCCTCTAGTCCTGAACCGTGTGCTTGGAACCATCAGTAGATTCTGATCCACCGACCCCAGAGCGCGAGCTGGGGTGTAAGGCTGGATCAGATCAGTTATGTAAGGAGGAGCTTGACCATGAATAGCTCTGAAAGTAAAAAACAGAATTTTAAAGTCGATCCTGAAAGAAACTGGAAGCCAGTGAAGAGTTTTAAGGATCGGAGAAATGTGAGTTCTTCTACTTGAGCGGGTCAGAATTCTCGCTGCAGAGTTCTGAATCAACTGCAGGCGAGACAGCTCCTTCTTGTTAAGAAATGAAAACAAACTGTTGCAATAGTCCAGGCGAGAAGACACAAATGCATGGATTACAAGCTCCAGATCATGTTGTGACAACATTTTCCTAAGTTTAGAGATTTTTGGTCAGTTTTCTGCAGTGTTGAACAAGAGACAGGTCTTTATCAAATACAACACCCAGGTGTCTCAGGCTCAGTTTGACAGACTGACCCAAGTCACCCAAGTACTAACTCAACCCTGGAACCTTATCATCAGGAGCAATCACCAGAGTTTCAGTTTTGTCCACATTTAGCTGTAAAGTGTTTTCACTCAGCCATTGTTTGATTTCTAGCAAACAATTGACTAAGCTGTTCAGCCTCTGAGGCTCAGTTGGATCAAAAGAGCAGTAGAGCTGGATGTCATTAGCAAAAATGTGATAAGAAACATCAAGAAATCTCTGAATGATTTTACCCAGGGGAATCAAAAACAAGTACAGCAAAAACAATAAAGGACCCAGAACAGAACCTTGAGGGACTCCACACAATAGATCTTCCAATTCAGGCCTCATTTGATCTGCAGATACACTAAAACTGCGCCCAGAAAGGTATGATGAGAACCACTGTAACATAGACCCAGACAGCCCCACTTCATCCCGCAGTCTTCTCAGCAGGATCTGTTGATCAACTGTGTCAAAGGCTGAGGACAGATCTGTTAGATTAAAAATGATTATACACTATACGCCATACTTAAATTAGTGATAAAAGATATTCAAAATATAAAGTATAAATTACTAGCTTCATCTAAGAGCTTACTCGTTTGAATACACATTCACAATCAACATTTCACTCAGACTGACACACTGTCCCAAGGAAAGCTTGGAACAGACGTAGAGTCATGACAGCGGTTACTTAGACATCTGCCCTTTTTCACACCTGGGGGCGTGAAACAAAGAGCGAAGCGGAACACACCCAGGAAAGGGGGGCTGGAAGACAAAGGCAACCACCCACGCAACAGGGAAGCAAGGAAGTTTCTCTCCAGGTTATCGAGACATGGACAAACTTGAAAGAACCATCTGCCCCAGAAGAGACGACCCCCTGGACAGAAAACTTTCCCTTAAATATAGCGATGCTCTACAGTTCTGGACTGTCTATCCCGAAGCTATTGACCTGTAGAACTGCCGGCAAAGAGCGCGATCGATCAATCGTAAAAGCTTGTGTCTTTGTTTGACTTGAAGCGGCGAATAAATGACCCGTTACACTCTGAATTTACATTTTTCTCCATAAAGCAAAGTATTAAGACCCAGACGTGACGTCGTGTTGGAGCGACGGAAACAAACTCCAGTTCCAACCGTTTTAGATCCAAGAGAACCAGGACAGTGAATTGACCTGAGTCAGCTGACATCATGATGTCACTGGACACTCTCAGTAAGGCTGTCTCCGTAGAGTGATGTTTACGGAAGCCAGACTGAAACTTCTCATGAATGTCGCTCTGATCCAGGAACAAAGACAGCTGCTCAGACACCACCTTCTCCAAGATCTTGGACAAGAAAGGGAGCTTAGAAATAGGCCTGAAATTACTGAGGTCAGTTGAGTCTAAGCCTGGCTTTTTGAGCAAAGGCTCCACAAGCGCATGTTTAAATTAATTGGGAAAAACCCCTGTGGAAAGGGAGAGGTTCACCATATTGGTAACCCAGGGCCCAATTACATCAAATACTTTGATAAAAAGCCTACAAAGAAGGACGTCATCTGAGCAAGAGGAGGGTTTCATCTTGTTCACTAGTGCCGAAATATCACCCAGAGATACAGCACTGAAAAATGACCAAGAGGAGGAGAGGGGCTCAGAGACCGTAGGGGCTCCAAACAAAGGGGGAGAGATTTTCTCTTTGATCAATTTAATTTTTGTCAATGAAAAATCTTAACAATGCATTGCTGTCAGCTTCACAGAAGACAGGCGTGATTTGAGGAGCAGGAGACACAAGAGAATTAATCGTGTCAAACAACACTTTGGGGTTTTTCCTTATTTGCTGCTACCAGTTTTTTGATGTAATTAGATCTAGCAGTTTCCGCCATCTTATTTTAAGACGACATCAGATCTCTAAGGTGAATTCTGTGCACCTCAAATTTAGTGGACTTCCAGAGACGCTCAGTCTTTTGACAAAGTCTCTTCAGACTAAGACATACATACAGATGATGAACCAAAATAAATTGTTTTGTTGTGGTATACCTTCAAAGATTCAATACGTTATGGTGCTTCTCTTCAGGTCAAATTTCAGTCCAATTCCTCTTAATCACTCTAAAACACAGGTCTCAAACTGGTCCAGAGAAGGGTTGAGATGCTGATGTTCTGGATCCAACCACTCAGGTGTCTGAAGACATTAATCAGTTAATTGTCAGTCAGGTGCTGCTTGTTTAAGCCAACACCTGACTCATTAATGAATATGCACTTCACTGGTTGTAACAAAAACCTGCACTGTCTCGGCCCTTCTCTGAACCAGTTTGACACCCCTGCTCCAAAAGAAGATAATCTATGGTCTCGTCCTGCCTGATCAACAGGACACAGTTTTGACACAACGACTCAATTTTACGACATTACGGACCGCGAGTCTACTGACTGATTCTAGCCACATCAATAAAGTGTATCTATCTCTAGTGCTCTGATACATTTTTAGAGAATGCATTTTCAACACATGTTTTGTAGTGGCATGACTGTAGCGCTTTGTATTTATGAAAACCAGCATAGCACTTGTAAATTTCTAAAAATTACTGATCCAGTTAATTTTTTACTGTTCACATTTTGTTACGTCATATATATATATATATATATATATATATATATATATGGGAGACTACTCCTTGCCCTTCCCTTCTTATTTTTCCATCTTGATTTAAGAACGACCCATTTTGTATTCCGACTGAGGGCTGAAGCAATGCTTCTACAAAGAGCGATGTTTAATTTAAATTGTAAATCCATTGCTGCGAGCCCCCCATATTTATGGTCTTTAAACAGTAGTCTGCGTTTTGTGACTTTTCTGATGGTTCCCCAAATAAAATAGACTACTAGTTAATTTTTTGGGAGGGGAAATATTTGTCAAAAAGACAAAGGTCTTGATGATTGAAATTCTTAATCTATAGGTTGTCGGGTTATTTTTTTCATTTTTTTTTATCGCACTTTCTTAGTTCTTCTATGACCTCTTCTTTGTTACAGTTGTCCTTGTAGCAACATACGTTAGAAAAAAAAGATTCCAAGAATACAAACTTCAATTTGGTCTTGAATTTAACTAATTTAATACATTTTTGTTTTACTATTTATTTCACCGTACCAGCACTTTGTTTTGGTTCAATTTCACTCCAGAGGCTTTCCCGTATTTATATAGATGTTCATTTATAATGTCCAACTCTGTTTAGTTCAAATTCCATTTACATTAACTTGCACTGTGGAATCGATAATGAAAATGTATACTTAAGTTGTCATTTTACTTTCATTTATTTGACCTACAACAAATATTACAAGAACACGATAATAAATGACTGGATTATATGTTAAAGTAAAATAAGTAATGATAGTTAATCACTGAATATGAACTATGTTAATTTTGTGAAACGCTTATAAATGTCATGTGTTATAATTCCGTGAAATGTCGTATTTCACATTCGACCACTCAAGTTCAATCTCATACGTGTTGCACCCCTTCTGTGCTAAAAGGGTATCTAAATGTTGAATGAGCACATTGATTTCATGAACACCATAGCTTTGTCTCAAATTGCATTCTTGCGTACTCAAAGTTAGTATTTTCAGTGCATAAGTGCGTCTCAAATCTTTATGCATGGCGCACTAAATTTCGCATACAAAACTGAGTATGGTTCGATGGAGACTATCTACCCTTAACGGCCACCATCTAAGTGACGTTTTAAACACAAGTTACGTGTTTTTTAGCCAGCAGTAGAAAGATGATACCGGCGTAAATATCTCGCGACTATTTCGTTTCTCATTTTTTCTTTATTTCTTCTTCCAAACTTGCAAAACGTGCTGCCAGCAGGTGTCGGTGATAGCGGTCAAACAGCTGGTTGCAATCATCGTTAAATAGTAGTAGAAGAAGAAGCTGTCACGTCATTTACGTTTAGTGCATAGCAGCAGTGTTTGATTTGAGACGTACTATCTGTTGAGGATTTGTTACTAGTTAGTAAATACACTCTCCTGATGCATACTAACTTCCAGTATACTAAGAAGTATTCGATTTGAGAGACAGCTAAGAAGTGGCTAGAGCTTCCGGCTGGTTTGGATTTTTTTTATTTGAATGAAAGATGTGATTTCGCACTCAGAACTAACCAACTCAATCCCTTGATACTTCACCACGTCGTCATCATCTGCTCTGGTTTCACACAAGGCTTTTAGCAGTTTGACCCCTGGGCGATCCTTCATTGAAATGAGGCTGGCCTGTGCAACTTCCAATTTCAGCAGTTCGTGCCAATGTTGAAGTTGTTCATCCTGGAGTGACGTGAATAGCTCTGCCAAATCTTCCACCAGATCCATGTATGAGGACAAAATGGTGAGATGTCATGAGTTTGGCATATCCACGTATCTTAGCACGATCTGCTGTTGGTACATCTTTCTGCAGCTCTGACACTTCTGGAACTGAATTACAATGCAGCGATAATCTCTTGTCAGAACAGCCAAAGCCTTGCGCCGATGGTCAACTCGGTGTGTACCTCTTAATATCCACGTCGAAGCGGGTCAAATCTATTTTTTGCGGGTACAAAACTCTAAAAACATCTCTCATGTCACAATTTTCAGTCAACACTTTCAGTGCTTTCCCCTCTCTTGACAAATCAAATTCAGGGGTTTCACAGATACTCTTTTTCATCTGTATACGCGTAAAAATCACCCCACAAAATCCTTACTTTGGTGACAGCGTCTGGGGAAAAGTGTATACATTTATGACTCGTAATTTTGTGCCCATATAAAAAACAACTAATAAAATTTGTCCTGGGATTATTTCCCTTGTCTTTAAAATATAAATTTCATTCTTAAATATTGCAACACTGTCTGCCTTATCACAACCTATGGAGATTGTGGATGATCTTTTTATCCAAAGTTCAGTGACTTGTTCCAAATCTTCCCTCGTAGTGAGTCTCAATTCTTGTGCACATATGATATCATAGTATACATGAATAAGGGTGCTTATTTTTGAGTGTGTTTGCTTTAGATTTAATTCCTCGCAAGTTACAGGTTGCCACAGAGATGAGGCCCATATTAATAGCGGGGGATACTCTGTTTTAGGGATGAGGGACAGTAAAGACTCTTTTTTTTTTTTTAATCCTTCAAAAAGGGTGTACAAAAGTTTAAAAATCACACAATAACAACAATGATGCAAACCTGAGTAGTGCAGACAAATGTGCAAACAAACATTGAAAAAAACAGAAACTATATAAACATACAGACTGAACTTATTAAACAAGGTCTACACTTAAATTGACAGTCTATAAATAAAAAAATAAAATATAAATATAAAAAATATATCTGCTTTTCAGTCAATAAAACCAGAAATGCTAAAGTGCACACAAAAGCTGCTAAACTGTACAGAAGAATGATTCTGCCTTGCAGTTCCATCCTCATTTTAACTTGTACATTTTATTTGGAAAGGAATAACATGTTAACTTCTGCTGGTTTTAGTGAAGAGCAGGTGCAAGTCACTATATTCCCATTTGTACTAAAAAGACACTCTGAGGGAGCAGTTGTGGCGGGGGGACACAGATATTTGTGTGCAATGTTGCAGAGTTGTGTGAAAGTTGATTCTGAGTCCCTGTGGTGTGGTTCCCTCAGTCTGGAGTTGGCGTCCTAGTCGGACGACTATCATAACATTGGAACAAATTTACGTTTATGTCTTGAATTGTTGTCCTATTCACATGCAAACTTTCATGTGAGTCACCTTAATCTCAACATTTGTACATTATCACCTTGTCTGATTCATGGTCATTTTTTGGTAATGATACAGAAGTACAATATTGTTGACATGACTTTAATTATCATTCTAGAAAATCAAAATGATTTCCCTATATCTTGCTTAACACAAATACGGAAAAGCCCTTTTCCCTTCTTCCACAACAAGAAGACCAAGGGCTGACAATGCCATTTGCTTCATATTGGTGTTGTGTCTATCGTATTTTTATTTTATCTTTCGTTCAATTGGTGAAAACACTGCCCTAGTCTCAAAGCATTTCCGGTTTTCACTTTTTTGTGGCGTCAACACAAATGAGCGCCGCTGTAGTGCCACCCGCTGTTATGGGGTGGAATTATGCCTTGCACATGCGCAGAACGTACACTTTTGCCGAAAGTCTCTTTGTGTTCCCGGGCATTATTTTCGAGGGACGCAGGCGGACTACATCAGACTAGTTTTAAGTTGATCATCACAAGTTTTATGAGAATATTAAGGTACCAAAACTACCCAGAGTTCCTGTAAAAGATGATAAACAAAGCAAGTATTAGTATTAGTATACAAGTCTCTGTTACAGCTTTCAGATGCTCTAGCAGCCGGGAAATCTTCAGTTCTATGGTCCCCATCTTGTTGGACATTCAGTGATAAGGTTATGAAGGTTAAGCTCTCTCTGTGCATCAAGCATGGCAGCCTTCTTTTTCCAGCTGTGGGAGTGTCCCACAACCTTTTTGCAAAGACCTATTGCCCTTGCCACTCTATCATCCTTCAGTGAATGTCCTGTAACATAAAATAATATAGTTTATTCATACAATCTGACTTGCGTGAAGGTTCAACTTAATAAACTTTGCATTACATACACATACACTATTACTAATTTACATACCGATTACAAGATGTAAGAGGTGCCCAAAACACTGAAGCCTGGTCCATTCATTAAGCTGTGCAGCCATCACCATGTTTGCAGGGTTGTCCGGCTTTGAGATTTGTCGTCCTCAATGTAATGCATTGTGAGGCTCATGTATGGCTCAAAGTTGCAGCTTGACCAAAGATCCATTGTGGTTGCAAAAAAACCCCACTGTTTTAAGCTCTGCTGCAATTTTCTGTCTGCTTTTTTTATACAAATCAGGTATGGCAACATGGCTAAAGTGTGTGTGGGACGGCACTCTGTACCACTTATCCTGAGTATAAATTAAAGCCAAAAACCCAGGTTTTGTAACTACATTAATTGGCAACATGTCTTTTGCTATAAACTCCGCTATTGCTGTGGTTATTCCGTGTGTTGTTTTGACTTTGTGTCGTAAGGGGCAACGCTTCAAAATAGTTCATTTAATTACTTTTGGCGGCTCGTAATTGGCTATGACGACATTGAGGCACTTGGCTTTTTTCCTTTACAGCTTTTAAACAATGCTTACCCCGTGAGGTGGCAATGGGAGCGTAGCAAGTTCTGCAAAAAACTTTTCTTTGCTCAAAATCTTTTTTAAAGCCAAAAAACTCCACACAGCTGACGTACTGCTCCTCTTAGGCAATAAACATTCTGACCCAGAGCCATGAAAGCAAATTATTTGGAAATTTTATTTCAGTGAGAGCCATATAATATATTTTAAGACTGAATTCAACTAAATGTGAGTATAATAAGCCTCTGAATTTATTCTTTTAAATAATGCTTTTTAATACTCACCATTAATGCTACTTGGATTTGCTGATGGCTTTATAGTAAGTAAGTAAGTAACTAATTTGTATTTATATAGCGCTTTTCCAGACCAGGGTCAAAAAGTCTGGTTGGTTCTTGGTGAGGTTAAGCTTCATGCAGGCGTTGAGGCTTTCATCCGTTAAATGTGATCGTAGCTTGGACTTGATGTTTTTGAGATGTGAAAATGACTGCTCACTCTGAAGGAGACATCAGGAATGTAACTCAGGTTGGCTGTGTTCAGTGAACACTCATTTGGATGGGTGATGAACTTAAAAAGACGAGTGTGCTCACAAAATTCTCCAAAGCGTGCTTTGACCGACTGTAGGAGACTGATCTCCACCAGCAAGCTGGTTTCACATCCAAAGTTTTGAGTGGGCTCACTTGCTGTGCATGCATCTTTAAATTGACTCAGTTTTTTTTTTAAATGTAGTAAACGACCTGTTTCAAGATCCATGATAAAGAGCTCCAGCTTGTTTTCAAAAGCAAACAGGGCATTTTGAAGGGATAACACTGTATTTCGACCATTGCATTTTCACCTTGAGCTGGTTCAGATGTTTAGTCATATCCACGAGATAGTAAAACTCGAGGAGCCACTCAGTTTCGGCTAGCTCAGGATGCTCGATGCCTTTCATTTCAAGGAAAGTCCGGATTTCTTTAAGGCAAGCCGCAAAATGGCTGAGAACCTTCCCTCTTGACAACCAATGCACATTGCTGTGCAAAACCAGACCATGATAGTTATTTCCAACTTCATCCAGCAGTGTTTTAAACTGGCGATCATTTAAGGCTCGGGCAACAATAAAGTTGATCACATGAATGACCAGCGACATCACTTCGCCAAGCTGCCCGTCACACATCTGAGCACAAAGTGCCTACTGGTGTAGAATGCAATGGAAACTAAGGCTGGGTCTATTTTCGTGTTCATGGAGAAGCGCCACAAATCCCCACCATACATGGAGCACCATCAGTACACTCTGAGAAGTTTATCCATAGGCAGATTGTTTTCATGAGTGAACTCCATGCAAGACTTGGATAAGTCTTCACCTCTTGTGGACCCTTTTATTGGCAGAACAGCAAGACTTGTTTCACACAGTGTGTCACAAGCAGCATATCTTGCAATGATATGATGCACTGAACTGCGACAAGTGGCCTTCGTCTGTTGACTCGTCCAAAGCCAGGGAAAAGAACGGCGCTGCATTTGTGTCCTTCACTTGAGTTTCTTCCACTTGGTTTGACATCATGATGGTACGATCATGTACAGTTCTTGCCGACAGAGGCATGTCTTGTATCCGTTTGATTATCTTATCAAGCATGAACGTTTTACCATACTCACCATCTGTGAATGGTTTTCCGTTCCTCACTATTGCTAAAGATCCAGCAAAAGTAGACATGAGCATTGGAAAATCGATGGATGGATTAAAACAAGTGATAACATTTTATTTTTTATCTGAAAAGCCGAAATCTGCGAGCCAGATGCAATCATCAAAATAACCCCAGCCGGCTCGCGAGCCATAGGTTCCCGACCCCTACTATCTACTGTTAATTGTCAGGAAATACATATTTACATAATCTGACGTTCCGGCGTTGAGAGGTTTTCTCAATGTTCTCATCAGAAGGTGATATTTTGTACTTTGAAATCACTCCTCTTGTGACTGAAGTCTTTCTTTTTTGCATGATTAAAGGACAATGAAGTGAGTTTGATATGGAATATTTGCAACGCAACCAGTCCATCCGTTATGTCCCAAATTAAACCAATGATCGCGGCAAGTCAACTTCCAAAATTCTCTATGGATATACTTTACTGTCCTGTCACAACCAACAGAAGAAAATAATAATATATATTCAGCTCAGCTCTCACTTTTGGAATCTATCAAATAAACGTGCGTCGGATCAGAGTGTTTCTGAGTATTCAAACTGCGAGTGTTGAGAGGCAAGGGTGGCAAAGGACTCGGAAAAGGAGGCGCCAGGCTTCATTGCAAGGTTCTCCGCGACAACATCCAGGGAATCACCAAACCCGCTATCCGCCGTCTGGCTCGCCGTGGTGGAGTGAAGCGTATCTCCGGCCTGATCTACGAAGAGACTCTTAGTGTGTTGAAGGTGTTCCTGGAGAATGTCATCCGTGACGCCATCACCTACACCATGGGTGTCCAAACTTTTTGCAAAGAGGGCCAGATTTGATTAAGTAAAGATGCCCGGGGGCCAGTAGTTCCTTCTGATGTTTTTTTTAACAACAAAAGTCACGTGCAAATGTTCACTATTATAAAACAACTTTATTTTTTAAATGAACATTGAACTGTATTTTACTTATATGTAATGAAAAAGTTTAAAAACAGGTTAATTTTGCTCGTCTTTTACAAGATCTTTCAGAGAGTACAAATCTACAGGTACACAACATCAACAGTTATAACCAGATCTTATTCAAGATGTTTAATAAAATTAAAAAGTGCCATAAATCCAAGTGCATAAGTATACTTTTTCCTTTTCACTGTTAATAGTGACAGATTCAAAACATTCAATTTCAGATTGATCAAGAAACCAATAACTTGCTGTCACCAATGAGAAGGGTGATACTAAGATCTGGATTTCAGTAACAAGGCCAGGTCTGGTTTGAGGGAAGTGGTTGAAATGTGTAAAATGTCACGCAAGTAGGGGTTACTTAGTCTTGACCTCAGTCGGTTCTTGTTTAAGTTCATGACAGAGAATGTCTGCTCACACAAATATGTGGAGCCGAATAAGCTCAGCATTTTCTAAGCAACATTTCTGGAAACCTGCCTTTATCCATCTGCCTATAAAAGTCAACAAGAGAAAGCTTCTGGTGTTTACCGCGCTGCTCATCATCACACTGCAGCTCAATGAGCTCCAGCTGCAGCTGTGGAGGAGCATCGTCAGGGTCCAAGGAGAAGGGAGAAGAGAAAAACAACATTTCCTTTTCAATAACTGCAAAATCCTGAAAGCATTTGTTAAATTCCATAAAAAGAGATAGCTGTTGCATAACTCGGCATTTGCGCACCGATGTTGTCCTGTGGGAAACTGTCGATGACAGCTTTCAAAGCTGGGAAGTGCGCAGTGCAGGGTTCTGTTTGGGACATTTGTGTTTGGAAAAGTTGCAGCTTGGTTCTAAATGGCTTGATGTGAGCGTAAAGCTGGCTCACCACTGCATCTTGTCCTTGCAGATTAACATTCAGCGCATTCAGATGCTTCGTTATGTCAACCAAAAAAGCCAAATCTGCCAGCCATACTAGATCGGACAGTTCTCCCATTGGTTGCCTCTTTTCACGTAAAAAACGTCCAAATTTCCTCTCTGAGAGTGAAAAATCGCTGCATTGCGGACCCCCGACTTAGCCACCTCACATCGTTGTGATATATTACGTCTCCATATTCAGCCTGAATGTCAAGCAAGAACTGCTGAAACTGTCGGTGATGTAGAGCTTTAGAGTGAACATAATTAATTGTCTTTACCACTGGTTTCATACTATGATCAAATTTTAGATGTTTGGCGCAGAGAGCCTGCTGGTGAATTATACAGTGAAGTTTGATAGTGTTACCATCTTCTTCGCTGACTTTATTGCAGATCAGTGTGAACAATCCACTTCGCTCACCAGCCATGGCAGGCGCACCATCGGTAATGATCCCAGAAACTTTACTCCATGGTAGTTTCAGACCTTCAACAGAAACAAGCAAGATAGCATTAATTAGTGGCGCTGCCACCATGTGGTGAAAGGAGGAATTACCTTTTAAAGATTTGTGATCTATTTATTCTGTTAGATAGTGCTAGCGGGCCATAAATAATATATTATAAGACCGAAGTTGCGGGCCGTATGAAATCTTACCGCGAGCCGTGATTGGCCCCCGGGCCGGACTCTGGACAAGCCTGACCTACACCGAAAAACACAAAGGCAGAAAAAACACAAAGGCTCTTTTAAGAGCCACACACTAGCTTTAAAAAGAGATGAGTCCATGTTTCCTCGTTTCTCTCTGCGTTTATTGGTTTTAAATGTGGGATGGAATGTGAATAAACAAATTGTTCACTACAATGATAAAACTTTCATATAACTTTAATATCACTTGTATCATTTTCAGATATAAGATTACCGGAATTTTGAGCAATAAGTGAATTTGTTCAGCTTTACATTCAGTCTGATCACCTGATGCGTCATCTCGTTTACCAATCATAATTATACAACGTTTTATTTACTCAAGCTTACTTGAGTTCAATTTGCAGTCCCTGTTAACCACTAGTTGGAACAAAAACCTGCACCTACTGCAGCTCTTTGAGGACCAGGTTGCCCACCCCTGCCCTAGATCAAGTCAACGTCCTCCCTGGCTTCCAGAAATGCATATGCAGTGGTGGATGTCGTTTACCTTAATCCAGAGACAACACAAGGGATACTACAAACATTTGTTATTGGGCACTGGATCACCTTGACCCTGAGAGGTTAGTGAATGTATGTTCTAAATCCATTATATGATAATAACATCAAATAATTTCACAATATAATCGAGGAAAGTTGGTATTGTAAAGTGGACAAGTGAACTGTTCATGAAGCTCCTCGTCAAAATAGATCACAAGAACTTACCACCTGGCCCACTGGATTTTTGCTTCTTCCTATTACCCTAAAATAATGACCAGAATAAATAATTAAAATGACATTATTACTGGGGCATATTCTGTTACATTCTTTTACTTGTATACTTACATTCACAACTCGCATTTCAAGGACTTTTCAAAAATGAAGAACTTTTTTTTTTTTAATATTTACAGCTTTCTACAAAAATAAATAAAGAGGAAAAAACACACAAAGATTTATTAAGCAGGAACATCACTGAAAAAAAAAACAGTTCAGAGCACATCTAACCTCTTGCTTGTTTCCCTCCTTGTGGATGGTGTGGTAAATGATGGTGGAAGTTGCTGAGATGAGGATGGAGGAAGACAGTGAGAGGAAATGTGGTTCTGCAAATCGACAGCGTCCTCACATGTAGCCCAGACACATTGCACTAGGGTGAAAGTCACTTGCATTGTCAGACCAGGAAGTGACAGACGGACACATGCTTGGAAAAATGATACGATTGACAATGATGGTCTATTTGTTAACATAAATGTTTAATGTTTCGAAACAACAAAATGGCCGTAAATCGCTAAGTTTGATTTCTGATCACTCGTGTGACGTCCTCATGTTGGAAGTACCCGGACCAAAATGCTACTTACAACGGCAAATCAGGAGGGACCATTGCACATGTGTCCAAGATTGTAGCCTACCCTGCTGAGTGTATTAATGTCAATTACTATTTTTGACTATTTTTGTCATATAGATTTTAGAATCCTAAATTCGTATTTAAACAAATTTAATGATTTATTTCTTGACGTCTTTGAACCCTCAGTCTACAACTCTACATCCTCCTTTAACTGCTTTTAATCTTTTGTACCCTTCAAATTAAAAAAAAACATATCTGGCCCCCACAACCCTGGCTAAATGAAATTACAAATCAACTACTCAAAGAATGTCATATAAATGAAAGAAACTGGAAAAAGTCTACATGTATCCAAAGAAATGTGTAAAAACTACCTCATGTGCTCTTGATTTTATTCCCACTAAATTTTTAAAGAATGTTTTAACACAGTTGAGCTCAGCATTTTAATCATTTTTAACAGCTCTCTTTTAGAAGGTGTTTTGAAAATGGAATAATTTGAAAATAGAAAAATATATAATTAGATTTAATATAAAATGTTCATTAGAAGAGAAAGTAAAATTGTAGTCGTGTTGTTGTGGGATAAAAGTAATATTGTGAAAATAGAGGTTTAAAACATGGTCAAAATTAAGATTTAAATACTGTAAGATGGTCCAAGCAAAAAATGTTAACAAATTAGATAAAACGAAGCGAATCCAGGAAAAGATTAAAAAGACTCTGAGTCACCCCCACCTGAACCTAAAAAAAACCCACAACTGCAGCATCTGAAATACCAAAAGGTAAAATAAGAGGGATATTTCTGTTGTGGGTGGATAAATGAAACAAATGGTTTAAAGTCATCTTAAATGTCAAATTAACAGAAATATTATTGGAAACTTCCAACTGGTACCTTAGACATGTGCACAGGTTGATCAACTCTCGAGAAAACAAACATAAACATAAAATACTGGAGTACTCTCAGGTGGATGGACCTTACAAAGTGGCAGAGGTGACGACCTATTGCGTCGAAGTCTGACCGACACCTGATCAAATCAACAATTACATTCAGAAAACACATTTGAACACCATACTGTTGAAAGACACTCTCAGACATCCACACAGATTTTACCAACAAAACACAGAGCTTAGCAACAAACAAACAAACACATGATGTCATAAATTTAAAATTGAATGATATGAAAAGTGTAATTGCTACAATTTCTGAGTTCAGCAGAAGCTCCCCCACGTCCCCCCAGCCTTGTATGTGTGAAAGTGAAATATTCCCCAAATCCCACCTGTGCCTTGCTCTGCTGCATGAAGTTAAAACAAACTAATAATTTGAGCACTCTGTTAAGATTTATTTAAATAAAACACAGGAAAAACATTAACAGACATACAAAGTTTGAAGTACACAACTCATGACACACACACAACCTCCTCATCACTACCTGAATAGATTCATAACTGACCTTCTCAGAACTTCTGATCATTCTCATCCTGTTAGGTGGGGTTGAGAAGCCCTCCAGAGAGGGAGAAATAAGAAGCCACTGTCCACTGCAGATATCATATAATCTCCTTGTTAGAAGGTGAACAAGAAACGTGAGCCAACATGTGTAAAGCCAAAAGAAACTTCACTAGCAGATTATAAATTCACCTACGGACAGACATGATGAATACAATTTGACCTTTTTGTGAATTCAAGACAATAAGCACCAAAGCTACTCTGTGGACTTAGTCTTACTCTGGTGAAATAGTAAAATATAGAAATTACAAGAACAAGAAATTATGATTAGAGATAGTGTTGACTTTAAAAATTTAAATTGGAGTATCTTACTTAAAATTCAAGTCCTTACTTTCAGATCTATTCATGGTCAAGCTCCTCCTTACATCACTCATCTGATCCAGCTTTACACCCCAGCTCGGGCTCTGAGGTCTGTGGATCAGAATCTACTGATGGTTCCTGAACACGGTTCAGGACCAGAGGAGAGAAATCTTTTCAGGCTGTTGCCCCTAAGCTTTGGAATGATCTTCCTCTCCCTCTGTATTTGATGGATCTATTGACTACTTCAAGAAACATCTTAAGACATTTTTATTTGTTGATTTTCTGGAACTCCTGTGTTTTTCTCAGTATTATGTTGACCTTTAAAGTATATATTTTATTGAGTATTGTTTTGATTGTTTAAGCGCTTTGTGACCCTGGTATAGAAAAGCACTATATAAATTCAAATTACTTACTTACTTACATTAGTTTAAAATGTTAATAAGATGTTGATGTTGTTTTCAATTAGTTATTTTATACGGGGCCCTCTGAGGCTGGTTGTCAGTGGCGTCATTAGCCCTGGGCGTCCGGGGGTTTTAGGAATAGCCCCGGATCAATTTCGGATTTAAAAAAAAAAAAAAATTGTATTTATTTTTTTTGTTAAAAAATTATAGCCCCGCGATAACATTCACTGATTATAAAGCAAACGTTTTTCCAAAGCAGTCATGTATGTTTTAGAAAATTTAGATGAATTGCTCCAGTTTCTCCCCTGGCCATAGAACGGGCAGCATATCCACATTGCGTTGGCATAGCAACCATCTCTAAGTGAGGAAAGCTGTGAAAGTTGTATGCTAATTTTCGGTGAAATACCATACTGTATCTGATGCTATAACAAACCAAGCCAGGTAAGGCAAGATAAGCTAGGACTGATATCAGGCTGATTTCCATTTGTTCTATTTTAAAAGTACATGCATGTTGTTTTACTGATGTTGAGTGTCAGGCAGGACTTTGAGAATCAATCAGTTAATTGAATCATTGTTTTTCATAGGCATATACGAGATAACACAAATATGTAGACTGCATTTAACGTTCTATTTCAATGTACCTTTTGTCTCTTGGATGTTTATTAAAGACAAACTGTTCGATAAAGCTGCCAATATATATATATATATATATATATTTTTAAACACAGTTTATCACAATAAGGGGAGAATAGTTGGCACAGCCTGTACCCTGTATATGTACTCACCCACACCCAATGGTCTGCATCCAATCAGCAGGCATTTGAGGACTGACATTTTAATTTTAACTGTTCTACTGCACCAGATTGATGCATTTAACTAACTGACGTGCAAAATTTTCTCCGGAGGGGACAACCCCCCCGGACCTCCCTTAATCAATGTTCGCCCCTGGGCTAAGCCCCCGATGTCTCATGATCCTAACAACGCCCCTGCTTGTTGTAATGTTGGATGTCCAAAGGCAGTCAGAGTTAAAGTGAGGATGAAGAACATCTCTTTTATTTAATTTGTTTACAGCAAATATGGATTGGAAAAAAGAAAGGTGGTCTATCCATTCACATAAAATAAACATTCTTTATAGGACAAATGTTTATTTTCTATGTTTTGTGTTGGTCTAAGTGTCATCAAAAGAGGAATACTGAAGTGAATTGGAACATTAAGCATAACCGATAGCATTTTGTTGGATAAATATTTAAATAAGAATCTCTTTTCACTTCTTACAATTGTAAATCTGACTCCAGAGGCCTCATCTGCAATGAACATAACTGCACTTTTTTGTTGATGATTATTTTTTGGTTTGTTTGATCTTGAAGCGATTTGTTTTTTTGTTTTTTTTAATCTGTGATAAATTGCTTTTCCTTCCAGATGCTATTCACATTGAGAACATTTGCAGGTTTATTACGCTTATGCTGTTGAAGAGGGAAGAGAATTGTCACTTGTCACTGTGTTCGTTCATCTACCATTAAAGGTACTTGCTGTGTGTATAAAGTTCAATTAGTCTTTGTTTGTAACTTATAATATTTTAAGATATTGGTTGAAAAAATAGCAGATGTGTTAGTTATTGTTCATATTAAATACATTTTTGGATCATATTACAAGCACATACTTGACAGTTAGATCCGCTCAGTTTCACTTTTATTTCAACTGTGTGAGTTTTCGGTGATTTTTGACCAATAGTAGATTTCGTGATATTTGTGAATCACATTCAGAATTTCACATTTCTTTTGTATTAATTCAAAACGAGAACAGAATGTACTTTTTCTTAATGAAATTGTGGGAAATGTTTTTAAAAAAAACAAGAACATTGAAACATATTCACAAAACTGAACATATTTACTAGTTTATTAGAGGGAAAAAAAGCCAGATATATTTACATACAAGATTATAACGCACTAAAAACCAAGTGACATTAACTTCTAAAAGGTTCAAGTACTACAATTCTTCTTTGTTTTTTGTCAAAGTTTTATAATTGTAAGAAGGTAAGTTTGTCAATAAAAAATATATATCAAAAACAATCCAATGCCATTGTGGTGGATGGAATCTGAATATATAAATATACAAACATAACATGTCTGTATTCTATTCTTGCGGGAGTTCTGAATAACTTTAGTTATTGGTTTTTAGTGTTAGTCTATTTTAAATAAAGATCTGGGTCATGTTACAAGCACATGCTTGAGAGTTATATCTGATTAGATTAGAAGTTTTGTTTCAACCAACTCCCTTTTCAAGGTTAAGTTTTTTGTGTCGTTAACCAGTTAATGTGTTTAGATTCTATGATGATTCTGAACATGAGTCACAATGGTGATGTACATGCATTATTTAAAAATGGAGAATGTTTTTTTTCCTGAATGAAATTATAAGTCTATAGGCGTATGTTATAATATTGTATATATAATGTTTTAAAATAAACATTCACCATGTAGAAAGAATGTGGAATATAAATAGATAATTCACAATCATGAACCTAATTTGGATTTTAAAACTGATAATGTCAACTATTTTTTATGTCCAATTACGCTTTTTTTTAAATGCATTTGCAGTGTACGCATTACAAAGCGCAATATGATAGATTTTAAAACAGTCTTTGGTGCACTTTTGACCCGACACGAACATGCTTGGGAGCAAATTTTATCAGTGTCTCACACAAGATTAGAGCTACTTAATCATTGATCAATAACTAGTGTATGGCTGTTAATTTTTATTTATTTATTATCAGTGCATAAAACAAGTTTAATTTATAACACTGGAAAGGACATATACCGATTAAAATACGTTTTTGACCCAGCAGGTGGGGCTAATCAAATATTTGCAAGGATGTCGTTTATCAGAATCCCAAACTTTTAATGGCAGTGTTGTAAACGTGTGATTCATACGGTCACACATCACTGCGGAAGAATAGATATCAGCGGCTTCAAGCAAACACCCACGAAAGCTCACCTCAAACAAGCCGCACCACATCTCAGACAAACAAAATAATCGAGATACGAAAAGAGAGGGGTGGGGGGTGTTATGATGTACTGCCATGATCCCACACGGACGGTTAGAATTAACCTAGCAATCTGAAACCATACAATTAATATTTGGACACACGACGAAAGGTCATGAGATTAAGTGAGTGGCTCTGAAAAGAGCCGTTATAGGAGCGAGGTTTACTTGGAGCTGGTGTACTTGGTGACGGCTTTGGTGCCTTCAGACACTGCGTGCTTGGCCAGCTCACCGGGCAGCAGCAGACGCACAGCGGTCTGGATCTCCCGGGAAGAGATGGTGGAGCGCTTGTTGTAGTGAGCCAAGCGAGACGCTTCTCCGGCGATGCGCTCAAATATGTCGTTGACGAACGAGTTCATGATGCCCATGGCCTTGGAGGAGATACCGGTGTCTGGGTGGACCTGCTTCAGCACCTTGTACACGTAGATGGCGTAACTCTCCTTTCTGGACTTCCTCCTCTTTTTGCCGCTTTTGGCGGCGGTCTTGGTGACGGCTTTCTTGGAGCCTTTCTTGGGCGCAGGCTTGGCTTGATCAGGCATGATGACGAGAGTCAATACCGAGTGACTGGCTTCAGCTCAGCAGACATTCTTATAGTCGTGCTGCTGCTCTGGCCAGTGTGTGGTTTCCTTATTCTGATTGGCTGTTTTAAAAAGTGGCGGGCTGATTTGTTCATCAATCTAGTTGATTGTTTGAGTTCATGTGTTGTTTTAACGGCGCACGTTAGTTTTGTTAGTACTGTATGTTCAATGAAAAATCGTAATATAGTTTGTAAATAAATATTTGTTTACTCTTTAATTATACATGTATATAACAGGAAACTTTAGGCCAATGTGAATAATTCAGGGGAATGTACATGCAGGGGAACCATTGTTTTTATATCGAATTAAGATATACATTTTTAAACACGTAGTCTAGTTTCAGTTATATTCTCAGAATGTATCAGACAATTATGAATACAATTGTTCCATTTTGATCACCGAGCTCCCAGCCCTGCTGCAGCCTCGATTGATGAACGTAAATGTCATTTTCCGTTCTGCGAGCCACAGCAACAACTGATGTGATGCTACACTTTAAACTTGCTTCCGTGTACACGAGTCCAACTCAAATGTGGCCCGCAAACACATGAAGCCCGTCAAACAATTCAGATTCAATCAATTTTTCGTGAAAGCGCTTCGCCTTAAAATAAACTCTAATGCTTAAGTTGGACTATATTAAACGAGAAAAGCGGACACGTTTGGTTCTTAGCTCTAATTGAATATAATTCAATAATTTAAATTGTTACAGGATCTTGCTCTCTGGATTGAGGTGGGTGGCTCTTAAAAGAACCGTTGAGTTTGTTATGATAAGTCGTTTACTTGGATTTCGCCGCCTTCTCGGTCTTCTTGGGCAGCAGGACTGCCTGGATGTTGGGCAACACTCCACCCTGAGCGATGGTCACTCCTCCGAGCAGCTTGTTGAGCTCCTCGTCGTTGCGGACAGCCAGCTGCAGGTGACGCGGGATGATTCTGCTCTTCTTGTTGTCGCGGGCGGCGTTTCCAGCCAACTCCAGGATCTCAGCGGTCAGATACTCCAGCACAGCTGCCATGTAGACTGGAGCACCAGCGCCGACACGTTTAGCGTAGTTTCCCTTCCTCAGCAGTCTGTGGACACGACCGACTGGGAACTGGAGTCCAGCTCTGGAAGAACGGGACTTGGCCTTAGCGCGGGACTTGCCTCCGGTTTTGCCTCTGCCGCTCATGGTTGTAGAAAGTGTTGATGATCGTGACTATCGGACAGTGTCTTTATATATCCGTGAGTAGTGGGCGGTTCTTTCTCGCTCTTAAAGCTTTCCTCCAATGAAAGGCAGAGTTTGTGGTGGGGTCGCTATCAGAGGCGTGGTCACATATCAGCTGCAACTGAACGTTTGTAAGTGAGTCACTTTATATTTGTAGAGCGCTTTTCCAGACAAGGATCACAAAGCTCTTCAACTATCAAAACAATAGTAAATAAAATATATGCTTAAAAGGTAAACACAGCACCATTTTTATTGATCACATACTTGTAAAAACTGATAAATCCAAAGAGATGCCTTAAATGGAAAAGTTATGCGGTTCTTAATAGGAAGATGAGAAACAATTTTGACGGATCTTGACATCAATGATCGTGTTTTAGACTTCTTTAGAATATTCTGATAAATGTATCCATTAAAATGGATCAAACTATTCACAAAACACTAACATGTTATATTTAACTTGATGTTCCGATAGTTTATACATAAAGTGTTTCTTTATACACTATATGTTTTAGTTTTGTACTTTTGTGATGTTTATTTTACCACCTGATATAAATGAATCTCCTGTCGTTAACTTTGACTAAACTTTCCTCCAGTATCACAATAAACACATTTTGTTTAAACCTAAGCAATATACAGAGGTTTGATTTCTTAACTATATGTTATTCATTTTTTAACTTTTAAATATGTTCTAATCCACCATTTAGCTGATATACTGTATATGTAAATACATAATTATGATTTGATTTTTTATGATTTGATATTTATTATCAATGTATTCAGATCAGAAAAGGTGAAAATAAACTATACAGAAAACAAAAACCTATTGTAATTAACTCAATGTTGCAGTTTATGCACTTAGTGCTTTTTTTATTATCTTTTAAATATGTTTTAGTTAAACTGTTGTCATGTTTGTTTTACTATCTACACATAAACACATTAAAACAATGTGCAAACAAAATACATGGTTACATGGTTCATTTCCTTTATCTATGTACATATACAATATGTGTTATGTATATATATATACATATATATATATATATATTATTTAAACATGTATTTTTTGGTTGAATTTGATATTGAATGACCAATGTAAACAGTTCAATATAAGGTGAAAATATACTATACAGGTGAACATGGGTCTGAACTAATGTCATGTCACATGTACTTGAATAATGAGTGTTATTGACAGCATGTGACATGTTGAGTGACAGTTGCTCTGTAGAGGAGTTGGGTGGCTCTGAAAAGAGCCTTTAATGGAAGCAGAGATTTCAGCGTCTACTTCTTCTTAGGAGCTGCTTTCTTGACCTTGGGTTTAACGACCTTCTTGGCAGGAGATTTCTTCACTGCTGGCTTCTTCTTCGCCGCCACCTTCTTGGGGCTCTTGGCTACCACCTTCTTTGCAACCTTCTTGGGACTCTTGGCTGCTGCTTTCTTCGCTGCTGGCTTCTTTGCCGCCTTCTTCGGGGACTTCTTGGCGGCTGCTGTCTTCTTCACGGCAGTCTTGACCTTCTTGGCCGCTGCGGGTTTCTTGGCTGCTGCGGGTTTCTTGGCTTTAGGTGCAGCTTTCTTGACCTTAGGAGCTTCTTTCTTGCTCAGCTTGAAGGAGCCGGAAGCTCCGGTGCCCTTGGTCTGGACGAGAGTTCCTGCGACGACCAGCTTCTTAACAGCGGTCTTGACGCGAACGTTGTTCTTCTCCACATCGTATCCAGTGGCGGCGAGAGCCTTCTTGATGGCGGCCAGAGAGACTCCGCTGCGCTCCTGGGAGGCGGACACAGCATTGACGACCAGCTCGCTGACGCTGGGGCCAGACTTGGCGGCCTTGCTCGTCGTCTTCTTCTTCTTGGCGGCTTTGGCCGGAGAGGCGGCGGGAGCTGGAGCGACTTCTGCCATGATCTCAGATTCTCAATCTAACGCGGGTCAGACTAGACTGTAATGCGCGGGGAGTGGGATGGATTTAAACTCACCATGAGAACCGTGGAGAGTGAAGGCGGCTGCAGCTCCAGCGAGCAGCGTCTCACTGCTCCTCTCTTGTGTTTTCTCTTCGTCTTTCAAGCTGAAAAACAACCACATGGGTCAAATAAAAGATTATTTTACTGACAATTTGTGAAAGCGGACATGTTTATTTGCCCGTTTAAAACACAAACACTTAAACTAGATTCGCAATATTTGCTGTGAATCGTCATAACTTCACCTCTTTGCTGTCCTCAGCGCTCGTACTCGCAGATTTCTTCCTCGCTTTTCTCCTATAAACATTGTAAAATAAATAAAAACATCTTCAAACCACGTTGTTAAGGTAGAAGCGTCTTCTTGTCTCACATCTTAATGTCTTTAATGTGACTTTTCTCGACGTTTGTTAAAAACATTTGACGTTTGGTTCAAGTAGCAAACACACACTTACAGGCGCCGCTTGATGTCACTTGACTTACTTGCTTCTCGATTACACGACACATGTTTTCTAAATATAAAATAGAAATAGAGAACCGTGTCAATAATTCAACATCGTTTCATGCCGCTTTTATTTTCATGTACAGTTTATATTCTCTCTATGACATTTAACAATCTTAACTTCCACTCTGACGCTGATAGTCTGGAAGTTTGATTTTAACAGACAATAAAATAAAACTTCAAATGTGATAAGATCAATGAACACAGGCGACTTTTTGTATTAAATATTCAAGTAAATAAACATTAATTTGTAAATTATTCAATAACCAAAGATTCTGATATGAAACTGAGGGTGAAATCTAACTTTGTTCTGTTCACTAGGAATGAATCATCAAATATATTCCACATTTTTGTAATCATCCTGACTTCTTTGAGCATGTATTGATTGTTTAAAATGTACGCTCGTTTTGTCCTATTAATTCTTTTGACTAGATTTACAATGTTGGTCTATCTATAGTGACAGCAAGAAAACACAAAAAGACACAAAAAATACTAAATGTCATCACTGGAAGGACTTGTGGTTTAAACTTCAATTAATCCAACAAAAGTTAAACAAAGAGTAACTTTTATTTCCAGTGTTGTAAAAATAACAATTGTTTTTCACGTCAGTACAGAATAAAACAATGAAACAAGAAAACACAAAATAAACAGAGCCAAGCACCAAGGCAGCTATTCTATGGTGCCTGAAGTTGTTTTCTCACTTTTATTTTGATAGTTAATTGTTCTCAAAAACCACCGTTGTGATCTTAGACCACTGAAAACAAATGTTAACTTCACATGTTATAGTCAAGAAAATAAAAAGATAAAAAAAATGTGTTTCTCACATGAAATGAAAGTATGATTCAAGATGTTTGACATTCCTTGAAGCCTTCAGTGCTGAACTTTGTTCAAAGACAGAACATATTTTGTAAGAATGTTGCAGGACACATGCTAGGTGCTTGCCAATGCAGAGCTATAGACTTTACCTTGAACAAGAATAAACAAAAGTCTATGTTTGAAGCTTGGTCTTGGATCATTTAACAAACCTTTGGAAAGTTTTAAATATTTGACTTTATACTGGCGTTTTGAAGCGTCATCTACAAGTGTGATTAAATGTTCATGTTCTACTGATGCGACATAAATTCTGCTCAAGTCAGTAATTTGAATCCACACTGCAGGCTCAGTCAAATGAATACTTTTACTTGAAAGGAACAGATTTAACTACAAATATTGATTGTGCTTTGAGACCCCTCGATCTACATAACTACAAATATGAATCAAGTTTTGATTTTAAATGAACTTCCTGAGAAATGTGTTAAACCATGAGCTCGTTATTGGATGTGTGTGGCTCTGAAAAGAGCCGTTGTGATGGAGGGGCTGCTTCAAGCTCTCTCTCCGCGGATGCGACGAGCCAGTTGGATGTCTTTGGGCATGATGGTGACTCTCTTGGCGTGGATGGCGCACAGGTTGGTGTCCTCGAACAGACCCACCAGGTAAGCCTCGCTGGACTCCTGCAGAGCCATGACGGCGGAGCTCTGGAAGCGCAGGTCGGTCTTGAAGTCCTGAGCGATCTCACGGACCAGACGCTGGAAAGGAAGCTTGCGGATCAGCAGCTCGGTGGACTTCTGGTAGCGACGGATCTCTCTCAGTGCGACGGTGCCGGGCCTGTAACGGTGAGGCTTCTTGACGCCGCCGGTGGCCGGGGCGCTTTTACGCGCTGCCTTGGTGGCCAGCTGCTTCCTGGGAGCTTTTCCTCCGGTGGACTTACGAGCGGTCTGTTTGGTTCTTGCCATTGTGGTAGAGTTGTCTTCTTCAACAGAGAAGTGTGAGCGAGAGCAGCGTTGGCTCCTGTTTTAAACCGTCAGGCGCACGCGCGTCACCGAGACGGCTTGTTCTTCTCTCCCGCCTGATTGGTCACTTGTGCACGCCTGCTGCCTACAGGAACATAACGTCGCTACTGATTGGAGGAATCAGATTAGCAATATTCATTCTTTACATTAGTTTGAAGATATTTTCAATAACAGTAAATACAACATAGAGACACATATATAAAATATATACAAGTTTATTACTCAAAAAATAAATATATTTACACACAAGAATTGAACACGAAAAATACATTTTCTTTAAACTTCAATTAGTTTTTGTCACTTTTATTTTAAACAATTAACTCGGATAAATAATGCAATGTCATTGATGGAACGTAAAGGGGGGTGTATGTATTTATGTATATATATTATAGTTTATTCTGTTTTTGCAGCAGAATAAATAATTCAATTACAAAATTAAGGGTTACAAACATACGAGTCTGGTTCAGTTTTATTCAACTCACTGTTCGAGGTTGAGTTGAAATGAGCGTTGTCAGTTAGTGCGATTCAATAACATCAATAAATATGCATCCCTTTTATAGTTTGTTAATTTCATCCGACGGTTAAAGATAGAATATCCGTCACGGATTTAAACAGAAATGAGACTTAATTATTAGTATCCAAGTTTGTTCATTTGAAATAAGATCGGTAAAGCAGTGAAACTAGTGAACACGGACTCATCTCTTTAAAAGGGAGTGTGTGGCTCTTAAAAGAGCCTTTGTGTCATTTCGTTGTCGTTCATGTTTAACCTCCAAAGCCGTACAGTGTGCGACCTTGTCTCTTCAGAGCGTAGACCACGTCCATGGCGGTCACGGTCTTCCTCTTAGCGTGCTCGGTGTAGGTGACGGCGTCACGGATGACATTCTCCAGGAACACCTTCAACACACCACGAGTCTCTTCGTAGATCAGGCCGGAGATACGCTTCACTCCACCACGGCGAGCCAGACGGCGGATAGCGGGTTTGGTGATTCCCTGGATGTTGTCGCGGAGAACCTTGCGATGACGCTTGGCGCCTCCTTTCCCAAGTCCTTTGCCGCCCTTCCCTCGTCCAGACATTGTAGTAGTTCGAGTGGTCAAACTTCGTGTGATCAGCGTCACTGAAGCCGCTTTATTTATTCCAACTGGGCGGACGTTTTCGAAAACAGGGGGCGTGGTTTAAAAGAATATGAGCAAAGCTGTAATGACGTCACTCAGTTTCAGGCCTCAGCTCAACAGTAACAATGCTCGTTTTTAAGATGGTTTTACATCAACGTCAGGCTCACATTTTTTAGTAGAAGTGGAATATTTTAATTCAAATTCATATCAATTATAGATTATACGTCTAAATGAAAATTAACTTCATAAAAGTAAAAAGAACACACATGACTTACTATAAGTGCTGTTATAATCCGTTTAAAAATTACATAAGAGATTACCCTATTATGAATTACCATCATGCATCTTCTTTTAATTGAAACCATAATGAACCAAAATAAATGGTTTGGATGTTGAGGCATATCTACAGATTTTCAAATAAATGTCTCTGCTACTACGTGTTTTAAAAAAGAGAGCCGAGTAGAATTTATATAAAATTGTATTCTGTTCGTTACAGAAGGGTAAAAATAATGCATTCTATTCCTATAACCATCTTTGTCATACATGACATTGTGGTCATTAGTGTTCAAATAAATGTCGTATCAGGCATACGATGTAGCTAAAGATATTTTTGGATGTTTGACTGGCCGTGAACATTAATTTAATTTGAGACATAACTGACGAGGACTTGACTGGTTGTGGATCAAACATTTCAAACTAACTTCATGTCGGTTAATATTGCAAAGAAAATGCATAAGTGATGTCAGTGATACAAGCCTTTTTGACAACATTTTAGCCTCGTAATATACTGTACTTTAAATTCTAAATAATTACTCTGGTTGTTACTGGTAAAAATTAAAATACAATTGTAATCATATAGTTTGATAATATTTGGACCCAATACGAAAGCTCAGGAGATTAAGTGAGTGGCTCTGAAAAGAGCCGTTGGGTTGTAGGAGCGAGGTTTACTTGGAACTGGTGTACTTGGTGACGGCTTTGGTGCCTTCAGACACGGCGTGTTTGGCCAGCTCGCCGGGCAGCAACAGACGCACAGCGGTCTGGATCTCCCGGGAAGAGATGGTGGAGCGCTTGTTGTAGTGAGCCAAGCGAGACGCTTCTCCGGCGATGCGCTCAAAGATGTCGTTGACGAACGAGTTCATGATGCCCATGGCCTTGGAGGAGATGCCGGTGTCGGGGTGGACCTGCTTCAGCACCTTGTACACGTAGATGGCGTAACTCTCCTTCCTGGACTTCCTCCTCTTTTTGCCGCTTTTGGCGGCGGTCTTGGTGACGGCTTTCTTGGAGCCCTTCTTGGGCGCGGGCTTGGCTGGATCAGGCATGATGACGTGAGTCGATACCGAGTGACTGGATTCAGCTCACTGGACATTCTTATATTCGTACTGCTGCTCCGGCGAGTGTGTGGTTTCCTTATTCTGATTGGCTGCTTCAAAAAGTGGCGGGCTGATTTGCTTCGCAATAGTTTGAGGGGCTTTGTGTATAGTTTATGTCTTAACGGTCCAATTAGGTTAAATTTATGTAACATGGTCAAATTATTATTTATATTTCACGAGAGTGTATGAATACACAAATTACTAATTTTTTATCGCTATTTTTACTGGATCTGCTTATATCTGCAAATGTCCGGACAATGGGAATAATTGCCAAAAGGGCTGGTAAACACATGATTAAGTTCATCTATTTTTTAAATATCATTTTCAACATCAGTTAAGGTAATAGTGGATCTCCTTCCTCGTGCAAATCAACGCATTATACTTACAATTGTTTATTTTATTTATTTTTGTATTAGTCGGTCAGTGCTAATTCGTTCCTTTCTCAGTTATGTTGAGCTCAGCCGCGACCGGTGGCTGTGGGAGGGATTCTCTGACTCACTGAACCCTCGGCGTCAGCGAACGACTCAGTCATCTGTAACGATAACAGCATATATACGTTTGCCTGGTTTAAGTAACTGATGTTCATGTTGTTTATAAGTCCGGACACAAGGGGGCACTGAGAGACCGGGACCAGAGCAAGTCGAATTGTACAGGCTGGACTGCCTGTTTCTACACGTGGTCGGTGAGGATGCCTTGGAAGTATATAACAACTTCATATTTGATAATGGATACGAAATGACGCTGGATATAATGATAGAACACTTACAAATATACTGCACAAGGATTGGATGATGAAACTCAAAGTAAATGACACGTACGTGGAGGTTAAATTGGATACTGGTGCCCACCGAACATCATTTCAGAAGCAGAGTTCAAGAAAATCAGACCCAGACCGAAAATACATGAAACTGAAGTGAAAGTTAGTAGCTACTCAGGAGCACAAACACTTGGAAAGGAAAATGCGTGGTTAAAGTGACGCACAAAGACAAAGAACATCTATCGTAGTGCCAGAAGAATGTGCAGCCCATACTAGGTTTAAAGAACCTGGTTAAGAGAGTGCTAGTGGTGGAAACTGAGGATGACCTCGAATATGATGAGATGATGAAAAACTACAGTGACCTGTTCCAGGGTCTTGGCTACCTGTCAGGAGAACACACCATCAGAGTGGTGCCCCCTCTGCAGCATTGTACGTCCTCGCTATTAACCCTCTCTTGAGACTAATTATAGAAGACCTAAGTTTAAAAGGAATCACCACAACTAACGGAGAGAGAGTAGAAATGATGGCGTACGCACATGACATTGTTGTAGTCGTGAATAACCAAACAGAATTGGACATTATAAATGAAAATCTATGTAATTACGGAAAAGCCTCTGAAGCTAAATTCAACAAAAACAAAACCGAGAGTGTGTGGTTTGGTGAAATAAATAAATAAACCAAAACATAGTATAAAAGACCAAAATGAAGTTTGTATTTTTGGAATCACGTTTTTTAATGTATGTAACTACGATAAGAACTGGAACAAAAAAGAAAAAGAAGTCATAGAAGAACTTAGAAAATGGGATAATAAAACGACAAATTAAGAATTTCAATCATAAAAGTACCACTTAAAATTGTATTATGTATTACTGGGCACGAAACTCAATTGATCAATGTAGATTCACGTTCCACTGAATCAAACTTGTGTTATATGTTTTAGTATTTAATATTTAATACATGTCAACCCACAATCACAGTTTCACAGTCTTGTACTTTAGTGTGATTTTTGTCATGACAAAAATGTAAGGTCTTTAAAATATTTAGTCACCAAAGTCCAGCTCACGTCTAAGGTTTGAGAAAAAAACATTTTAGTGTAAAATATTTTTGGTCTTGTGCTCATTGATTTCCGTCTCTTAATATAACACAACAAGCAAACAAGTCTGGCTCCAAAGATGGCTGCTATTATAATAATCTGTCTTGTGTGTTGTTATATGAGTCTTTGAAATGTGGCTATGTATTATTTGTTGGACTGCTATCCTAAAAAGGGCTGCTCAGATACCCAGACGGCTGCCAAATTCCACATCTGCTGCTGTTCTGCAAGAAGCAACCATCCAGCCTGGGCCGACCGTGTATAGGTCTGCTACGGCTTCCAGTGCACCCACACCTGCCGCTTCGCGTGTGTGTGTGCGCGCGCGTGCGCTGCGTGCTTTTTTTTATTGTGTACATGATTTGTGCGACTAAAAAATAATTATTTACCGTCGTTCTCGTGTTCCTGCAGAGCCCTCAGCTGCTCCGCTGTAATTCCTGTAACAGAAGTAAAGTGAGGTGATGTTTGAGTTAAAAAATAAAAATAAAAAAAATTAAATGAAATGCCCAAAATAATCCACTTTTCGAAGTCAAAACTCACTCTTCCTCCGTTAAAACCAAACGTGTGTCGAACATCTGAAGCTGGTAATGAAGTTCAGACTCACCCAGCTCCTGCGCGATCTCCTGTCTGCTGCTCAGAGGGTCCATGTTGTCACGTTGAGAAGGTTATGAAGTTCGATGAGGAGGACGAGTTGCTCAATATATATAGCACACCGTTTTGCGGACCTCACAGTTGTTAGATTGGAAATTATTCTACACTATACTGGACTCCGGTTTTATCCGTTTTACAGTCGAAAGTGAAAGTATTACGCACGGGCCTCCCTCCCTCACCCATTTACAGTAAGTCACTGCATTTCGGCTCAATGGCCATGTGTTCAGTCTATTCACGAAAGGAAATTAAGAAATAGGTTTACAGGTTTGAGAAGTACAACATGAATATACAGTTGTGTATCTATGTTCTGTATGTTCATGTTGGCAACCTTTTAATTATGTATGTAATATGTTTTGTATGCTTTGTATGTATTTATGGTTTGTATATATGATTTGTGTCATTGCTGCTGGACAATAGAATTTCTCCTTCAGGTATTAATAAAGTGTCTGTCTGTATTGTAAATGTAAAAAAAATAACCACAAAAAACTAGACTGAACTTCCACCATAAATCGTTACCCTATAATATCTTATATTTTTATATATATTTTCTTAAGATACTCTACTAATAATAATTTGTGCAAAGCTGAAGGTTCACAGGAGGGACAAAACGCATCCCTTATGGAAACTATCAGATATTTGCAACTATAGAGTTACAGTTGTCCTCGGAAGAATAAGTGAAGGACAGAACACTCCTTTTTAATGTCTCCTCTTATAAATAACGTGCCCCCATGAGGTGAAAGAGATCTCTCTGCAGCGATTATTGTAGCAGAGATTCTTGTAATCTACTTTTTCTTCAATACACTAATATCGCTGATTCCAGACTTAAGTCTCATTTTTACTTGGTCCACAAGAAATTCCTTCATTCAGAGAAAGAACCTTTTTTGTTTACAACCCCTCCCACTAATGTTTACAGGAAATCATCAGTGCTCTGTGTTCACAGTCGTTTTGAAAAGAGAAACAACTTGTTTAACAGGAAACCATTCCCTCACATATGACCTTCATATCAAGTTACTACACTCATTAGTTTTTCAAATTGGCCTCTAAATTGTTTTATATCACTATTTCTGTGCAATATTTCACATGTTTTTTGTAATAACTTTATAATTACAACTCTGATGGTCACCACATTCTTGTCACTTATGGAGGACCTTCATATCAAGTTACTACATTCATTAGTTGTTTTTTTTAATTTTCCTCTATATTCTTTTATATCACTATTTTTGTGCAATATTTCACATACATTTTGCAATAGCTTTGTAATTACAACTCTGATGGTCACCAAATCCATGTCACTTATGGAGTACCTTCATATTAAGTTACTACACTCATTAGTTGTTTTTTTTCATTTTCCTCTAAATTCTGCGGATACGAAAGTTTATTTTTGAGTCTCTGTTTCCTTTAGATGTAATGCCCCGCAAGTTACAAGTTACCACATAGGCCCTTATTAATAGCGGGGGATTACAGTTTGGGAACTTTTTTCTCACAGACATTTACAAACTCACTCGGGGATACTCTGTTTCGTTTACAACTCAAGTGACCCATGGGAACTTTCGACGCGCTGTCTGGGTGTTCCTTCCTGGTGGGGGTCGAGGGGAAAATCCTCTGCCTCTTCCTACCGGAACATTGAGGGTCTTTTGTGTCTCCGTTCTCTGGGTCTCACCAGTCAGAGGGGCATTAGATGGTGCATTAGCGCCCTCTTTTGGATGGATTGACTTGGTGATCCCAGTAGTGGCCACTGGATTAGATAGTTTCTGGCTTTTTACGACGTTATTGTATGATTTGGGACACTGGAAAAAGGTATGTGATCCCCACACAGGCTACATGCAGATGCTTGTGTGCACTCCTTGGCTTTGTGGCCAAGGCCTGCACATTTCCATTACTTTATTTCAACACAGTGATAGAACATTCTTCCGCTGTAAGGGCCAAGGGAGACTGCATTTTGAATCAGTACGTCTCCTGAGTTTTTTTATTTTATTTATTTAACTCTATATTTGCGGATGTCATACCAGATTCCAAACTCATCCAAAGGTTTGTAAGGCTCTTCAAGGATTGTACAGAATCTGACCAGGAAAGTAGCCACATCCTGATCAGAAACTCTCGTCTGTCACAATCGACATCATCAACATAGTTGTGATATGTTGGACAGGCAGTCAATCTGGCACACTTTCCATCTGGTGTCTTTTATGTTGTTTGTGTACTTTTCCAAGAATTTCCTCAATTTGGATTCTTGATGAAAACAGAGCTCGAACTCTCTCCTGTTTGGAAGTGCTATGAAAGAATAAATGTCCTTGGCACTTATCCAGCCAGATTTAAATAAGAGCTCTTTTTCCACATATTCACAGGACAGAGGTCCTCCTTCTCCCGTATATTTAAGCCTCACCCAATTCTGGGTGGAACCTGAGACATTGGACGCCATGTCCCCGGCTACTAACTGTTTTTGTACAGTGTTCGTTCACAAGTAAAAATCTGCACTTCCCTTTTTTTGAAAAGCTTGTTGATATATTTGCTTGTTTTACTGTGTTTGTCACTTTCCAAAGACACAACTTAATTGCAGCCCTTGCTTCTTAAATTACTTTATTGAATATTACATAGTCATAACAAACATAACAAGGTCATACAACTGTACGTATTCATCATGTCCAAAACACACAAGAGCCAAAAAAAATGTTTACACTTCAGTGAATAAATTTCTAAAACACACTAATTTAACATCCAATTCTAAAAAGTTAAAATACTCCACTGTCTACACTTTATATCATTCATGTCCATTGTCCTTTGTCTTTTTAGTTCTGTTAAAAATTTGTTTAAAAGTGACTTCAATTGATATGACCTTATTGTGAATAACCAGTATGCATCATGTCCTCCAGAGTTTACAAACAACAATACAAATTATGAACCAATATAACTCTTTTTGTTCTTGTGGCATATTCTCCAAGACTCCATACATTACTGTGCTCCTTTTTAATTCAATGTCCAGGCCAATACTTTTTAATCTTGCCCAGATGCTTTTTGTCCTTTGACAATCCAAAAGAAGATGATCTAGGGTCTCATCCTGCCGACATTGATCGACGGGACACTGTTTAGTTTTGACGAAGCAACTCCATTTTACAACTGCGCGGACTGCGAGTCTACCGACCGAAACCAGCCACATCACGTCCCTAGTGTTCTCAGATATATCCTTAGAGAAAACATTTTTAACACACGTTTTGAAGTGGCACGTTTGCAGCTGCTTGTATTCGTGGAAACCACCGTGGCACATGTCTGAAATTAACTTGTAAATCTTTTTACTTGAGTCATTGATCCAGTTAATTTTCAATTGTTCATATTTCGTTACAAAGTCACTATATATAAGATGGTAATATGGGAAACCACTTCTTGCTCTTCCCTTCTTCTTTTCCCATCTTGATTTAAGACCGATCCATATTGTTTTTCGACTGATAGCTGAAGCAATATTCCTACAAAAAGCGATGTTTAATTTTATTTGCAAATCCATTGCTCCGAGTCCCCCGTATCTACGGTCTTTATAGAGTAGTTTACGTGTCGTGACTTCTCTGGTGGTTCCCTTGCAGCCCTTTCGCTTTTTAAATGACTTTATTGAATATTACATAGTCATAACAAACATAACAAGGTCATAAAACTGTACGTATTCATCATGTCCAAAACACACAAGAGCCAAAAAAAAAAAAAATGTTTACACTTCAGTGAATACATTTCTAAAACACAAATTTAACATCTAATTCTAAAAGGTTAAAATACTCCACTGTCTACACTTTTTTCCATTCATGTCCATTGTCCTTTGTCTTTTGAGTTCTGTTAAAAAATTTTTAAAAGTGACTTCAATTGATATGACCTTATTGTGAATAAGCAGTATGCACCGTGTCCTCCAGAGTTTACAAACAACAATACAAATTATGAACCAATATAACTCTTTTTGTTCTTGTGGCATATTCTCCAACACTCCATACATTACTGTGCTCCTTTTTATTTCAATGTCCAGGCCAATACTTTTTAATCTTGCCCAGATGCTTTTTGTCCTTTGACAATCCAAAAGAAGATGATCTAGGGTCTCATCCTGCCGACATTGATCGACGGGACACTGTTTAGTTTTAACGAAGCAACTCCATTTGACAACTGCGCGGACTGCGAGTCTACCGACCGAAACCTGCCACATCACGTCCCCAGTGTTCTCAGATATATCCTTAGAGAAAACCTTTTTAACACACGTTTTGAAGTGGCACGTTTGCAGCTGCTTGTATTCATGGAAACCACCGTGGCACATGTCTGAAATTAACTTGTAAATCTTTTTACTTGAGTCATTGATCCAGTTAATTTTCAATTGTTCATATTTCGTTACAAAGTCACTATATATAAGATGGTAATATGGGAAACCACTTCTTGCTCTTCCCTTCTTCTTTTCCCATCTTGATTTAAGACCGATCCAAATTGTTTTTCGACTGATAGCTGAAGTAATATTCCTACAAAAAGCGATGTTTAATTTTATTTGCAAATCCATTGCTCCGAGTCCCCCGTATATACGGTCTATATAGAGTAGTTTACGTGTCGTGACTTCTCTGGTGGTTCCCCAAATAAAATTGACTACCTGTTTATTTATGTTCTTCATCGTATGGGCTTTTGGAGGGAAGATATTTGCTAAGAAAATTAATTTCGACAACACAAAGGTCTTTATGATTGAAATTCTTAGTTTGTAATTTGTGGTTTTATTGTCCCATTTTCCAAGTTCTTCTATGACCTCTTTTTCTTTTTTCTTCCAGTTCTCCTCGTAGCTACATACATTAGAAAACATGATTCCAAGAATACAAACTTCATTTTGGTCTTTTATATTAATCTTTGGTTTGTTATTTATTTCACCAAACCACACACTCTCGGTTTTGTTTTGGTTCAATTTAGCTCCAGAGGCTTTTCCATAATTACATAGATGTTCGTTTATAATGTCCAACTCTGTTTGATTATTTACGACTACAACAATGTCATCTGCATACGCCATTATTACGACCCTCTCTCCATCAGTTGTGTCGGTTCCTTTTAACCTTAGGTCTTCTTTAATCCTTCTCAAGAGAGGGTTAATAGCGAGGACGTACAATGCTGCAGACAGAGGGCAGCCTTGTTTGACGCCTCTTTTTATGCAGAACTGTTCAGTTAAAGTTCCATTTACATTAACTTGCACAGTGGAATCAGCATACAACAGTTGGATTTTATCAATAAAACTTTGTTTAAAACCATAACTCTTTAAAACATGCCACAAGTAATCTCTGGATACATAGTCAAAAGCTTTCCTTTGATCTAGTGTTAGAATGTAAAAGTTTTGTTTATTTTCCATTATATTTCTGACAGTTGCAAGATTGTCCCACATTAACCTCCCCTTTATTGCACAGGTTTGCTCTTGTGCAATAATTTTTCCCAAAATCGGGTTCAGTCGGTTCATTATGATATTTGCTAATATTTTGTAATCAATGTTGGTCATAGCTATTTGCCTCCAGTTGTTGAGGTCTTTGCAGTCTCCTTTTTTTAAAACAAGTGCCATCACACCTTTGTAAAAGGAGGGGTGGAGGATCCCTGATGTTATTCCTTCATTAAAAACTACAGTAAGTAACGGAGAAATTTCTTCAACACAAAACTGATAAAACTCACAAGGAAGTCCATCCGGACCTGGAGCTTTCCCTCGATTTAACTGCAAAATGGCTTCTTTTACTTCATGTATAGCGATTTCAGAGTTGTTGTATTGAAGGTTTGGTATTTCTTTGTCATTTATAAAATATTTCATTTGTGCTTCTGATATTTCGATTTCTTTATACATTTCTTCACAAAGTGCTTTGATCGTTTCCCTTTTTAATTTTTCTTCTGTGACCTGTTCACCATTTTCATTATTTATTGTTGAAATGTATTTATTACTTAGATTAGTTCTGTACTTTTTAATTAATTGGTTTATATTGCACACGTCTTTATCTTTTATCCCGGTCTGTATTCGTAAATGTTGTGACACATCATTCATTTTGGTCAATTCCGATTGAATGTTCTTCATCTCTTCTTCTTCTTCCATCGTTATATTGAGTTTTGTTTTCTTAGTTATGTACGCCATCATGAGTTCTTTGTACCTTTGGTTTTTTTGTTTATTCAAAACTTTACATTTGTATTTGAAGAACATTTTTAATCTTTCCTTCATATACTCCCAGAGTTAACGCTTAGAGTGAAAAAATACCTCTAGGTTCTTGATTAGATGCATTTCAGCGATTAGTTCCTCTATGACGTCTTTTTCTTGTAGTACATCAATATTTAACTTCCAATAACCTCTTTGTTCGCAGTCTCCTAGAAGTAATCCCGTCTCAACTGTTAAATGATCGGAATTGATCAAAATCTATTTTGTGTGGGTACAAAACTCTAAAAACATCTCTCATGTCACAACTTTCACTCAACTCCTTCAGTGCTTTCCCCTCTCTCGGCAGTTTCAGGGGTCTTTTTCGTCTGTGTATGCGTTGAAATCACCACACAATACAGTATTATACCCGGCAGTCAACAATTCTTGTACTTTTTTAAAAATCCTTACTTTGGTGGCAGCGTCTGGAGGAGTGTATACATTTATGACTCTTAATTTAGTGCCCATATAAAAACAATCAACTAATAGAATTCGTCCTGGGATTATTTCCCTTGTTTTAAAAATATCAATTTTGTTCTTAAAAAATATTGCAACACCGTCAGCCTTATCACAACCTATGGAGATCGCGGATGATCCTTTTGTCCAGAGTTGAGTCACGTGTTCTACATCTTTCCTCGTCGTGAGTCTCAGTTCTTGTGCGCATATAATGTCATAGTGTGTGTGGATAAGAGTGTTGATTTTTGCGTCTCTGTTTCCTTTAGATTTAATGCCTCGCAAGTTGCATGTTGCCACGGAGATGACGCCCATATTAATATCGATGAATTACAATTTGCGAACTTTTTTCTCACAGACATTAACACACTCACTCGGGGATACTCGGTTTCGTTTACAACTCACGTGACCCGTGGGAACTTTCGACGCGGCGTCTGGCTGCTCCTCGTCTTCACCAGATCCCTCGTCAGTGACAGATTCCTCACTTCGAAAGGAATCTGAATCACCACTTTCCGACTCGTCTCCACGACCCTCGCTGCTGCTGCTCCTGCTGCTGCTGTCTTCACTCGTCACAGGAAGCTGGACCTCTGCTGCATGGACTGGTGGGCTGCGCCGTGGAATCGCTGCCTCCGCTGGTCCTCCTCTCCTGTCGACCACTTGTTCCTCCGCCGCGCTTCCTGGAGTTGCTTCCTGGGAGAGTCGATGGGAAAATCCTCTTCCTCTTCCTCTGCCTCTTCCTACCGGAACGTTGAGGGTCTTCTGTGCCTCCTGTCTCCGGGACTCGACAGTCAGAGGGGTATTAGATGGTATTTTAGCGCCCTCTGTTGGATGGTTTGACTTGGTGGTCCCAGTAGAGGCAACTGGATTAGATCGTTTCTGGCTTTTATCGATGTTATTGTATGCTTTGGGGCACTGGAAAAAGGTATGCGACCCCCCACACAGGCTACATGCAAGCTTGGCTTTGTGGCCAAGGCCCGCACATTTCCAGCACTTTATTTCAACACAGTCTTTCACCTGGTGCTCCGTGCTGTCACATACAAAACACCTTGTAGCTTGACCGGGGTAGAATATTCTTCCGCTGTAAGGGCCATTGGAATCCGTGCGGCTCCAGAGTTGGTGTTGTTTAATTTAACCCTATATTTGCGGATGCCATACCAGATTCCAAACTCATCCAAAGGTTTATAAGGCTCTTCGAGGATTGTGCAGAATCTGCCCAGGAAAGTAGCCACGTCCTGATCAGAAACTCTGCCTGTCCAAAATTTCACAACTATGTTGATGATGTCGATTGTGACAGACGAGTCGATCTGCCACACTTTCCATCTGCTGTCTTTTATGTTGTTCGTGTACTTTTCTAAGAATTTCCTCAATTCGGGTTCTTGGTAAAAACAGAGCTCGAACTCTCTCCTGTTCGGAAGTGGTATGAAGGAATAAATATCCTTGGCATTTATCCAGCCAGATTTAAATAAGACCCCTTTCACACATATTCACAGGACGGAGGTCCTCCTTCTCCCGTATATTTAAGCCTCACCCAATTCTGGGTGAAACGTGAGCCATAGGACGCCATGTCCCAGGCGACTGTCTTTGCACAGTGTTCGTTCACAAGTAAAGATCCGCACTTACTTTTTTTTGAAAAGCGTGTTGATATGATGCTTGATTTACTTTGTTTGTCACTTTCCAAAGATACTACTTAATTGCCGCCCTTTCCTCTGCTAGGCATCGTAGTTCGAGTATTCAAACTGCAAGTGTTGCGTGACATTTAAGCCACTTTATTTATTTAAACCGAGCGGACGTTTTCGAAGACAGGTGCAGTGATTTAAAAAAAAAAAAATGTGTAGACGTTTTAAAGATGGTTTTACATTATACATTAACTTCAGGCTCAAGTCTTCTTACACAAGATTAATCATTTTACTCACATTGATATTAAAGCAGCAATGGATAGTTTTTGGTACCTTGACTCATGACTCATATACCGTGACTTGAGGTGTTTTGTGTGTTTTTTATTTTCACTTTAAAAGTTCTTGGGAATGATAGGAACATGCTCCACAAAAAATGTAAACAACATACTTCTTTACATCACCTCATTATCACCTATCTTATACCGAGGGCTAAGCATTGAAACAAGCGAGAGACCCGCCGTTGCGCTGCTATGGCTGAACCTGGGCCAAAGAAAGAAAAAAATTGTCTGTAGAGATAAAGAAAAAAAAAGAGAATCTTATCGGATGAAAGGACGGTCAAGGCTCGTCACCGGCTTTTGCTCGCTGGCTTGAGGTCAGATTAGAACGATTCACGACTGATGATGCTCTGATCAGTTCTTGCTGGACAACTAATTAGTTTCAAAGTTTCGATGTTCGAGTCAAAATATTCATTTTATCGATCAAAAAACTGCGTGGTAGCGATAAATATTCACCACTAATAACTGTTAGTTATAGTTCACAGTTCCCCACTCACACGACCAGACACGCTACGAACCAGAACTTAACAAATGTTTATCTTAAATATTTATACTGTGAAAAGATCAGATACTGAATCACTGTCGTTTTATCGTGTTTTGCATGTGACATTAGTTTGCGATGATTCATTCTCAGAGAGAGACGTTTATTGCCAGTTTTGTAAATACAACAAAGGATTTGTTATGCTGTTCAAAGAACAATATATTCAGGACTGACTAGTTAGCATAACTAACAAGTCAGCATAATAAAGTTAGCATAACTAACAAGTCAGGCCTGATCTATATAGTTCACTTCAGTAGCTCCTAACTTTTAAGTTAGTTAAACCATGTCTTCAAGTATTTTTTACTGGCCGTTAGGTGTGTCTAGTGCACTGTGTTGTTTTATATACATAGTTTTTGTTATTGTCTTCATATTGTATGTTTTATTGGTCATCGTTATTTGTATATTAGAATTATCTGTTAAAACATAGAAGATGCATTGACCGATTTCCGCTCAGCGGACATTCTTATAGTCGTGCTGCTGCTCTGGCCAGTGCCTGGTTGCCCTACTCTGATTGGCTGTTTTAAAAAGTGGCGGGCTGATTTGCTTCTCAATTGTTTGTGTACATTTTATGTCTTAACAGTTGAATTAGGTTGAATTTAAGTAACGTGGTCAAATTATTTTTTATATTTCACAAGCGTGTATGAATACATAAATTATTATTTGTTGGCTCACTATTATCTGCTTGTATCAGGAAATGTCCGGACAATGGGAATAATTGACCAAAGGGCAGGTTAGATTCATCTATTTTTTAAATATAATTTATGGCAATAATTCATCTCCTTTACAGCCTCAGATCATGCAAATCAACGCACCATAGTTATTATTGTTTATTTTGTATTTTTCGGTCAGTGCTTTATTTATAACTTATAAATGATTGGTGAAGGAAGACAGAGAAAACTGAGATAAATTGAGTCGCAAACAAGATAATCAGTATTCTACTTCCTGGTTTCAACATATTAGGAAAAATGCAATTATATGAAGACAAACATAATTATCAATTTTACTAATTAATAATTCATTGATACAGCGAGCTCTGCTTTTCTCATTTAAAATGTGCCCAAAATATACTTTGTTTTTGAACAGTTTAAATAAAACTTATATATAGGGAATAAGTGAGAACACGATGTTTCTGATTAACACCCATTAACTGCGTTAGTTGACGAGATTTTGCTGCTGCGTTTTTATTCGTGTCCTAAACACAACTGTTGCTCAACACTGGTCTAGCGGTTTATCAATAATGGATTAAATAGGAATATTTTTCTTTGAACATGAAGTGCGTTAATACACCAAATAAAACAATAGGTTACGAATTTAATCAATGACTGATCTCTATAGTTGGATGTGTGTGGCTCTGAAAAGAGCCGTTGAGTTTCAAGGATGTCGTTTCACTTTCTTATTTCTTGGCCGCCTTCTCGGTCTTCTTGGGCAGCAGGACTGCCTGGATGTTGGGCAACACTCCACCCTGAGCGATGGTCACTCCTCCGAGCAGCTTGTTGAGCTCCTCGTCGTTGCGGACAGCCAGCTGCAGGTGACGCGGGATGATTCTGGTCTTCTTGTTGTCGCGGGCAGCGTTTCCAGCCAACTCCAGGATCTCAGCGGTCAGATACTCCAGCACAGCTGCCAGGTAGACGGGAGCACCAGCGCCGACACGCTGAGCGTAGTTTCCCTTCCTCAGCAGTCTGTGGACACGACCGACTGGGAACTGGAGTCCAGCTCTGGAAGAACGGGACTTGGCCTTAGCGCGGGACTTGCCTCCGGTTTTGCCTCTGCCACTCATGGTTGTAGAAAATGTCGAGGAACGTTCAATGAATAATAGCGCCTAACGGACAGTGTCTTTATATATCCGTGAGTAGAGGGAGGTTCTTTCTCAATGACAGCGAGCGCTCGCTCTTAAATGTTTCCTCCAATGAAAAGTTGAGTTTGTGGAGGGGTCGCTTTCAGAGGCGTGGTCACATATAAGCTGGAACTGAACGTTAGTATGTTTTTATTGATCACATGCAGTGTTAAAGTTTCACAGAATGTAAAAGTTTTTTGGTTCACAAAAGTAAGATGAACATTTTTTCAAGCACCAGCTGCTTGTATAAAATCTAGAAGTCAATTATCGTCTTATGAGGATATTATGATTAATCTAGCCATTAAAGTAGAATAAAAGATTAAACTATTCAATAAAAATTACTTTATTTAACTGTGGCAGTTTATGCATTGTTGTTTGTTATCTTTTTTAATAGGTTTTAGTTACACTTATGTCATGTTTATTTTACCAAAAATGAATCTCCTGATGTTGACACTGACCAAACCTTCTACTGTATCTCAACAAACAAGTTTTTGAAACATATGAATGTGCAAATATACATAGGTTTGATTTCTTAAAACATTATATATGTATAAATGTTATTTTATAACATATAAATTGTTTATTTCATATTTAATGATCCGTGTTTTTAGTTGTATCTTCATTATAGGTCAAAATAGACCGACTTTTCAGGTGAACTTGGCTCATGTCTTCACACATGTACTTGAATAATGAGTGTTGACAGCATGTGACATGTTGAGTGACAGTTGCTCTGTAGAGGAGTTGGGTGGCTCTGAAAAGAGCCTTTAATGGAAGCAGAGATTTCAGCGTCTACTTCTTCTTAGGAGCTGCTTTCTTGACCTTGGGTTTAACGACCTTCTTGGCAGGAGATTTCTTCACTGATGGCTTCTTCTTTGTAGCCACCTTCTTGGGGCTCTTGGCTACCACCTTCTTTGCAGCCTTCTTGGGACTCTTGGCTGCTGCTTTCTTCGCTGCTGGCTTCTTTACCGCCTTCTTCGGGGACTTCTTGGCAGCTGCTGTCTTCTTCACGGCGGTCTTGGCCTTCTTGGCCGCTGCTGGTTTCTTGACTGCTGCGGGTTTCTTGGCTTTAGGTGCAGCTTTCTTGACCTTAGGAGCTTCTTTCTTGCTCAGCTTGAAGGAGCCGGAAGCTCCGGTGCCCTTGGTCTGGACGAGAGTTCCTGCGACGACCAGCTTCTTAACAGCGGTCTTGACGCGAACGTTGTTCTTCTCCACATCGTATCCAGCGGCGGCGAGAGCCTTCTTGATGGCGGCCAGAGAGACTCCGCTGCGCTCCTGGGAGGCGGACACAGCATTGACGACCAGCTCGCTGACGCTGGGGCCAGACTTGGCGGCCTTGCTCGTCGTCTTCTTCTTCTTGGCGGCTTTGGCCGGAGCGGCGGCGGGAGCTGGAGCGACTTCTGCCATGATTTCAGATTCTCAATCTAACGCGGGTCAGACTAGACTGTCATGCGCGGGGAGTGGGATGGATTTAAACTTACCATGAGAACCGTGGAGAGTGAAGGCGGCTGCAGCTCCAGCGAGCAGCGTCTCACTGCTCCTCTCGTGTTTTCTCTTCGTCTTTCAAACCGAAAAACAACAACATGGGTCAAATAAATCATTATTTTACTGAACATGTGTGAAAGCGGACATGTTTATTTTCCCGTTTAACAAACAAACACTTTAACTAGATTCGCAATATTTGCTGTGAATCGTCATAACTTCACCTCTTTGCTGTTGTCAGCGCTCGTACTCGCAGATTTCTTCCTCGTTTTTCTCCTATAAAAGTTGTAAAATGAATAAAAACATCTTCAAACCATGTTGTTAAGGTAGAAGCCTCTTCTTGTCTCACATCTAAATATCTTTAATGTGACTTTTCTTCACCTATGTGGAGACATTTGACGTTTGATTCAAGTAGCAAACACACACTTACAGGCACCGCTTGATGTCACTTGATTTACTTGCTGCTCGACTACACGACACATGTTTTCTAAATACAAATAGAGAATTGTGTCAATAATTCAACATTGTTTCATGCCGCTTTTATTTCCATATACAGTATATATTCTCTCTTGGACATTTAACAATCTTAATTTCCACTCTTTCGCTGATAGTCTGGAAGATTGATTTTAACAGGCAATAAAATAAAACCTCAAATGTGATATAAGATCACTGAACACAGGCGACTTCTTGTATTTTATATTCAAGTAAATGAACATTAATTTGTAGGTTATTAAATAACCAAAGATTCTGTTATGAAATTGAAATCTAACTTTGTTCTGATGACCAGGAATGGAGGATCAAATATATTCCACATAAGTTTGTGTAATCATCCTTCTTTGAGGATCTATTGATTGTTTAAAATGTCACTTATTTTGTCCTATAACTTCTTTTGACTAGTTTTATAAGGTTCATCTATCTATAGTGACAGCAAGAAAACACAAAAAATGCTTAATGTCATCACTGGAAGGACTTGTGGTTTGAACTTCAATTAATCCAATAATAGTTCAACAAAGAGGAACTTTTATTTCCAGTGTTGTGAACATAAGGAATTGCTTTTCTCGTCAGTACAGAATAAAACACTGAAACAAGAAAACACACAAAATTAACAAACAGAAAAACAGAACCAAGCACCAAGGCAGCCATTCTACGGTGCCTGAGGTCGTTTTGTCACTTATTTTGATAGTTAAATGTTCTCAAAAAACCTCCAATGTGATCTTAGACCACTGAGGCAAGGTTTAACTTCACTATAGTTATGATAGTCAAGAAAATACAAATAAGATAAAAAATGTGTTTCTCACATGAAATGGAAGTTTGATTCAAGGCGTTTGATATTTCTTGAAGCCTTCAGTGCCGACCTTTGTTCACACAGACAAAGAACATTTGTGAGAATGTTGCAGGACACATGCCGGGTCCTTGCCAATGCAGAGCTGCATGAGTTAGACTTTACCTTAAACAAGACTAAACAAAAGTTGATGTTTGAAGCTCTGTCTTGGATCATTTCACTAACTTTGAAAAGTTTTAAATATTTGACTTTATACTGGCATTTTGAAGCATCATCTACAACTGTTGAGACATGAATTCTGCTCAAGTCATTAATTTGAATTCACCTACTGCAGGTTCAGTCAATTAAGACCATTATTCGAAATGAACAGATTTAACCACAAATATTGATTGTGCTTTGGTGTTCAGATCCCACGATCTACACCAATTAGATATTTTACAAAGATGAATCAAGTTTTGATTTTAAATGAACTTCCTGAGTAACGCGTGTTGAAACATGAGCTCGTTATTGGATGTGTGTGGCTCTGAAAAGAGCCGTTGTGATGGAGGGGCTGCTTCAAGCTCTCTCTCCGCGGATGCGACGAGCCAGCTGGATGTCTTTGGGCATGATGGTGACTCTCTTGGCGTGGATGGCGCACAGGTTGGTGTCCTCGAACAGACCCACCAGGTAAGCCTCGCTGGACTCCTGCAGAGCCATGACGGCGGAGCTCTGGAAGCGCAGGTCGGTCTTGAAGTCCTGAGCGATCTCACGGACCAGACGCTGGAAAGGAAGCTTGCGGATCAGTAGCTCGGTGGACTTCTGGTAGCGACGGATCTCTCTCAGGGCGACGGTGCCGGGCCTGTAACGGTGAGGTTTCTTGACGCCGCCGGTGGCCGGGGCGCTTTTACGCGCTGCCTTGGTGGCCAGCTGCTTCCTGGGAGCTTTTCCTCCGGTGGACTTACGAGCGGTCTGTTTGGTTCTTGCCATTGTAGTAGAGTTGTCTTCTTCAACAGAGAATTGTGAGCGAGAGCAGCGTTGGCTCCTCTTTTAAACCGTCAGGCGCGCGCGCGTCACTGAGACGCCTTGTTCTTCTCCCCCGCCTGATTGGTCACTTGTGCACGCCTGCCACCTACAGGAACATAACGTCGCTACTGATTGGAGGAATCAGATTTGAAATGCATTTATTCTTTTTAATTATTTTCGAGTGAATTTAATATCAGATAAGATGTTAAAAAACAGAAGACATTAAACTCTTAAAAATGTCAGGTCTTTGAATTTCTACATTTGTTTTTGTCAAAGCTTGGTAATTGTAAAAAACTAAGTTAGTCATTGTTAGTAATCTAATCTAATACCACTTTTTAAAAATATAGGTAATTAAGGTCATAGAATGTGAATGCACTGATACAACAAAGAAAACTGTATCTTCAATCTTTGCAACATAACGTGTGTGTTAGTTATTGTTCATTTTAAATAAAGGTTTGGGTCAGGTTACAAGCACATACTTGACAGTTAGATCCGCTTAGTTTCACTTTTATTGGAATCAACTCCCTGTGAGTTTTGGTGATTTTTGACCAATAGCATGATTTTGTGATATTACATTCATAATTCCATATTTTTTTTGTATTAATTCAAATCGAGAACAGAATGTACTTTTTCTTAATGAAATTGTGGGAAATTATAAAAAAAAAAAATAAAAAAAAGAACATTGAAACATATTCACAAAACTGAACATATTTACTAGTTTATTAGTTGAAAAAAACCACCATTAAGCCAGATATATTTACACACAAGATTATAACGCACTAAAAACCAAGTGACAACTTCTAAAAGGTTCAAATACTATAATTCTACTTTGTTTTTTGTCAAAGTTTTGTAATTGTAAGAAATATATCAAAGAATGCAATGCCATTGTGGTGGATGGAATCTGAATATATAAATATACAAACAAAACATGTCTCTATTCTATTCTTGCGGGAGTTCCGAATAACTTTAGTTATTGGTTTTTAGTGGTCATTTTAAATAAAGGTTCGGGTCATGCTCACATACTTGAGTTAGATCCGCTTAGTTTCGGTTTTACTTCAATCAACTACCTGTTCAAGGTTAAGTTGAAATGTGCTTTTTGTGTCATTAATCAACCAGTTGTGTTAAGATTCAATGATTGTGAACATGATTAACAATAGTAATGTACTTGTATTATTTTAAATTAAATGATTTTAATATGGCCTTGACATGCACTGGAAATTAAATTTTGAAATCTGAGAAAATAATTTTTTCTAACGAGTTATCACATGATGGGTTCTCTTGTTTATCAGATGGAATGTTCCCTGAACATGTTGATGAGGCATACATACAGATTTTCACATAAAGCTCTCTGCCAAGAGAAAACAACTCTGTATGAATGAAGGAAGCTGAAACAATGGGATCTGATACACGTGTGTATTTGATCAATTCCAAAAGTGAGAGCTGAGTTGAATATATATTTTATTTTCTTCTCTTGGTTGTGACAGGACAGTAGGGTGTAGGGAAGTGACAGATGTTGTTAATCATCCTAAAATAACTTTCATTTCAGCAAGACATCAAAATAAGATCTCATCAGATCCCAACAGACAAAACGCTGTAGCTCAAGAGAATTTTGGAAATTAGACTTGCCGTGATCATTGATTTAGTTTCGGACATAACAGACGAGGACAGGTTGCGGTGCAAATATTCCATATCAAACTCACTTTATGGAGGTCCGTTAATCTTGCACATAAGAAAGATTTGAGTAACAGGAGTGATCTCACAGTCCAAAATATCACCAGCTGATGAGAACATTAGTGAGGAAACCTCACTGTCAGGAAATATACTTGAATATTGTTTCAATATGTTGACATTTTAGCCTATTATAAGTCTATAGGTGTATGTTATAATATTGTATATGTATATATCATTTTGTTTTAAAATAAACATTCACCATGTAGAAAGAATGTGGAATCTAAATAGATAATTCACAATCATGAACCTAATTTGGATTTTAAAACTCATGTCAACTTTTTTTTAATGCATTTGCAGTGTACGCATTACAAAGCGCAATATGATAGATTCTAAAACAGTGTCTTTGGTGCACTTTTGACCTGCTTGGGAGCACATTTTATCAGTATCTCACAAGATTAGAGCTACTTAATCAATGACTAGTGTATGGCTGTTAATTTATTTATCATCAGTGCATAAAACGAGTTTAATTTGTAACACTGGAAAGAACATATACCGATTAAAATACGTTTTTGACCCAGCAGGTGGGGCTAATCAAGTATTTGCAAGGATGTCGTAATCAGAATCCCAAACTTTTAATGGCAGTGTTGTAAACGTGTGATTCATACGGTCACACATCACTGCGGAGAATAGATATCAGCGGCTTCAAGCAAACACCCACGAAAGCTCACCTCAAACAAGCCGCACATCTCAGACAAACAAAATAATCGATACGAGAAGAGGGGGGAAGGCATGTTATGATGTACCGTCATGATCCCATACTGATTGTTAGAATTAACGTGGCAATCTGAAACCATACAATTAATATTTGGACACACGACGAAAGCTCATGAGATGGAGTGAGTGGCTCTGAAAAGAGCCGTTGGGTTGTAGGAGCGAGGTTTACTTGGAACTGGTGTACTTGGTGACGGCTTTGGTGCCTTCAGACACGGCGTGCTTGGCCAGCTCACCGGGCAGCAACAGACGCACAGCGGTCTGGATCTCCCGGGAAGAGATGGTGGAGCGCTTGTTGTAGTGAGCCAAGCGAGACGCTTCTCCGGCGATGCGCTCAAAGATGTCGTTGACGAACGAGTTCATGATGCCCATGGCCTTGGAGGAGATGCCGGTGTCTGGGTGGACCTGCTTCAGCACCTTGTACACGTAGATGGCGTAACTCTCCTTCCTGGACTTCCTCCTCTTTTTGCCGCTTTTGGCGGCGGTCTTGGTGACGGCTTTCTTGGAGCCCTTCTTGGGCGCAGGCTTGGCTGGATCAGGCATGATGACGAGGCTCGATACCGAATGAGTAACTTCAGCTCAGCGGACATTCTTATAATCGTGCTGCTGCTCTGGCGAGTGTGTGGTTTCCTTATTCTGATTGGCTGTTTTAAAAAGTGGCGGGCTTATTTGTTTATCAATGGAGGTTGATTGTTTGAGTTCATGTGTTGTTTTAACGGCGCACGTTAGTTTTGTTAGTATGTTCAATGAAAAATCGTACAATACTTTGTAAATAAGTACCGATTTGTTTACTCGCTTTTTTAATAAAATAACCATCCGGTTATATATAAATGCTTATATCAGGAAACTTTAGGCCAATGTGAATAATTCATGTACATGCAGGGGAATAACTTTTTTTGATATCGAATTAAGATATATATTTTTAAACATTTAGTTTGTTATATTCTCAGAATTTATCAGACAATTATGAATACAATTGTTTCATTTTGATTGTCTATTAGAAAGAGTGACGAGGCAGACGTTGACTGTCGACAAAGACTTACAAGTCCACGTTACTTGTGTAAACCGAGCTCCCACCACCGCTGCAGCCTCGATTGATGAACGTAAATGTCATTTTCCGTTCTGCGGCAACAACTGATGTGACGCTACATTTTAAACTTCCTTCTGTGTACAATCGAGTCCAACTCAAATGTGGCCCACAGTCATTTTATGAAGCCCGTCAAATAATTTTTCATGAACGCGTTTAGATTGGCACCACCCATATGGCTCTCAAGTGAAAGATTGTAAAAATGGTGCAATCCAAACTAGTTAGTGCTATAGTAGCTAGTGGCACAGAATTCAATTCAAAAAAGTAGATCAATGTTCATGTTGCCGACATAAGATGAAGGATGTCAACAATACAGTAATAATGTTTAAATATATCTTTAAGAAAACTGATTTCATTGAGATAAATGCGCAAATAATGAAGTTATCACGAAGAACTAATCACATGTGATTGTTGGTTTTCCACAATCCACGCAAGTGGATTCATGAGAACAATGACTGAGTTCTATAGCTGATGTGTGTGGCTCTGAAAAGAGCCGTTGAGTTTCAAGGATGTTGTTCGTGCGTCTTATTTCTTGGCCGCCTTCTCGGTCTTCTTGGGCAGCAGGACTGCCTGGATGTTGGGCAACACTCCACCCTGAGCGATGGTCACTCCTCCGAGCAGCTTGTTGAGCTCCTCGTCGTTGCGGACAGCCAGCTGCAGGTGACGCGGGATGATTCTGCTTTTCTTGTTGTCGCGGGCAGCGTTTCCAGCCAACTCCAGGATCTCAGCGGTCAGATACTCCAGCACAGCTGCCATGTAGACGGGAGCACCAGCGCCGACACGCTTAGCGTAGTTTCCCTTCCTCAGCAGTCTGTGGACACGACCGACTGGGAACTGAAGTCCAGCTCTGGAAGAACGCGACTTGGCCTTAGCGCGGGACTTGCCTCCAGTTTTGCCTCTGCCACTCATGGTTGTAGAAAATGTTGATGATCATGTCTATCGGACAGTGTCTTTATAGTTCCGTGAATAGAGGGCGGTTCTTTCTTGCTCACAGCAAGCGCTCGCGCTTAAAGCTTTCCTCCAATGAAAGGCAGAGTTTGCGAAGGAGTCGCCTTCAGAGGCGTGGCCACATATGAGCTTAAACTGAACGTTCGTAAGTAAGTCACTTTATATTTGTAGAGCGCTTTTCCAGACAAGGATCACAAAGCTCTTCAACTATCAAAACAATAGTAAATAAAATATATCCTTAAAAGGTAAACACAACACCGTTTTTATTGATCACATACTTGTATAAACTGATAAATCCAAAGAGATGCCTTAAATGGAAAAGTTATGCGGTTCTTAATAGGAAGATGAGAAACAATTTTGACGGATCTTGACATCAATGATCGTGTCTTAGACTTCTTTAGGATATTCTGATAAATGTATCCATTAAAATGGATCAAACTATTCACAAAACACTAACATGTTATATTTAACTTGATGTTGCGATAGTCTATACATAAAGTGTTTTTTTTTTGTTTTTTTTATATAGGTTTTAGTTTTGTACTTTATATAAATGAATCTCCTGTTGTTAACTTTGACTAAACTTTCCTCCAGTATCACAATGAACACATTTTGTTTAAACCTAAGCAATATACATAGGTTTGATTTCTTAACTATATGTTATTGTTTTTTACTTTTAAATATGTTTTTTAAATAAATAATTCCACCATTTAGCTGATGTACTGTATATGTAAATACATAATTATGAATTAAAACTTTTTTTTTTAATGATTTGATATTTATTATCAATGTATTCAGGTCAATAAAGGTGAAAACAAACTATACAGAAAACAATAACCTGTTATAATTAACTTGATGTTGCAGTTTATGCACTTATTGTTTTATTAACTTTTAAATATGTTTTAGTTATACTGTTGTCATGTTTGTTTTACTATATACACAAACACATTGAAACAATGTGCAAACAAAATACATGGTTACATGGTTCATTTCCTTTATGTATGTATATACAATAAGTGTTATGTATATATATATACCTGTATATATATATATATATATATATATATATATATATATATATATGGTTGAATTTGATATTGAATGACCTGTACACAGTTCAATATAAGGTGAAAATAAACTATACAGGTGAACATGGGTCTAAACTAATGTCATGTCACATGTACTTGAATGAGTGTTATTGACAGCATGTGACATGTTGCAGTGACAGTTGCTCTGTAGAGGAGTTGGGTGGCTCTGAAAAGAGCCTTTAATGGAAGGAGAGATTTCAGCATCTACTTCTTCTTGGGAGCTGCTTTCTTGACCTTGGGTTTAACGACCTTCTTGGCAGGAGATTTCTTCACTGTTGGCTTCTTCTTCGCAGCCACCTTCTTGGGGCTCTTGGCTACCACCTTCTTTGCGGCCTTCTTGGGACTCTTGGCTGCTGCTTTCTTCGCTGCTGGCTTCTTTACCGCCTTCTTCTGGGACTTCTTGGCGGCTGCTGTCTTCTTCACGGCGGTCTTGGCCTTCTTGGCCGCTGCTGGTTTCTTGACTGCTGCGGGTTTCTTGGCTTTAGGTGCAGCTTTCTTGACCTTAGGAGCTTCTTTCTTGCTCAGCTTGAAGGAGCCGGAAGCTCCGGTGCCCTTGGTCTGGACGAGAGTTCCTGCGACGACCAGCTTCTTAACAGCGGTCTTGACGCGAACGTTGTTCTTCTCCACATCGTATCCAGCGGCGGCGAGAGCCTTCTTGATGGCGGCCAGAGAGACTCCGCTGCGCTCCTGGGAGGCGGACACAGCATTGACGACCAGCTCGCTGACGCTGGGGCCAGACTTGGCGGCCTTGCTCGTCGTCTTCTTCTTCTTGGCGGCTTTGGCCGGAGCGGCGGCGGGAGCTGGAGCGACTTCTGCCATGATCTCAGATTCTCAATCTAACGCGGGTCAGACTAGACTGACATGCGCGGGGAGTGGGATGGATTTAAACTCACCATGAGAACCGTGGAGAGTGAAGGCGGCTGCAGCTCCAGCGAGCAGCGTCTCACTGCACCGAAAAACAACAACATGGGTCAAAAAAATCTATATTTTACTGAACATGTGTGAAAGCGGACATGTTTATTTTCCCGTTTAACAAACAAACACTTTAATTAGATTCGCAATATTTGCTGTGAATCGTCATAACTTCACCTCTTTGCTGTCGTCAGCGCTCGTACTCGCTGATTTCTTCCTCGTTTTTCTCCTATAAAAGTTGTAAAATGAATAAAAACATCTTCAAACCATGTTGTTAAGGTAGAAGCCTCTTCTTGTCTCACATCTAAATATCTTTAATGTGACTTTTCTTGACGTGTGTTGAAAACTTTTTGACGTTTGATTCAAGTAGCAAACACACACTTACAGGCGCCGCTTGATGTCACTTGACTTACTTGCTGCTCGATTACACGACACATGTTTTCTAAATATAAAATAGAAAGAGAACTGTCTATAATTCAACATCGTTTCATGCCGCTTTTATTTTCATATACAGTATATATTCTCTCTTGCACATTTAACAATCTTAACTTCCACTCTGATGCTGATAGTCTGGAAGTTTGATTTTAACAGACTATAAAATACCTCAAATATAAGATCAATGAACACAGGCGACTTCTTGTAGTTTATATTCAAGTTAATAAACATAGATTCTGATATGAAACTGAAGGTGAAATCTAACTGTTCTGTTGACCAGGAATGGAGCATCAAATATATTCCACATTTTGTGTAATCATCCAGACTTCTTTGAGGATCTATTGATTGTTCAAAATATACGCCCGTTTTGTCCTATAACTTCTTTTGACTAGATTTATAAGGTTCATCTATCTATAGTGCCCGCAAGAAAACACAAAAAACACTTAATGTCATCACTGGAAGGACTTGTGGTTTGAACTTCAATTAATCCAACAAAAGTTCAAAGAGGAACTTTTATTTCCAGTGTTGTAAACATAAGGAATTGTTTTTCTCGTCAGTACAGAATAAAACAGCCAAAATAAAACAAACAGAAATACAGAACCAAGAAGCACCAAGGCAGCCATTCTATGGTGCCTGAAGTTGTTTTGTCACTTTTATTTTGATAGTTAAATGTTCCCAAAAAAAACTCCAATGTGATCAGTCCACTGAAAACAAATGTTAACGTCACTATAGTTGTTATAGTCAAGAAAATACAAAGATAAAAATGTGTTTCTCACATGAAATGAAAGTCTGATTCAAGATGTTTGATATTTCTTGAAGCCTTCAGTGCTAACCTTTGTTCACACACACACTGAGAAATGTGTGTTAAACCATGAGCTCGTTATTGGAGGTGTGTGGCTCTGAAAAGAGCCGTTGTGATGGAGGGGCTGCTTCAAGCTCTCTCTCCGCGGATGCGACGAGCCAGCTGGATGTCTTTGGGCATGATGGTGACTCTCTTGGCGTGGATGGCGCACAGGTTGGTGTCCTCGAACAGACCCACCAGGTAGGCCTCGCTGGACTCCTGCAGAGCCATGACGGCGGAGCTCTGGAAGCGCAGGTCGGTCTTGAAGTCCTGAGCGATCTCACGGACCAGACGCTGGAAAGGAAGCTTGCGGATCAGTAGCTCGGTGGACTTCTGGTAGCGACGGATCTCTCTCAGGGCGACGGTGCCGGGCCTGTAACGGTGAGGTTTCTTGACGCCGCCGGTGGCCGGGGCGCTTTTACGCGCTGCCTTGGTGGCCAGCTGCTTCCTGGGAGCTTTTCCTCCGGTGGACTTACGAGCGGTCTGTTTGGTTCTTGCCATTGTAGTAGAGTTGTCTTCAACAGAGAAGTGTGAGCGAGAGCAGCGTTGGCTCCTCTTTTAAACCGTCAGGCGCACGCGCGTCACCTAGACGCATTGTTCTTCTCCCCCGCCTGATTGGTCACTTGTGCACGCCTGCCGCCTACACGAACATAACGTCGCTACTGATTGGAGGAATCAGATTTGAAATAATAATTCTTTACATTAGTTTGAAGATATTTTCAATATCAGTAAATACAACATAGACACATATTTTATATTTACCAGTTTATTACTGAAAAAACAAATATATTTACACACAAGAATTTAACACACGGAAAATAGACTTTCTTTTAACTTCAATTAGTTTTTGTCAGTATTGTTACAATTAACTTGGATAAATAATTAAATGTCATTGTTATAGATGGAACGTAACGGGGGTATACTGTATATAGTCTGTATTCCATTTTTGCAGCAGAATAAATAATTACAAAATTAAATAAAGTCTGGATCAGGTTACAAACAGGAGTCCGTTTCAGTTTTTGAAACATTTCTGTTATGGTCACAACTCATGATCCGAGTTCGTGCGATTGAATAACATGTTTTATAAATATGAAACCCTTTTACAGTTTGTTCATCTCATCCCATTTGACTTATCGCTAATTACCAAGTTTTCATTTGCATTTAATCCATTAAAATTAGATCGAGAAAGCAGTGGAACTAGTGAACAAGGATTCATCTCTTTAAAGGGAGTGTGTGGCTCTTAAAAGAGCCTTTGTGTCATTTCGTTGTCGTTCATATTTAACCTCCAAAGCCGTACAGTGTGCGTCCTTGTCTCTTCAGAGCGTAGACCACGTCCATGGCGGTCACGGTCTTCCTCTTGGCGTGCTCAGTGTAGGTGACGGCGTCACGGATGACATTCTCCAGGAACACCTTCAACACACCACGAGTCTCTTCGTAGATCAGGCCGGAGATACGCTTCACTCCACCACGGCGAGCCAGACGGCGGATAGCGGGTTTGGTGATTCCCTGGATGTTGTCGCGGAGAACCTTGCGATGGCGCTTGGCGCCTCCTTTCCCAAGTCCTTTGCCGCCCTTCCCTCGTCCAGACATTGTAGTAGTTCGAGTGGTCAAACTGCGAATGATCTGCGACAGTGAAGCCGCTTTATTTATTTCAACTGGGCGGACGTTTTCGAAGACAGGGGGAGTAGTTAAAAAAAAAGGAAGGAAAAATGTAATGACGTCACTTGTTTCGGGCATCAATTCAACCGTTAAGATGACCGTTTTTAAAAAGGTTTTACATTATCAACGCCAGGCTCACATTTTTTTGTAGAAGTGGAATCATTTAATTCACATTCTTATCAACTATAGAGTATACGTCTATGATATAAAAATTAACTTCTTGAACGTAAAAAGGACACCACTTACCATAAGTGTTATTATAATCAGTTTAAAACACCATTAACATTAGATATTACCCTATTATGAACTACCATCCATTCAGTTTTAATTTGACCTTTTTAATTGAAACCTTAATGAACCAAAATAAATGGCATAACTAGAGATTTTCAAAAAAAAATTATTGGCTACGTGTTTTAGAAAAGTGAAAGCTGAGTTGAATCTAATGCAATTGTATTTTGTTTGTTGTGAAGGGTTAATCATGTTAAAATAAGTGTCATAGAGACCGTTGAAAGTTCAACAGGCCGTGATCACTCATTTAATTTGGGACATAACTAGTTGCATATCAATTATTTCATATCAAACTACTTTTGTCCAAGTAATATATAAAGCGCTTTTCCAGACCAGGGTCACAAAGCGCTTACAACTAGTGTTGTGTTGTTCGCGAACGATTCGTTCGAAAGAACGAATCTTTTGAGTGAACGTACTGAACCGAATCACTTCATGAAGTGATTCGTCCCTTTCTCAGTTCAGTTGAAGTCACTCAGCCGCGATCGTGCCGGTGGGAGGATTCTATGATGATGATTATCATGATATCAGAATCAGAAACCTTTATTTGTCCCGCGAGGGGAAATTCGGTTTAACAACAGCAAGAGCAATATACCAAAAAAAAATTAATTAATTAATTAATTAATTAATAAAAATAAATTAATAAAAATAAAACACCCAGAAATAAAATAATAAAAAGAAAAAGAAAATCCAAATAAAATAGAAAATAAATCTGCACTATATTATATATACACAATCATATTTACAAAAATAACAAGAAAGGTGCAGTCTTCGTGTGTTCTTGTTGTGGAGTCTGATGGCAGCAGGGAGGAAGGACCTGCGGTACCTCTCCCTCACACACCGGGGATGGAGCATCCTATCACTGATGGAGCTCCTCAATGCCCTCAGTGTGTGCTGGAGAGGGTGAGATAAGTTCTTCCTCATGGAGGCCAGCTTGCACTGTATCCTCCTCCCAGACACTTCCTCCACAGGATCCAGGGGGCGCCCTAGGACGTAACCGGCCCTCTTAATAAGGCTGTCCAGTTTAGCCCTATCCTTTGCTGTCATGCTGCTCCCCCAGCAGACCACACCGTTGAAGATGGTAGAGGCCACTACTGAGTCATAGAATGACTTCAGGAGTGGCCCCCGGACACCAAACGACCTCAACCTCCGGAGCAGGTAGAGTCTACTCCGCCCTTTTTTATAAAGAGCAGCAGTGTTATCCACCCAGTCCAGGCGGTTGTTGAGGTGAACACCCAGGAACTTGTAAGACGTGACAATCTCAATGTCCTGTCCCCGGATGTTCAGTGGTGAGGGGGAGATGGAGGGACACCGCCGGAAATCCACAATCAACTCCTTAGTTTTGCTGGAGTTGATCTGGAGGTGGTTTTCCAGGCACCAGTCAGCAAAGTCCTGGACAAGTCCCCGGTACGACCCGTCATCCCCGTCCTTAATGAGGCCGACGATGGCGGAGTCGTCCGAGAACTTTTGCAGGTGACTGGTGGGAGACCGGTGCCAACACTGTTCCCTGGGGGACCCCTACACTGCACAGTAGAGTCTTCAAAACAACATCCCGGGTCCTCACGAACTGTGGACGGTTGGTGAGGTGAGTGTCCGCTCCAGACAGCTCCAGCTTGTCCCTCAGGATGTCTGACCTGATGGTATTGAAAGCACTGCTTAGATCCAGGAAAAGGATCCTCACAGTGCTTCAAGGCGACTCCAGGTGAGAAAGTGCTCGGTGGAGAAGGAAGATGATGGCGCCTCCACGCCGATGTCAGGTTGGTAGGCAAACTGCAACGGATCCATGGAGGAGCGCACCAGAGGACTCAGGTAACCAAGGACCAGCCGCTCCAGAGCCTTCATAAGGTGGGATGTCAAGGCCACAGGTCTGTAGCAGCTGGGATCCTTAGGGTGCTGAGTCTTCGCCACCTGTACCACACAGGACGTCTTCCACAGTAGTGGAACTCTTCCCAGGGTCAAGCTCATGTTGAACAGAAGTCCAACAATTTCCCATAACTGGTCAGAGCACGTCCTGAGTACTTTGCCACCGATGCCGTCTGGTCCAGGGGCCTTTGTTGTCCTGGTTCTCTTGAGCAGATTTCTCACCTGGAGAGGTGTGAGGGACAGGCTGGGGTGGGGGGGCATTGTCCCCTGTGGAGTCAGCGGGGGGGCTGAAACAATACAAGCTCGGGGGGAGGAGCAGGTAAAACTGTTTAAGTTGTCAGCCCAATTTTGATCCCCCGCCGCTACAGAGAGCCTGGTCTGATGTACGGATATGGATTTCAAACCTCTCCAGACATCTCTGGTGTTGTTATTGGCCAGACTCTCTTCCATCTTCCTCCTGTACCTCTCCTTTCCCTCCCTGATCTTTCTTCTGAGCTCCTTCTGAACTGCCCTCAGATCCTCTTTGTTTCCTGACCTAAAGACTCTCTTCTTCTCCTTTAAGAGAGCCTTTATATCAGGATTAATCCAGGGTTTTTTGTTGGAGAAGCATCGTACAGTTCTGGTTGGCACAATGCTCTCCACCCAGTAGTTGATGTAGTCCGTGACACATGTGGTTAGACCGTCAATATCCTCCTTGTGGGACTCACTGAAGATGCTCCAGTCCGTGGTCTCAAAGCAGACCCTCAGAGCTTCCTCAGCTTCTTCAGACCATATGATGATGATGATTCTATGATTCTATGACTCGCTGAATCCTCGGCGTCAGCGAACGACGCAGCTACTCGTGGGTGCGGGGAGGGAGGGACTGAGGAGGGAGAGAGGGACTCCGCTACAGAACATTTAGTTTTAAAGGATTTCTTATTTTAATATTTGTTTTTACTTTTTAATTTATTGTTGATTGCATTTAAGTTTATATTACATTTAATTATTATTATTATTTTTGTTTTATTTTGACTGAACGAGGATTCTCATCCGGTGATTCTCATCCGGGGATTCTCAAAAGATTCGGTCAGTGACTGAACAAGGTCTCATCCGGGGATTCTCAAAAGATTCAGTGTGACTGAACGAGGTGTCTCATCCGGGGATTCTCAAAAGATTCGGTCAGTGACTGAACGAGGTCTCATCCGGGGATTCTCAAAAGATTCAGTGTGACTGAACGAGGTTTCTCATCCGGGGATTCTCAAAAGATTCGGTCAGTGAGTGAACGAGGTGTCTCATCCGGGGATTCTCAAAAGATTCGGTCAGTGAGTGAACGAGGTGTCTCATCTGGGGATTCTCAAAAGATTCGTTCAGTGAAAAGGATTCTCTACCGGTGATTCGCGCGTCAGGGATTCGGTCAGTGAACGAGGATTCAAGTTCGGCTGTGAACACACCTCAAGATCTTCTCTATTTGCTAATTCGAATGTCACTCGTCCTTGTCCGTGAACGCACCGGGCGTCTTTTTTTTGTTGTTGTTGCATTGTCCCTGAAGTGCAGTGAACCTCGGGTCTGAATCATTAAAACTAGTAACGGATTGTTTGGCTGCGTTCAGGAAGTAGAAGAAATTGCAGTCAGGGCTCCATAAGCACAGTTATTGATTTGGTGAATGAACGAACTGAACAAATCTTTTGAACGAATCATTTTAATGAACTGATTCTAGTGATTCAGTACACTCAAAAGAACTGCCGTGCCCATCACTACTTACAACATTTCAGCCCATGAGGCTCTACTGGCATACTCAAGAGAAAATTAATCTGGTAAATTTATAGATAATCCATAACCTATACCAACCATAATTACACTTAATTACATTGTTGGCTACATTGTTAACACAAACGACGAAAGCTCAGGAGATGGAGTGAGTGGCTCTGAAAAGAGCCGTTGGGTTGTAGGAGCGAGGTTTACTTGGAGCTGGTGTAGCTTGGTGACAGCTTTGGTGCCTTCAGACACGGCGTGCTTGGCCAGCTCACCGGGCAGCAGCAGACGCACAGCGGTCTGGATCTCCCGGGAAGAGATGGTGGAGCGCTTGTTGTAGTGAGCCAAGCGAGACGCTTCTCCGGCGATGCGCTCAAAGATGTCGTTGACGAACGAGTTCATGATGCCCATGGCCTTGGAGGAGATGCCGGTGTCGGGGTGGACCTGCTTCAACACCTTGTACACGTAGATGGCGTAACTCTCCTTCCTGGACTTCCTCCTCTTTTTGCCGCTTTTGGTGGCGGTCTTGGTGACGGCTTTCTTGGAGCCCTTCTTGGGCGCGGGCTTGGCTGGATCAGGCATGATGACGAGGGTCGATACCGAGTGACTGGCTTCAGCTCAGCGGACATTCTTATATACGTGCTGCTGCACCGGCGAGTGTGTGGTTTCCTTATCCTGATTGGCTGCTTCAAAAAGTGGTGGGCTGATTTGCTTCTCAATAGTTAGAGGGGCTTTGTGTATAGTTTATGTCTTAACGGTCCAATTAGGTTCAATTTATGTAACATGGTCAAATTATTATTTATATTTCATGAGCGTGTATGAATACACAAAAGAGTTTTTTATTTTTATCGCTCTTTTTACTGGATCTGCTTTTATATGGAAATGTCCGGACAAGGGGAATAATTTCCAAAAGGGCAGGTGAACACATGATTAGGTTCATCTATTTTAAATATAATTTTAAACATCAGTTATGGTAATAGTGGATCTCCTTCCTCATGCAAATCAACGCATTATAGTTACAGTTGTTTATTGTATTTACTTTTGTATTCGTCGGTCAGTGCTTTTTTATTACCCTGTTTTGTCACTCGCGAACGATTTATTTATCGAGTGGACGATCTTTTGATTGAATGTACTGAACCAAATCATTGCATGAACTAATTCGTTCCTTTCTCAGTTCGGTTGAGCTCAGCCGCGACCGGTGCCGGTGTAGGTACAAATTTAGTCCCCCATACAAATTTAGTCCCCCCACTTCCTACGTGATGACGTCACACACGGCATATGCCAACGTCTCTTTAAAATATTTTTTATGGGTTAAAGAAACGTCAACAGAACGTTTACATGATACTTTTTACCACACATAATACATTTATATTGACAAAAAGATGATCTTCGTCAACATAATCACTTTCCGTTCTTTCATTTCCTGGTCTGACGACACACGTGACTTTGAGACCAACGGAAGGGTCCGCGCTACATGTGACGAAGCCGCTGATTGGCTGATGCTGTTTTACTAATAATAAAGCACAACTGTACAATGAAATAAAAATCATTCGAGTTCCGAAATAATTCGCTTTTCAAATAAAAAAAATGTTAGAATATTCCCCTTTCAATAACTTGTCTGTAGTTCGGATCATAAACACCTCAGTAATTATTTAGGTTTCGATTTTTTTAAAATCAATTAAATCAATTATTAAATGTACATATGCCCACTTTATTAAACGAGTCATTTCTTTTAATTGTCATATTTGTATAATGTATGCACTACAAAAAAGAATCGTGTTTTTTTAACACCACTGGCAATAAACATTTTCTAATTTCCATACTATTGAGATTTGTTGTCATATTATTGAAAAACGTAATTATTAAATGTTGTTGTCATTTTATCATTGTTTCTGTCATTTGTTTGTGTTGCAGTGTAAATAAACAGACTTATCTGTTAGAATTGTACGTATTATGCAACTGGAATAATCAGCCTAAACATGTTTCCCCATTGTTCTACAAGCCCGTTTACAATTGAGAACAAAAAGCAATATAGGAGGGTATATTCCAACAGTATTATGTTTAGAGAACAAATCTCAATGGTATGAAAATTAGAAAAATGTTTATTACCGGTAGTGTTAAAAAAACGCGATTCTTTTTTTGTAGTGCATACGTTATACAAATATGACAATTAAAAAAAATGACTCGTTCAATAAAGTGGGCATATGTACATTTAATAATTGATTTAATTGATTTTAAAAAAATCGAAACCTAAATAATTACTGAGGTGTTTATGATCCGAACTACAGACAAGTTATTGAAAGGGGAATATTCTAACATTTTTTTTATTTGAAAAGCGAATTATTTCGGAACTCGAATGATTTTTATTTCATTGTACAGTTGTGCTTTATTATTAGTAAAACAGCTTCAGCCAATCAGCGGCTTCGTCACATGTAGCGTGGACCCTTCTGTTGGTCTCAAAGTCACGTGTGTCGTCAGACCAGTGCTGTGTCTCAAATCGCATACTAGCGTACTAAAAGTTAGTATTTTTAGTACGTTAGTGCGTCTCAATTCTTAGTATGCGAAATTTAGTGCGCCATGCATACTAAATTGGCATACTAACACGCCCACAAAACTAGCATGGTTCGATGGACACTAACCATACTAAACAGCCGCCATTTTAGTGACGTTTTAAACGGAAGTTACGTCATATATAAATGCATATATATGCATATACTTAAATGTGTATTTTCAGCAGCAGTAGGAGGATAAACACGTCTTCGCTGCTGATACCAGCTTAAATATCTCACGATTATTTAGATTTTCATATTTTTTCTTTATTTCTTTTTCCAAAGTTGCAATACGTGCTGCCAGCAGGTGTCGGCGAAAGCGTTCAAACAGCTGCTTGAAACATCGTTAAATAGAAGTAGAAGAAGAAGCTGTCATGTGATTTCCGGTTAGTGTTTAGCTTCAGGGTTTGATTTGAGACATACTATCTGCGGAGAATTTGCGTACTAGTTAGTATGCATACTAAACTGATGCATACTAACTTCTAGCATACTAAGATTAGTATGCGATTTGAGACACAGCACTCGAAATGAAAGAACGGAAAGTGATTATGTTGACGAAGATCGTCTTTTTGTCAATATAAATGTTTTATGTGTGGTAAAAAGTATAATGTAAACGTTCTGTTGACGTTTCTTTAACCCATAAAAAATATTTTAAAGAGACGTTGGCATATGCCGTGTGTGACGTCATCAGGTAGGAAGTGGGGGGACTACATTTGTCGGGGGGACTAAATTTGTACCTACACCGGTGGGAGGGATTCTAAGACTCACTGAACCCTCGGCGTCAGCGAACGACTCAGCCAGCTGTAACGATAACAGCATATATAGGTTTGCCTGGTTTAAGTAACTGATGTTTTCTTTTTCTTATAACTCCGGACACAAGGGGGCGTCGAGAGACCGTGACCAGAGCAAGTCGAGTTGTACACGCGGGACTGCTTGTTTACATACAAATGTGATATTTGAGAGGCAAAGATTCTTCACATGCGCACAGAGAGACAATTGATCAGTATGTGACAGAACTATGTAATGAAAGCAAAACATGTGAGTCAGAGAATTGACTGACTCTTTGATAAAAGACAGACTGGTGTGTGGGATTCCTGATAATGGTTTAAGAGAACGTCCATTGAGAGAAGAAAATCAAGACCTGTAAAAAGCAATGAAACTATGCAGAGCAGCAGAAGTAGTGAAAGTTCAAGCAAAATCACTGTTAAGGGATGGCTGCAAAGTAGATGCTGTAAATAAAAACACAGAGAGGGAAAAGTGCTGTCTCAGAAAATAAACAGAAATCGAAATCATGAGGATACAGTAAAGAAAGGACCTGTAGTCGGTGTGGCATGCAATATCCTCCTAAAAAATGCCCAGCTTATGGTAAAACATGCAACAACTGTAACAAAAATAAACATTATGCTCGGCGTTGCAGAAATCCAACCCCAAAACAAAGCAAAGACCAGACAGTGGATGAAGATGACACAGAGGAATTCTATGTAGATGCTGTGACAGAAAACAAAATGGAAAAAAAGGATTGAATGATGAAACTCAAAGTAAATGACACGTACGTGGAGGTTAAATTGGATACTGGTGCCCACCGAACATCATTTCAGAAGCAGAGTTCAAGAAAATCAGACCCAGACCGAAAATACATGAAACTAAAGTGAAAGTGGCTACTCAGGAGCACAAACACTTGGAAAGGAAAATGCGTGGTTAAAGTGATGCACAAAGACAAAGAACATTCATCGTAGTGTCAAAGAATGTGCAGCCCATACTAGGTTTAAAGGCATGTGAGAGACTGAACCTGGTTAAGAGAGTGCTAGTGGTGGAAACTGATGATGACCTCGACTATGATGAGATGATGAAAAACTACAGTGACCTGTTCCAGGGTCTTGGCTACCTGTCAGGATAACACACCATCAGAGTGGTGCCCCCTCTGCAGCATTGTACGTCCTTGCTATTAACCCTCTCTTGAGACGAATTATAGAAGACCTAAGGTTAAAAGGAACCACCACAACTAACGGAGAGAGAGTAGTAATAATGGCGTACGCACATGACATTGTTGTAGTCGTGAATAACCAAACAGAATTGGACATTATAAATGAACATCTATGTAATTACGGAAAAGCCTCTGAAGCTAAATTCAACCAAAACAAAACCGAGAGTGTGTGGTTTGGTGAAATAAATAAATAAACCAAAAAATAATATAAAAAACCAAAATTAACTTTTGTATTTTTGGAATCACGTATTCTAATGTATGTAACTACGAGAAGAACTGGAACAAAAAAGAAAAAGAGGTCATAGAAGAACTTAGAAAATGGGATAATTGATTTGAATTGAATAATAAAATCACAAATTACAAATTAAGAATTTCAATCATAAATACCTTTTTGTTTTGTTGAAATGTATATTTTTGAGTCTTTTCGAACATGCCACAAGAACAAAAACACTTGTATTGGTTCATCATTTGTATTGTCGTTTGTAAACTTTGGAGAACACGTTGCATGATGGTGATTCACCCACCCCCTGCACGGACTGTTCACACTCCTGCCCTCAGGTCGCAGGTACAGGAGTGTGAAGTGCAGAAGAACGAGACTGAAAAACTCTTTTTATACTGTGCACTTTTGTTGGGAGTACAAAGGAAGAATTTCATGGTATGTAGTATCTATGACAATAAACGCTTTGAATCTTGAAATTACCTTTATACAAATTTTAACAAAACTTAAAAGATAAAGGACAATGGACATTAGTGTGTGTAGACTATGGTGTATTTTAAGTTTTTAGAATTCGGTGTTAAATTTGTGTGTTTTACTATAGATTTTATAACTTAACTTAAGAAGAAAGCATTTTATGATTACTTGGAAAAAGTACCACTTAAATTTGTATTATTTATTACTGGGAACGAAACTCAATTGATCAATGTAGATTCACTTTCCACTGAATCAAACTTGTGTTATATGTTTTGGAAATATTTAATACATGTCAACCTACAATCAGCGGTTTCACAGTCTTATACTTTAGTGTGATTTTTGTCGTGACAAAAATTGAAGGTCTTTAAAATATTTAGTCACCAAAGTCCAGCTCACGTTTGAGGTCTGAGAAAAAAACATTTTAGTGTAAAATATTTTTGGTCTTGTGCTCATTGATTTAAGTCTCTTAATACAACACAACAAGCAAACAAGTCTGTTCCAAAGATGGCTGCTATTAGAATAATCTGTCTTTTGTGTTGTTATATGAGTGTTTGAAATGTGGCTATGTATTTTTTGTTGGACTGCTATCCTAAAAAGGGCTGCTCAGATACCCAGACCTGCCGCTTCGCGCTCGCCCATCGCCATAGGTTCTTGAATAGGGGACAACATACAAACAAATAAATGGATGACAAAGCGACTTGCACGAAAAAGACTTGGATTATAGCGTGGAGGAGTTGCACACTTTGTCGAAGACCACCTTGGCCCAGTGGCAGGACAATGTCGAGACAATTCACAATAAGTGAATACCTTATGATCTTCTTTTTTTTAACAAATTATAACAGAGAATAGTAGACTCCAAACAGTGACTTTGGTTAACTGTATGACAAAAACAAGTCTTTAGAAATCGCAAAATACAAATAAAGTAGCATTTAGTGTTGCACAAAATATTAAGATTTCTCAACAATCATATTTTGTTCTTGTTTCTTGTTTTTATTCTCCCATCTAGTGGACTCTTTGTTTAACTAAATCCATTAGTCTAAAGTAAATAAAATTGTGCTATACTCAGAATCAGAAACTTTTATTACCAGCGTTTTAGACACAACACAGGCAATAATAAAGTTAGATATTTACAACCATACTACAATTACAATAACAAGAATGAATTTGTAACTAGAAAAACCCCAACTCTTCCATATTAAATTCACACTTTAAAAATGTAGATAATTAAAAAACTATATATTGAGTGCGGTAACCACTCGTGAACTGTGGGGGTCGCTGCAATATAATCACTAATGGTTCGAAATAATCACAAGTAAAAGTAACTCTACTGTCTCCACACTCACAAACACGCACTCACATATTTTTCACAGTATACATAATATATTGTCTTAATTTTGCATTTGATGGTATCACGTTCCCACAAAGACACTTTGGAGTGAGAGAGAGCCAACATAGAGAGTATTTTAATTAATGCATCACAGCAAGTCTCCACCAGGCCTTCATCTAGTCATGCTGTTATTTGTCACGATGAGAGAAATATGAATGGAATAAAATAACAAGGGGGGGGGTTGAATGAGTGAGAAACAAATATATTTAGATAGACAGACATCAAAAAAGGGTTTTATTTATCATGGTTTAAGTCTAAAATACTCAAAAGTTATGGATACGATAGAAAATGTCTCGAGGGTTGCAACATTAGAACTGGGAGGCTATGAAGAACATTTTTCTGTTTATCTCAACAAGAGAGTTGAAGATTTTTCTGTAGACAGGAAACATCCACTTCCTGTTCACCTTGTCAAGACCCCAGAAACCCGTTTACCACAACCACGTACTCTATTCTTTACCGTCAGCCATGAACGATGAAATAACGCACAAACATCAGAAGAAGAATATTTATTGTAAGAGATTTAAAAAGTATAAGTGGGTCAGATAACAGGAAGATCATTTAGTATTTGGACCTTCACTATGGTTGTTTAAAAATTTAAACATTATTTCACCTCAGAAAAATCCTTTTGATCGCCTCAATAAGTTTGACAAAGACGAAGTTGCAGCTCTCCGCTTCGTTCCTGGCTTGCTCCTCGTACTGCTTCGCAAGCTCCTGCATCTTCTCGCTCATTTCTTTGTTCATCTGCTCCTCCAGCATCTTCCTAGCCTCCTCCATCTTCTTCAGGTCCAGCGCTCTCTGTCTATCCTGCTCCTCTCTCATCTCCTGCACCATAGCCTTCTCCTTGTTCATCTCATCATTCATCCTTTTCCTCTCACGCTCCTGCTCTGCTTTCATCTGGGCATCCATTCTCTCAAGCTCCATTTTGAACTGGGATTCAATCTCTCTCTTGATCTGCTCTCTCTCCTGGCGGATCTTCTCTGCCTTCGCTGCCAGGATCTTCTGCTTTTGCATTTCGATGGCTTTCTCTGCTTCCTGGTACATTCTGTTGGTGTAGTGGTGCCCACCGTTTCTCAACACAATTGTACGGATCTTCTGGAGCAGCTCGGTGACTTGGGATCTATCTTTTGATTTGTTGTTGAACACCTGGTACTGCCCGTTGCACCTGGACACCAGGTCCTGAAGCTCTTTGCTCTCCCTGAAGAAATCTTCGAAGCTTCCTTCAAGCTGGTCACCATGAGTGAACAGCACCATGCTATACTTGTTGGCTGCTGGGCCGAAGATTTCTTGAATCTTCTGCACTGACTGACGCTCTTCATCGGTGAACCTCCCCAGCCTGATGACCACGAGGAAGATGTGCGGTCCAGGAGAGGAGTAGCCAATGCACTGACGGATGTCCTGGGTGGTCTGGCCAAGACCGTACCTGGTGTCAAAGAGCCCCGGGGTGTCGATGATGGCCACCATTTGTCCGTCCACCACAGCTTTGGCCTTGGAGCAGTTGACGGTCAACGATATTGGGCTGAACTTGGCCTGGAAGTAGTTCCCACCCAAGATGACATTTCCGGTCGTGCTCTTCCCGTTGCCAGTCTTCCCCACCAGCACGATCCTCGTCACCTGCTCGTTGGTCTCAAAAGTCTCTGTGGAACCAACAAGAACAGTCAGTCGACCATCACAAGCTCCATGAGCCTGAGAGAAAATGTTAGACTAGGAAAGCGGCCAGAGAGAGTGTGTATGTGTGTGTGTGTGCGTGCGTGCGCGCATGTTAAAATTGTAAAAATGTATTCTATCTATTTGAATGAGATGAATGACACTTCATCTTTATCTTCCTCCAAAAAGACACTTAAAAACATCAAAAATATACTGCTCGTCTGTGTATTCCATTCTCTCAAGCTCCATTTGAACTTGGATTCAATCTCTCTTGATCTGCTCTCTCTCCTGACAAAACCTTCAAAAGAGGAATTGTCTACTGTCTAGCACAAACGATATTTAACCAGAGTATTTCCGGTCCATATAGCTGGTTGATCTTTAAACTTCTGCCACAAACAAGCTTAAAATACAGACTCGTTAATTTTTTTTGTGGGTGAACTATCACTTTAACATAATAAGATATCACAAAAACGTTATAAATTGAATAATAACAAGTATTACCATATGTAAAATATGACACCTCTCCTGTCAGATTAGGAATTGCAAAAATGAGAAACAGCTCGTTGAACAATCTTTCTAAACAGGCAGCAGAGGATTTTTTTTTTTAACAGTTTCATGACTGAATTTGTGTGTTTGGAGTTTTTAAATATCATTGTATCCCAGCTCGATGTCAGACATATAGTCATTTCTAATCTGAAAAAAACAGTTTATACATTTTTTTTTATTGTGTAGATGATTTGTGCGACTAAAAAAATATTATTTACCGTCGTTCTCGTGTTCCTGCAGAGCCCTCAGCTGCTCCGCTGTAATTCCTGTAACAGAAGTAAAGTGAGGTGATGTTTGAGTTTGAATAAAAAAAAAAATGAAATGGCCAAAATAATTGACTGTGCTTTTCGAAGTCAAAACTCACTCTTCCTCCGTTAAAACCAAACGTGTGTCGAACATCTGAAGCTGGTAATGAAGTTCAGACTCACCCAGCTCCTGTGCGATCTCCTGTCTGCCGCTCAGAGGGTCCATGTTGTCACGTTGAGAAGGTTATGAAGTTTGATGAGGAGGACGAGTTGCTCAATATATATAGCACACCGTTTTGCGGACCTCACAGTCGAAAGTGAAAGTATTACGCACGCGCCTCCCTCCCTCCCTCCCTCCCTCCCTCACCCATTTACAGTAAGTCACTGCATTTCGGCTCAATGGCCATGTGTTCAGTCTATTCACGAAAGGAAATTAAGAAATAGGTTTACAGTTTTGAGAAGTACAACATGAATATACAGTTGTGTATCTATGTTCTGTATGTTCATATTGGCGACCTTTTAATTATGTATGCATGTGTTTTGTATGCTTTGTATGTATTTATGGTTTGTATATATGATTTGTGTCATTGCTGGTGGACAATAGAATTTCTCCTTCAGGTATTAATAAAGTGTCTGTCTGTATTGAAAATGTAAAAAAAAAGAACCACAAAAAACTAGACTGAACTTCCACCATAAATCGTTACCCTATAATATCTTATATTTTTTATATATTTTCTTAAGATACTCTACTAATAATAATTTGTGCAAAGCTAAAGGTTCACAGGAGGAACAAAACGCATCCCTTAAGGAAACTCTCATATATATGCAACTATAGAGTTACAGTTATCCTCGGAAGAATAAGTGAAGGACAGAACACTCCTTTTTAATGTCTCCTCTTATAGATAACGTGCCCCCATGAGGCGAAAGAGATCTCTCTGCAGCGATTGTTGTACCAGAGATTCTTGTAATCTACTTTTTCTTCAATACACTAATATCACTGATTCAAGACTCAAGTCTCATTTCTACTTCGTCCACAAGAATTTCCTTCATCCAGGGAAAGAACCTTTTTTTTACGACCCCTCCCACTAACGTTTACAGTAAATCACTGCTTTCATCAGTGCTCTGTGTTCACAGCCGTTTTGAAAAGAGAAACAACTTATTTAACAGGAAACCATTCACTCAATTATGTTTTAATCAAATCCTAAAGACAATACAAACGTGAAAACACTAGAAAAAAAACCTCATGTTTTACTAATGCATTGGTAATCTTGATTTCGGGGGTTTCCACATAAAGGACGTACAGTAAAAATAATGGAAAAATGTATGAATGTTTTAATCATCTATAAAACAGCATCAAAGATGAACACGATTAACACTAAACAATAAGTCTTCTGTGTTTCCACGTAGATCTCAGTCGACCTCATGCAGATGAAAGATGGTGTCCTGACACCTGTGAGAGTAAAGTACTCCCTCTTTCTTTTAAACAAGCAAGGGCTAGATTATAAATTAGTGTACAGTGCAGCCAGAATTGTAGGTCTCTATCAAAAACCCCCCTCCCCCCTTCTGCCATACCTGATGTTCCAAAGATTCTAAATATTACAGACACAAACTTTCCATTCTCTTTATTGTAAAGAAGCAGTGGGGGAGGCGTATCAACGCATATTTTGTATCTTTGTACTCTGGAACTTGCCTATATAAGATGAATTTCTAACTTAGAAGTGTGTTCTGATATCGATAGATTTTCACAGTTGTGGAGACTTCTTCAGGGTGAAATGTGATCATCATCACAAGCAGAAGTTCAGAATTACATACAACACTGGTAAGTACAAGATGCTTTCATGCTATACATTGGTTGCATTTGAACAATACACATTAAATATATATCAAGTTGTCTACATTTCACCCAGAGAACCATGTAGTGGGGAAAAAAAGTTAAGGTGAAGCTCTTTTCCTGATTACAGTGACATTTAAGACCGAAAAGTATTCGCATCAATTCAACAATTTTGAAATGACCATTCCTGTTAAAGGCATGGGAAACTGTACATTAGGATAGTAACATTATATTTCATGAACATACGTGTATTGATTTCTGGACTCTTTCATTTGTCTCCATAACATTGTATGTGGTCAGAAACGGCACCCAACTGTCATGATTCATTTTTTTTAAACAAGATTAGTGCATTCTATGTTCAATAGAATATATTAAAGCTTGAACATTATGTTAGTAATATACACTTCAAATACATATTTAAAATGTACTAACATGTCACATGTGTTTTAAGGTTCGTAAATAAGAACTTACTTTCCATCTTGCAAACTGTGGGAGGAGGAACAACAGAAAATGAATGAAAACTATGAGTTATAGATATTGTAACTTCTCAAATAACAGTTTCAAAGTATTATTAATTTGAAAACACTAACTATGAAAATTGTGTTTTTTCATCTAAAAATATTCAGAGTTGTATTCACTTATGATTTAGAATGAAGAAGAAATGGATATTTGTGATTATAATACTGATATTCAAAATAATGCCAAGGTAGAACATTTCCACACTACCACAGTGGGGTTTATTGTTGTTAAATGTATATGCTTTCATTTAACAATACCCTTTCCGTTTTCATTTTAGAACCGCATCTGATTCAGAAGTTATTGAAAACCTAACTCTACAGATTGACCGTCAACATGTCAGCAGATTAAAAGTTTGTCGCTCTGATATCTGGGCTGGAGCTGTTCTCAAAAGTGGAACATTTTGATTAATAACTGCACTCAATGCTCTGACTTGAGCTTCAAACGCCACATAGTGGCTTAACTAAAGAAGTACAGTTATTAGTATTTCATGTCAGATAGGATTTCGCGGAACGGTGCAGGTACCATTTCAGTCCGGGCGAAATGTTAAATATGTTGTAGAAAGTGTCCTTCAATCGCACAATTGAAGTTATTTTCACTAATCAAACGCTTTTTTTTTTTAAAGACATTGACGTTTGCAACGTGTGACGTCACCACGTAGGAAATGTCCGGACCAAAATAGTGAGCTGGAAAATGTCGGTGCGACTGGAGCAGCGTGTGGCGGATAAATACAGAAACGATATGACCAGCGTAAATCTGTTTATTGTATGTTCAATATAATAACAATACACCTGAACCCACTGTGAACTCTTTTACAACTTCATTCACAGCGTACTCGTAAAATCACGCCAAAAACATAACAGAAAGTAACATCCACTCCGGCCCCTCTGTCGTCTTTATCATGGCATGTTCTCTGGTCCCTATGGTAACGTGTAAACATACCTTCAAAATAAAATGATACAGGTAAAATACCGACGCACCATGAAACGGGTATAAAGTGCATGTTTTACTCACCATAACACCGCTAACATCACGTGACCCAGATGCGAGAAGATATTCTGTTAACTTTTCAAAATAAAACATAGCGACTCGGGGATCCTTACACTAGATTACTATATTGTAAAATCTGGCGAGTGTTTTATTGCCTTATTTTGATTGGCTGAGTCAAATAGTAGAGCGGTGGGCTCATTTCTAGTATGCTTAACAAGGTTTCATCATCTGTTTAATAGAGTCAGAGCAAAATAGCATTACGTTTAAATGGCTATTATTATGGCGTTTCATTTGTGCCTCTATGTTGAGCGTGCAGAAAGACATTTTGAGCATCTTAGAAAATGTTTTGCGCGTATGTAAGTGATAGTTTGCATTTTATTTTTACTCGCGCGAAAAATAAAGTGGTTTGAGCAAAGAAAAAATTATTTTACATGCAATAAATCTCACTTTGCGCACGCTTTTTCTGCTTTACGAGTGCTCAACTTCATCTTCCTGCGGGCGCTCGGATTTTCTTTTTGCGATCGCTCAACTTCTACACAGCGTTTCATTTGTGCCAATGAGTCGACCAATCACAGAGACCGGAGAAAGCTTGTTTCTGATTGGCTGTTTGGTTACCAACGGCAGCGAGGTGCCGGGAAAAGTGTTGCATTCAAGTGTTTCTGAACATTTAACAGTTCACTTCGGACCGACGGAAAAAGACGAAAAAATTAAAAATGTCGACTGAACAACAGGCAGAGCCACAGGTAAGTTGTTTTATGACTTTTATGTGGTCTTTATGCTGCGTCAAGGACTTAATAACCCCTCATAATCCCTGACGTTTAAGTACTATATTTACCACGCTAACCAGTGGCTAGCCGATAACGTATGTTGCTAACACTAGCTTATTTGAAATTAGACTTTTCGCTCCTACAAATAACTATTACTATCTTACTAAAATGCACTTGCTCTACGTACAAAAGATGGAGCAGCGAATCACAGAAGCTAACGTAGCGAACCCAGCATTTGGCACCTAACTTCGAGGATAACAAAAACAAAACATTTATTTAGTAGAAGTTTAACAAAAACAAGGTCTAATGATTGCATTGCACACAATGTCTTTCATCTCATTTGTTATTATTCTGTTATGAAGCTCTATTGAGTTGAATCATGGATACTAGCCTGTATTACAGGAAGTTTAAATGTTACATTCTGAATTTATTTAGGGTCAAGGTGCAGTTGAGACAGCTGCCAGAAACCTGGTGTCCTTTCTTCTGGGCACTTTAGCTTCTAGCTCTTTAAGGCCCCCAGAGACGGAGCACCCGGCCCCCAGAAATGTAACAGTGCCCCAAGAAATGGCAAGGTTTGTAAGATATGCCACACATGTATTTTCAAGACAATATGATGAATGACTGTCAGACAATCTTGTTGTGGGTAAACATACTTCTTCTCTAGTTTAAAGTTTAATGCGCACATTTTTTTTCACTCATCTTCTTTTCTTTTCATAGATCGTTTCCTGGATATTTCAGATCCGGTGCCAACAGGGGCAAAAGAAGGTGTTTGACTGCCACCAAGCATCAGATAAAAATTAATAATAAGGAAACCCCTTTCAATTTTTTTCTACTACCAAAAAACACTTCACACACACCTTTTCCAACAGAGGAGCTTGAGCTTTTTCAGGCTGGAATGGGGAGACAAACAGTGATGCTTCCTGAAAATGGTGGCCATGCAGAGGTACAGTGCTTTAACTGCCATTCAAATTCAAGCCTTTTTCATCTGACACAGTCGCTGTCCCTCTCTTCTCTTTGTCATCTGTCAAGATTTCAGTGCTTTTAACAGAGACGTTTTTTAAAATGGAGGGTTTGACTGGAGGGTGGCTCTTGCACAAGGCTACAGGTTTGTTTGATTGATTATTTGATTAATACAACTTTAACTTCATTCTTTAGTCTCCAACTGTTTTGGTTTAGTCTTTGGTCATGCTCTAAATATGTATAACATGAATATGAATAGAAAAATCCAGAAAACCTGATTTCAAAGTACTTGCTGTTTTCTCTTGTAACACAAATAAGGTGGCAGTGGACGGCGAAAGCTCACAGTCATTCCACCAGAAGCTGAGGGATATAATGTCAGAGCGTTGCGAGCCACAGCTGGTGGCAAAGCCACGTTTTATATAGTTCCACTACAAGAATCATTGGACACCTCTCCTCTACCTGCTGACTCAAAGCACTTTTCTAAAATGCCCAAGAAGACCTGCCATCAGTGCAATGAAGTGATGCCTTTGCAGATGCTCGCAGTGCACATTAAAAGATGCAAAGGAAAACAGTCTGATGAGACTACTGATGATGTGAGAACAGAGTATATACATTTTCTTTATTAAAATGATGCTCAACATATACATTACTAACATTACTGTTTCTCATATTTGCAGTCCTCTGATGACTTGCGTATTGTGGAGAATACGTTAAAGGTAAATATTGCACATAAACAAATGGAGGCTTCCACTTCTAACATCCTTCTTCCAACCTGTTCACTGTTTATTCAGTGTCAAAACCATCTTGAGTCCAGGCCTTATTTATTTTATCTCTAAGCTTAGTAATGCGGTGCAAATTAATGAAAGCAGCATATTGATTTACATTTTTTCAACACTGAATCATTTATTTACAGTTCATTTAAAATTTCAGGTGCTTTGCCCAATTTGCACCAAATAATTCTCAATTGATGACATCACAGTCCATGCTAGCCTGTGTGGAGAGAGGTGAATTCATAGTATGCATAATCTAGTAATGTATGTTTTTAAAACTTCATATTGTTTTATCTACAGCACTGTACCAAATTTCAGAAGTCCAAGTACAGAAGCCAACACTACAGTATCCACGCCAAATAGGTTTGTTTTCATGAGTTTATTCTATATTTTATTATTTATTTTATTTAACTCTTTTTTACTTTACAAATTGCATAAGGCAGTGTTGGCTGATCTTGTACTCCGTTTGTCCTCTTGTTTAAGTGTGGAAGATGTATTGGACTTCCTGGAACAACAGGTGGACAATATAAAAGAATTCCAACTGTGTGTCGACAGAGAAGAACTTCCTGACAGGGGCATTCTCCAGTGGAAAAGGAAAAAAAATGCATCTCCAACAAGTGCTCTGAAAGTAGTTTTTATTGGAGAGGCTGGCATTGATACAGGAGCACTTAGGAAAGAGTTTTTGACTGGTTAGTTGTACATACCATTTTATTCTGACTTAAAACAAACCCAATAGATCAGGAACAATGTTGCTATTTCCCACAGAAATGATTTCAGGTATTGAAAAGAGGTTCTTTGAAGGTGACGGGAACCAGGGTAAAAATCCCAAATACTCTTTGACCGACATTGATAATGACAATTTCAGGTTGGTGGTTATTACTTTACAGATGAGCCATCTTGGTTGTTTATTATTTGATCAAAACTAAACCATTTTTTTCAATCCAAGCATATCCTTTTTAACTTGATTTTTATTGTACATTGCACACAGAACTATTGGTGAGATAATGGCTGTCAGCCTGGCACAAGGTGGCCCACCTCCTGCTTTTATGAAGGAATGGTGCTACAACTCCCTCTGCACAGGAGCAGTAGACTACCATTCTCTGTCTGAGCAGGATGTGGCAGATCTTGAATCCCGTCTTCTCATTAGAAAGGTATTGAACTAGGTTTGTAAATGTAATATTGAATACACAATATCTAATTTAGTAATGCATTACACAGGTCAGAGGTTCAACAGATCAGACCTTGTTGGACTATGCTGATGAGATTGTGAGCTGTGGATACACCAGCAACATAAACTTGGACAGCAAAGAAAACATCATTAGGTATTAAACTTTTCATTAAAAAAAAACATTTACAGTAAATTAAAAAAAAATGTCTATCTCAAAACCAATCAATCTATCAAACCTATCAATGTTTTTGTGTTATTCAAAGAGCAATTGTCCTACATTCTACAACACGGCTAATTCCAATACTGCAGCAGCTTAAGAAGGGCTTGGAATTGTATGGCTTGGTTGGTCAGATGGTTGCAAACCCTAAAGCTTGCCACTCACTGTTTGTTCCTGGAAAGATAACCAAAGTAAGTAAATGTAGTCAATTTTTAATGTTTTAATAAATAGAATATTGTCTTTTTTCATTGTCATTGTGAAAATATTTATTTAATGTTTTTATAGCCTGATGCTGATTTTATGATGATGAACTGCGAGCCACAGTTCAGTGAAAAGGGGACAAACAAGGAAAGAAGTGAGAGGAGGATTATTAATTTCCTCCAGGATTTCTTGCAGGAGATTGAGGAAGCAGGTGTAGTATATAAAGTGTTCGACTTAATGACTCAATCCATTTATTTAATTAATTAATCCCCCAATTATTTATTTAGTAGTTTGTAATGCAATATGCATATTGAGGATCTGAGGTTGAATTTAAGTTTCTTCATTTGCCCACCAGATGGCAGTTTGTTATCTGTCCATTGCCTTTGAAACACTTTTATAATTAAACCTCTTTAAAAATAAAGAAAAATATAAATGCTATAAATGAAGATGCTGACCTGCATCAGCCCATCACTAGTTACTAGCTTACTTTTGGGTGACAAGCAAAATGGCTTTTACCTCAGCAGTTAAAGTTAATGTGCCAACCATGTTCTAGAATATGTAAAAGGCTTTGAGTTCATACTGTTCATGCCACCTGACATGCATATCCATTACAGATGATGAACCAGACGATACTGCTGCTGAAGTGCAGCGTCTCACAATTCCGCATGTGCTCCAATGGATGTCGGGGCAGTCTCACATCCCCATCCTTCCTTCTGAAAAAAGGCTCTTTAAAATAACGTGCAATTTTGACCATGACTGTGTGGAACACCTTGGAGAGCACTCTGTGTGTTATCCAATAGTGAGTGCGTGCACTCAGACCATAACCTTTCCAGTGCGACATCTTGGCACGTACAAAGAATTTCAGAAAATTTTGACAGAAGCAGTGCAATATGGTGGTGGATTTCACAGAGTTTAAGAGTAATTGTATTTGTTAATAAGCGTTCTTTTTTAAAACAGAGACAATAGATATCGTTTATTGTTTACTATTGACCTCTTAAAGTTGATACAGTGTTATTAAAGTTTGTCTTGGATGACAATCTGTTGTTAATTGACTTGTCAATGTCGAAGTACAGCGCAAGAATTGAATGTACAAGTCGCGGCCATGTGACAAAGAATGTGCTTCCAGGGCTTCATCATCCAGTGGGCACATTATCTCTGGAACTACAACAGCTCCGTGATGGTCCTCTCGTTGTACACTACTTTCCCATTCAATTCCAGGGTCTTGAAGTTCCTTCAGATAAAACAAAAAACAATCAGTTCAATAGGCCTCTAATGATTTCTATGACAACCATACATGTGTGGTGTTTTGGGATCAAGGTATTATTTTTTTGTGTATTACTAAGTACTATTTCACATTTTTAAAAGTGTCAAGTGACAGTTGAAAATGTTTAAGACAAAATGAACAGCCAAATAATCTCAACATGATTTTTGCATATACAAACATGTCTAGAAAATATGATGTGTGTGCCCCACATAGCAAACACTAGTTATGGTCTACAGGAAGGAAGGAGGAAATACCTCTACTCTCACAGCTTCATCTAGATGTTGTAGTTAGACCTCCCTCTGTCCGTAGAGGATGATTATTCCAGCCTTGACTGAAGGTGTTGAGGTCAGCTTGGATTCGAGGGAGAAATATGTAGTGCACACCAAAGAGGTGAACCACATCAGATGTATCCAGCAGACCATCTTCCTCCAGAGAGTGGATGACATCATGGTACTTGCTGCTAACTGCAACCCAGACGTCACGCCAAAGACGCTCTATTCTGAAAAGAAGTAAAATAGGTAGACTTTAATTTATACCTCAGATTTCAATTTAAATAAAATTCCAACCTGCTACAATATATACTTTACATCCAAAATATCATTGGTTTACCAACACACTGTACCTCTGGTTGTGGACACTCTTTCCTGAGATAAAGCTGGCTCGTCCTGTTCCCTGTGTGGTGAACATGTACTCCGCAATCCTGAGGTTTTCTACTCCCTGATCTCCTCTTACCCTAAAAGAGAAAAGGTATTTTATTCACAAGAATAATTTGACATGGTAACATGTAACAAATTAATTTAAAGATGTTTAAGTATACTGTTTTAAATTAAGTGATAAAAATAATGAGATTTGAAGAACCTCTACGTTCCCCACAAATTAAGTTGTCAGGCCATAATACCTTGATGGTAAGCCATGAAGCTGGACTGCTTTCAAGAAGAATGTGAACGCAGTTGACGCTTTATTATTTGTTGCAACATCCAAATAGAAGACCTGAAATGAAACGATAAGAAATATTCATGATAGGTTTTCTCTGTAGTAAAATAATTACAAACTCCGGTGCTTGACATACTTCCTATACAATCCATGATATATACAAGTCGTATTGTACAACAAAGTACAACGTGACTTGTATATATCATGTGTTTACAAGTAATGTATTTCTTACACACATGTATAGAATAATTGTATTGCCCTGCACAGGAAAACATCACAGCTGCTGATCAGAAAGACATAGCAAATATTTATTTGTAGGAATTATAAAATTCCTACAAATGACCAGCTGTGGAAACCAGAAGAAAACATTCAGTAAAACTTCATCAACAGCTCGAGGAGTTACCTTTCTCGAGTAGCCATCCACTCCACCAAAGACCACGATATTGTACCTGTTCCAGAAGGGTAATATATAATTATGTCCATCTTGCGATTATACATGCCATGCTGAATCTGCAGAACATTTTACTTTACCTTATCAGTTTGTGGTTTGTGTCAATGTGGACCAAGGAGAGAGGGCCTTGGACAGAGTACCTTCGACGCACAACACACCCAAAATCTTTGATTCGTGAGAAGATTCCAGCAGCATCAACACGATGCATGGAGGCCATCATTCTACGCCACTGAACTCGTACACCCATTGACACCAAATGTCCTTGTATCAATCTGTAACCAGCATTTGGCATCTGACCCTTAATCATTAAAATGGTTCTGTCTAACTCTTCATCAGTCATGATGCTATATTTTCCTCTTACTGATAAGCCAAGTTTAGTCATTCTTCTGTAAAGAGTGCGTCTTGAAACGCTGAGGCACTTTGCAATGCAGGCAACAGGGAGGTGCATGTCCAACAAATGTTCTAGCTTTTCCCTTTCAATCATAATTTTGGGGTGACCTGGGCCTGGGCCATTTACAATTTCCTGTTCTATGACAGGCATAGAGTTTTGATTAATCTCCGATTGTACAGTATGGTAGAGGTTTAGAAGACCTTCAATGACTTCCGTTACACCACCTATTTCCAGAGAGAAGTGTTGGAACAGAATAAGTTCATGGTGTGTCAGGAATTCCAAATAATCTAGATTTAGTGGCTGGTGTTCTAATGCAGATTGCAATTTGGTGAGAAGTCTCTCCATCATTTGTCGTTGCAACACATCCTGTTGGACAGAAAGAGTAAATTCAGAATGTAACATTTAAACTTCCTGTAATACAGGCTAGTATCCATGATTCAACTCAATAGAGCTTCATAACAGAATAATAACAAATGAGATGAAAGACATTGTGTGCAATGCAATCATTAGACCTTGTTTTTGTTAAACTTCTACTAAATAAATGTTTTGTTTTTGTTATCCTCGAAGTTAGGTGCCAAATGCTGGGTTCGCTACGTTAGCTTCTGTGATTCGCTGCTCCATCTTTTGTACGTAGAGCAAGTGCATTTTAGTAAGATAGTAATAGTTATTTGTAGGAGCGAAAAGTCTAATTTCAAATAAGCTAGTGTTAGCAACATACGTTATCGGCTAGCCACTGGTTAGCGTGGTAAATATAGTACTTAAACGTCAGGGATTATGAGGGGTTATTAAGTCCTTGACGCAGCATAAAGACCACATAAAAGTCATAAAACAACTTACCTGTGGCTCTGCCTGTTGTTCAGTCGACATTTTTAATTTTTTCGTCTTTTTCCGTCGGTCCGAAGTGAACTGTTAAATGTTCAGAAACACTTGAATGCAACACTTTTCCCGGCACCTCGCTGCCGTTGGTAACCAAACAGCCAATCAGAAACAAGCTTTCTCCGGTCTCTGTGATTGGTCGACTCATTGGCACAAATGAAACGCTGTGTAGAAGTTGAGCGATCGCAAAAAGAAAATCCGAGCGCCCGCAGGAAGATGAAGTTGAGCACTCGTAAAGCAGAAAAAGCGTGCGCAAAGTGAGATTTATTGCATGTAAAATAATTTTTTCTTTGCTCAAACCACTTTATTTTTCGCGCGAGTAAAAATAAAATGCAAACTATCACTTACATACGCGCAAAACATTTTCTAAGATGCTCAAAATGTCTTTCTGCACGCTCAACATAGAGGCACAAATGAAACGCCATATATATTGTTTGTTGTATAAACGTATTACATTTTGTCGTTTGTCATTTATATATATATATATATATATGTATATGTCACAGTAGAGACTGGAATCCAGGAGATTCCGGAACTCTCCTAGGAGAGATTGGAATTCCAATTTTAGAGTAATACGTTCTTTTTAGAGTTATAGACAAAAATGTTTGCTCATTTTTATGTAGCGACTGGAGCTCAGTTGTCTTCGTCTTCATCTTCATCCAAAAAGACACTTAACAACATCCAAATACCTTCAAACTGATTGACTGTCTGACATATGAGATTAAGGATAACACACAAGTATCTTCCACTCAAAACAATCTTAAAATATAGACTTCCAATCTCAACTAGTAGAATCCCGAACTCTCCTGGGAGAGTTCCGGACTCTCCTAGATTCCAGTCTCCACTGTGAAGAGAGGGACTCATCCTTCGTATTTTGCTAGTGTGAAAAAAACAGTATACAGTTCATTTATCTTCTTTTGGGTTTATTTGCTTTAATTGGTGTTTCATATATATACAGTATATATATATATATTTAGGGCCAGAGAAACTGAGTCCAATGGATATCTTTGAGAGCAAATGATCAGAGAGTTCCATGGACCTGCCAGAGAGCAGAGAGCTCTATGGAAACGACAAAATGTCAGACTGATGCAAATGTTCAACTAGTGACACTGTAAGTGAGTAATAAATATAGGTTTCTGTTGTGAGCGGGTAGAGAAATGAATTGCATTAATCACATATGCAACTCACAAGGGTGATTCAGAAATCAGTTATTTATCATCCACAATAAAATGTTCGCACTCCAGTCCAGAGATTTAAATAATGATGGAATCGTTTTTTCAGATGTCGGCAGCCGACTTTGCCAGCTAAACTTAAGATTCGATCTTTTTCTCTTTAAAAAAAAAGCCATGGCCGAGGTTTTCAAATGGCATGGAAACAATTTAATTTAGTCATTTAATTTCATTAGTGACCCTTGGCTCTGGTGTGAGCTCAAGAGGACGATTTGATTTGCTCGGATGATGATTGGGATGATTAAATTCTACAATTTACTTTGTTTTATGCTCAACATGGCATTGAACTCAAATTCAAAATATTTAAAGTTAAAAGTGTAATGATTTTAACAGGTGCCTTGTTAAGTAAAATGACTACGTTCATAACACGTACAAGAGCATCGGTCTCAAAAACCCGCCGGACTCTACAAGGTACAGATTTACTATAGGATTGATCTTGATTACACAGTGTGATTAGACATTTCACATATGTCACTAAAGTTAGCAATCTTCTGTATTGATGTTAGTAAGTATCACCCGTTAATTTTGAAGAAAAAAAAACTTGTAGAGCAAATCTATAGTAATTTGAACTTTAACTTCTATACAGTTTTCAATACCATGAGGATTTAAGAAAAAAAAGCCAAATTGTCATGGTAAATTGTAATTCTTTATTTTCCGTGGTCTGTGGATCAGAATCTACTGATGGTTCCTGAACAAGCCAATGAGGACATCAGATTTAATATATTTGTAATGTAATGAATGATCCAGTGAATGGTATCTGTAAATAACAAATACAAAACCAATATACAGAGGAATTTGTTAATATTTGCACTATATGAGATTGTAGTGATTTATAAAACAAATCTTACTAGACATAAAGTGATTCATATAAACATAAAGTTGTTATCAACTGTAACAAATCAAGGTGCGCGTCCACATCCATACACAAACCGCAGCTACAGCCATCTGCACACGAACACGCTGTACCGAGATTCTGTTTTCAGTTATCTTCAATTTGTTGATTTTGCAAACAAATGAATTGTTGTGGAAATTCAATATGCAATGTGTTGGCACACTAAAAAAAACTATTCTATCCTCATTGGTAAATACAATAAATGTCTACTAGGTATTTGGTGATTTACTCTTTATGTTAGAAAAATGTGACTGAGGTGATATTAACAATTTCTCTATTAGTGATAATTATTAAACTTAATTGCTGTAATTTCATGAAATGTTATAAAACTACAGTTGTGGTCAGACTTTATTATTAATTATTCTTTACAAAGTAATTAGTAAGTTTTAAATGGGTGGTGCCCAATTTCCTTTAAGTCAATTCCTTTAAAATGTCAAAATAACATTGTTTGTTTGGTGGCTGTTACTCATGGTCTGCTGTCAACTGTAAACCCAATTTCCCGAAGAGGGAATAATAAAGTCTGTTTATGTATCTACTGAAGTTCACAAGTAGAGATACACTGAACTAAAAACAAAGGCATGCCCAATATGTTGCTAGGTTAGTTAATCCTAAATGAAAATGTATAAACAAGCTTTATTTAAATGCATATCAAAACATGTTAGAGTTCGGACAAACGTATGAAAATTAAAAATATGTTTCTTAAACTGCTGATGTACATGCCAGAATGTATTATATACGTTAACACAGGTAACATGTTAAAGTACTTGCATACAGCATACATGATCGTATAAATATAAATATCACTATCTTATTTATCTTTAGGTTAATAACCTATCTAGACAGTTTGTAATAAAGTGTATTGAGCATAGATCGATAGTGAGTGATATACTGTATAGTCATTGTTATATACACGGTTGGCATGATTGTATGCATAAATGTACAAATACTAAACCTGGTCTTAATCTAGACGTTGATTAAACATCTAAATAAAGACTAAATCTAAACTTTAATGTATATTGAGCAATGGCCATTCAAGTCACTTAAGTCCAATATTTGGACACCAGTTTTAAAACGTTTTGTGCAATTATTTTTAGGGTCAATGCTCGTTATTTAAAATATTTAATTAAATTGTCTAGTTTTGGTTTAAAAAGAGACGTTGATTCGATATGTCTGGATTTAGACTTCTAAATAAAAAATACACATTCAGTTGATAAATGACTGTTGGAGTTGTATACAAGATAAGTAAATGATGAATTAAAACAACCTATTTTAATGTTTTATGTAATATTTTTCAAAAAAATGTATATCGTCTATACTTTGGTCAAAAATAGAGCACGAATATAGACGGGACTTAAAGGTTCGGTGGGTGTAGATAGACAGACAGACAGATATTTTTGCACATAGCGTACTTCAGAAGTTGCAATGTGACCAAAGTACCTGCAGAGGGCAGAGTAGATGAGACAAACAGGGAGTCCGACAAAGAGAAGGGGGGACATGAAAACAATCACATGGACTTGCTCAGAGGTAACTATGCGAGTTTCAAACCACGTTCTTTGGAAATCTAAGTGGATACTTCGAAACATGTCAACGTAAGTCTTCACTAATTGACTTAAACTGAAACCACAAGTGTGTCACATGTTGGTTATTGTTTTTTTGTCTTCTCTGAACTTTAAAACCCCTGAGTTATCTATCATAATCTCAGGGTCTACGAATTGGTGCAAAGCCCTCTAACGGCTTCGCTTTTGGTTTACCCCGAGGCACCACCTCGTCTCTGAGAAAGCTTAATGAACTCGCCACCCAGCAGGGGGCAGTCCACTTCGTATAAACGCGGGAAACACCCGCCGCACTTCCTCCAACTGAAAACTCAGTGAGAAGGGCGGCCGCTGGGCGATGAGGCTAGAGGGCTTCGCACCAATTCGTAGAACCTGAGATTATGTTAGATAAATCAGGGGTTCTACTTCATATTGGTGCTCCGCCCTCTAGTGGCTTGGCTATTGGTTTAAACCCAAGGCGAAGTCTGACGGGATAAATGTACCCCCAGCTGGACGCCGCTCCTGAAGCAGCATCGCTAGGGCCCCGCCGGCCCAGGATCCAAGTCTACTGGAGCCGTGGGCCTCGAGGGGGGCACAGCAGCACTCAAAACCGTATGCTCAGCAGATGTCCTCTGCTGCCACACCCCATGAAAGAGCCACTGAGGCTGCCACACCACGGGTGGAATGTGCCCTCAGTCCGCTAGGAGCAGATTGGTAGGCCCGGATAATGGCAGATCTCGCCCAATGAGAAAACCCCTGGGAGGAGATCGGCTCACCCCGTCGGCATCTATCGGCAGATGAATAGGGCATCAGAGTGCCTAAACACAGCCACCCGCAGCAATGACACCGAATACTCCTCGACGCCAAGAAAAGACACCCAGGGCTAGTGGAGAGAACACAAAGCTCACTGGCTCTCTTCGTGGTTGTTAGTGTCAGAAGGAGCGATACCTTGAAAGACAAGATATCCAGTGGGACTTGGTCAAGGGGCTCGAAGGTCGGGCCTGTGAGAGAGAGTCCAGTACAAACTGGAGATCCCACTGAGGGCTGGAAGGCCTTGCAGGAGGTCGAAGCCTGCAGGCACCCCGTAAGAAAAACGAACCACCAGAGGGTAGGCGCGAGCCGAAGCACCCTCAACCCGCCATGCCTCGTTGCTATGGCTGATGCGAACACCATCAGTCTCGCTAAAGTCCGTCCGCTATCCAGCAAAAGTTGCAGGAAAGACAGGACAGCAGAGACCAAACAGGAGCTGGGGTCCAAGGACCTGTCTGCACACCAGCGGGAGAAAATCCCCCACTTCGAGGCAAAAAGCCTGCGTGTCGACTGGGCCCAGGCATTCTCCAGCGTGTGGAGAACGCCCGGGTCAGCTCAGCTCGTCCCGTGCAGGAGCCACACACAGTCTGGCACTACCAGTATTAACCTCAGCCCCTTCCGCCTTGTCCTCCGAACTAAGGGTAGGAGGAGCCTCGGAGGAGGGAAGGCGAACAGTAGTCCGGCCGGCCAACTCAAGTGGGCTAAAGCATCCACACCTAGTGGGGGCAATCCGATGCCCTAAGGGGGAACCAGAGAGGACATCTGAAGTTCTCCTTGCTGGCGAAGAGGTCTGCCACCGGGTGACCAAACTGAGACCATATCTCGGCTCTCCACTGCCTCGGACAGACCCCATTCGTCGTGGACGGCCCCCAACTCGACAGTCTGTCCGCTACTGCGTTCAGCTCGCCCGGTACATGCTGAGCTCTGAGAGAAAGCAAGTGACGGTCTGCCCACAGCCAAATCTTCTTTGCCACACTCAGATGGGCTGGGGATCTGGCTCCACCTTGGCGATTTATGTACGCCACAGTGGTGGAGCTGTCGGATAGCACTAGGACGTTGGACCGTGACAGTTGGGGAGAGAGGTGAAGCAGGACGTTGTAAATTGCCTTTAGCGCTAGATTATGTGACTGTACACTGGTCTACCCCGCTGGCGTAGGCCTGACCCAAGGTGCTTCCCAAACCTGTCAGAGAAGCGTCTGTGAACACCTGAGTGTAAAGAAGGACACAACCCAATGGAACTCTCCGTCTGAGGTTGGCTAGAGAGTCCCAAAAACTGGATGTCCTTCAAAACCCGAGCGGGAAGGCGCACTTTTCGACCCTGTTCCCGCTTGAGGTCTAGCTTGAAACGACCAAACCATCTCTGAAGCTCCCTCATATGCAGCAAGCACAGCCGAACTACCGTGTGAGCTGCTGCCATGAGCCCCAGGAGGGACATAACAGTGCCTGCTTTCGTCACATGACGCCGAGCAACTGTGTTGTCAGTCGGAGAATTTGCTCCTCGGTGTTCAACAGTACACCCTGGTAAAGTAACTATTGAACTGGAGTCAGAGCGCTCTTGCTGAGGTTCACCGTGAAACCCCGGGGTGGCAATATGGCTCAACACCTTCTGTGTGTGAGTGTAACTTTCTGCCTCTGACCGGGCAAGGATCAACCAGTCGTCCAGATAGATGAAGATCCTCACCCCACTCACTCTTAATGGCTCCAGTGCCGCCTCCGCACACTTGGTGAAGGTCCTGGGTGCCAGAGCGTAGCCGAACGGGAGCTGAGTGTATTGAAACACACGATTCCCGAGGGCAAAAGCCAGTACTTTCAATGTGAAAGTACGCGTCGGTCAGGTCGATAGATGTCATCCAATCGCCTGGACTATCACCTGTGAGCAGTTTCTTGACCGTCAACATACGAAACGGGCGGGTAGCTATGAATTTATTCAAATAGCTGAGGTCCAGTATGGGTCTCCAACCCCCGGACTTCTTTGGCACAAGGAAGTACCGGGAGTAAAACCCTGTCATCATCTCTGCTGCAGGAAGCAGCTCTACTGCAGCAGAGTAGAGACCTCGTTTCTTAGACAGGATCATTTTTCCTGCTCCGCCACGCGTGTCTAGAAAATCCCTGAAAAACGCGGGGGTTGACAGGCAAATTGGAGCGCATACCCAGCCTGATTACTTCCCTCTGAGATCTGAAATGAAGTAAAACCAGGCGACTCCAAGCCGAATAATGTTCTGTCAGAACCACAGCCCTGACGAACTTTGGGTTGTCCTCCGGCCCGCCCCCGCGAACATCCCAGAGCGGGCCGTAGACGAAAGGGCATCACACAAGCCGCTTCTCTATCTCTTGAATCAACAGAGCATGTACTCGAGCTGGATTCACTAGAACCCCCACTCTCATACATAAAATCCGGCTCTGTGGGAGAAGCGCGCAAGTGCGCGTGAGACACCTCAGATGCGCGTCGTGCGTGTTCCCTTCCCCCCCCGGAAGTCTTCCCAACTCCCTGAGCACTTCTTAGTGTCACCGGAGCTGACAAAACCCGCGATGTGGAGGAATGTGCTGGAGAATTAAACCGGAGCTGAAGTGAGTTAGGTCGTGCGCGCGTTGGCACCGCATCACTCACCAGGTCCCGTACATTCTCAAGCCCCGCTGGCGGTCCAGACCTGCTCGTCACTTGTGAGATCCGACCGCCACGCACCTCTCCAGTTGGTCGACCAGACGGGACGGAAGTTCCTCGCCCTCGCCTGGTCTCAGGACGGCGAGAAAACTCGCACGTAAAAACACCAGGTTGCGTCAGTTCCATGGCGTTTCTCCGCCGCCAAACGTGGAGCATGTTAGCTTAGCATTAGCGGCGAAAGTCTCTAATGACGCCTGTGAATACGTCACACTCACAGGCGGAAACACATGCACGCTACCAACATCTCTCTCAGAACGAACCACAGAAACGTCATACGTTTTCTTAGATTTATTTACATAAAGCCCTTTGAAAGAGTAGGGGGGAGGAGGGCTCCCCCGAGAAGAAGCCTCGCCGCCTCTGCGTCCTCGCCGCCGCGGGTCCCTCGGTCTTCGCTGGCTCCGCTGCGGCTGCTGGCTCCCCGGCTCCTGCTGCGGATCCCGGCGACGCTCGCTCGTCGCCCGCCGCTACTGTTGCCGTTGCTGCACCAGATGATGGGGCCGACGAACGGGCTCTCCGTCTCCGAGCGCCGGACCCCCGTAGCGCCTCGTCCTCACGTCCATGCAGGTGATGGCGGAGCTGCTGCGCTGCCTCCTGCCGAGCCACGACGTTCCGGAGCTCCGGACCAAACAGAGAGTCCTCCGTTATGGGTCCGTCCAGGAGAGCTTCCAGGCGTCTTCAGCTCTAGGCAGAGCTACAGGGCGGCCTGGCCAAAGTCGAGCTCCCGGGTCGAGGGCGGCACGTACCGTATCCGAGGGCTCCGGGACACCGCGCCGCCAGTCCACCCCGTCCACACGGCAATAGGGTCCGTAGGATCCTACGGGAGGCCCTGAAGCCATGGGAGAGGCAGACCCCCGCAGCGCGTAGCCCCAGATCTCGTCCAGTTTAGGACAGACAACCCCCGGAACCGTAGGCCTGCGCGCTTCGTTCCACCCGACCTTCACTCCGCATGTAAACGGTGGTGGCGCGAGTGGAGGTGCGGGGGGGAGCTCGACCTCCATGCGGTTCGCCGCGGCGGTGAATATGCGCGGCAGGGTGTCAAGCGGGTAGCGAGGAACCGGCCCGGTTCCCCCGACCGCTTCGACGTCCCCCAGCTCGGAACCGAACAGGGTGCTCGGATCCGCCTCATAACACCGCCGGTCGTCCTCCTCATCGTAGTCGGCCCACGACCTGACTGGAGGACGCGGCGTGCGCCGACGGGCCTCGTATGCTCCCCGTCTCTTACGGACCTCCTCGGGAAGCATACGGCAGGCCCCACAATCCGCAAGTGCGTGATCCGGGCCTAGACAGACGAAGCAGAGAGCATGCGTGTCCCCCCTCCCCAGGGGGGTGTCACACGTCAGGCACAAAGACATATCTACGTCAACGTTCATGTTCACGTCCGTCATGCTGTATCCAGGAGCTTTCTCGCCGAGTTGAAAATGGAGAAAGTGCGGCGGGTGCTTCCCGCCTTTATAGGAAGTGGACTGCCCCCTGCTGGGTGGCGAGTTCATTAAGCTTTCTCAGAGACGAGGCGGTGCCTCGGGGTAAACCAATAGCGAAGCCGTTAGAGGGCGGAGCACCAATGACCTTCGCATAAATGTTTGTGAATTCGAAAGAACCTGAGTTTTACTCAGTTACCTTTTAGATTAAGAAACCTTTTTGAATCCTTCAGTCTCTAGTTAACTTAACCTTAGTTAGTTTCAGTAGTCTAGTTATTATTTCAGAGCTCTTTTGTATTCTAGTATCCAGTAATTTTGAAGTTATTTTGACATAACTAGTTTCTTTCAAGTATTACAACCATGAACCACAGGGCATCTCACAAAACCCACATGAGAAAATGCAGTTGCAATCAACATTTCAGTTCAAAACATTCAAAATATGCACCATAGTATGAAACATAAAATAATAAACTGTTCAAGTGTCTATTCAATCAGTTTTTTAGTGCTTAACAGTCCGTTAGCAGGTAAAAGGGAAACCGTTACCCTTCCACACAACAGCGCGAAGCAGTCCACGCACTGTTCACGTAATCCAGAGGGGAAAATGCGGTTTAAACCGGAACAGTCTTACCGCGGTCCTGGAGAGTATTCCTCGGCAGGGAAAGGGGGGAAAAACTTAAACAACGGGAACGCGATGTCCACTCTCCCAAAACACGAGAGAAAAGTGTCTCTTCCAACGTCCAAAACACACAGTTCAGTCGTAGCTCCTAGTTGGGTTAGCTCGCCATCCACTGTTCACGAGCACGCGCTGGGTGCGTGATCTTCAAAAGAAAAACTTTTCCTCCGCGGGTTTCGTCAATGACTCAAAACTAAAACGGTAAACAAAACCACAGTCTATCGACATAGACAGAAAGGTAAAGAAAACACTTGCAATAGGAAAATAAATCGTCAAAACACGTCTCTGCTCTTTTCTTAGCGTTTTCTTCTCCGGAGTTCTACACGAGCGAGTGCACCTGCATCTCACTTCCTGGTTTCGGGTCCGCATCACCAACTATCAGCGCTGTGATTCGCTAATGGATATCAACCTCTTAACCAATGAAAAACAACAAAATACCGCGCCATGAAATAATGTTTTAAATCGTATTTATCTATTTTAGATGTTTTAATGTCAGTAATGTAACTTATTTAAATGATGAATTTCATGTATTTATTTATTCTAATTTATTAACCATTTATTAACCTAAGGCTAATTTCACCTGGGTTACACATGGTTACATGGTTCATTTACTTTATGTACGTACATATACAATGTGTTCTGTCTATGTATGTATGTATGTATATATATATATATTATTTAAAACATGTATTTTTTTGTTGAATTTGATATTGAATGACCAATGTAAACAGTTCAATATAAGGTGAAAATAAACTATACAGGTGAACATGGGTCTAAACGAATAACATCTTACATGTACTTGAATAATGAGTGTTATTGACAGCATGTGACATGTTGAGTGACAGTTGCTCTGTAGAGGAGTTGGGTGGCTCTGAAAAGAGCCTTTAATGGAAGCAGAGATTTCAGCGTCTACTTCTTCTTGGGAGCTGCTTTCTTGACCTTGGGTTTAACGACCTTCTTGGCGGGAGATTTCTTCATTCGCCGCCACCTTCTTGGGGCTCTTGGCTACCACCTTCTTTGCGGCCTTCTTGGGACTCTTGGCTGCTGCTTTCTTCGGTGCTGGCTTCTTTACCGCCTTCTTCGGGGACTTCTTGGCGGCTGCCGTCTTCTTCACGGCAGTCTTGACCTTCTTGGCCGCTGCGGGTTTCTTGGCTGCTGCGGGTTTCTTGGCTTTAGGTGCAGCTTTCTTGACCTTAGGAGCTTCTTTCTTGCTCAGCTTGAAGGAGCCGGAAGCTCCGGTGCCCTTGGTCTGGACGAGAGTTCCTGCGACGACCAGCTTCTTAACAGCGGTCTTGACGCGAACGTTGTTCTTCTCCACATCGTATCCAGCGGCGGCGAGAGCCTTCTTGATGGCGGCCAGAGAGACTCCGCTGCGCTCCTGGGAGGCGGACACAGCATCGACGACCAACTCGCTGACGCTGGGGCCAGACTTGGCGGGCTTGCTCGTCGTCTTCTTCTTCTTGGCGGCTTTGGCCGGAGCGGCGGCGGGAGCTGGAGCGACTTCTGCCATGATCTCAGATTCTCAATCTAACGCGGGTCAGACTAGACTGTAATGCGCGGGGAGTGGGATGGATTTAAACTCACCATGAGAACCGTGGAGAGTGAAGGCGGCTGCAGCTCCAGCGAGCAGCGTCTCACTGCTCCTCTCTTGTGTTTTCTCTTCATCTTTCAAGCTGAAAAACAACAACATGGGTCAAATAAAAGATTATTTTACTGAAAATGTGTGAAAGCGTAAACATGTTTATTTTCCCGTTTAAAACACAAACACTTAAACTAGATTCGCAATATTTGCTGTGAGTCATAACTTCACCTCTTTGCTGTCCTCAGCGCTCGTACTCGCAGATTTCTTCCTCGCTTTTCTCCTATAAACATTGTAAAATAAATAAAAACATCTTCAAACCACGTTGTTGAGGTAGAAGCGTCTTAATGTCTCACATCTAAATGTCTTTAATGTGACTTTTCTCGACGTATGTTGAAACATTTGACGTTTGATTCAAGTAGCAAACACACACTTACAGGCGCCGCTTGATGTCACTTGACTTACTTGCTGCTCGATTACACGACACATGTTTTCTAAATACAAAATAGAAATAGAGAACTGTGTCAATAATTCCATCATCGTTTCATGCCGCTTTTATTTTCATATACAGTATATATTCTCTCTTGGACATTTAACAATCTTAACTTCCACTCTGAAGCTGATAGTCTGGAAGTTTGATTTTTACAGACAATAAAAAAAAATTCAAATGTGATATAAGATCACTGAACACAGGTGACTTCTTGTATTTAATATTCAAGTAAATAAACATTAATTTGTACATTATTTAATAACCAAAGTTTCTGATATGAAACTGAGGGTGAAATCTAACTTTGTTCTGTTCACTAGGAATGAATCAACAAATATATTCCACATATATTTTTTTAATCATCCTGACTTCTTTGAGCATCTATTGATTGTTTAAAATGTACACTCGTTTTGTCCAATTACTTCTTTTGACTAGATTTACAATGTTGGTCTATCTATAGTGGCAGCAAGAAAACACTAAAAGACACAAAAAACACTTAATGTCATCACTGGAAGGACTTGTGGTTTGAACTTCAATTAATCCAACAAAAGTTAAACAAAGAGAAACTTTTATTTCCAGTGTTGTAAAAATAACAAGGAATTGTTTTTCACGTCAGTACAGAATAAAACAATGAAACAAGAAAACACATAAACAAACAGAAAAACAGAACCAAGCACCAAGGCAGCTATTCTACGGTGCCTGAAGTTGTTTTGTCACTTTTATTTTGATAGTTAATTGTTCTCAAAAACCACCAATGTGATCTTAGACCACTGAAAAGAAATGTTAACTTCACATGTTATAGTCAAGAAAATACAAATATGATAAAAAAAAAAAATGTGTTTCTCACATGAAATGAAAGTTTGATTCAAGATGTTTGACATTTCTTGAAGCCTTCAGTGCTGACCTTGGTTCAAAGACAAAGAACATGTTTTGTAAGAATGTTGCAGGACACATGCTAGGTGCTTGCCAATGCAGAGGTGTAGACTTTACCTTGAACAAGAATAAACAAAAGTTGATGTTTGAAGCTTGGTCTTGGATCATTTAACAAACCTTTGAAAAGTTTTAAATATTTGACTTTATACTGGCGTTTTGAAGCGTCATCTACAAGTGTGATTAAATGTTCATGTTCTACTGTTGCGACATAAATTCTGCTCAAGTCAGTAATTTGAATCCACCTACTGCAGGTTCAGTCAAATGAAGTTAACAGATTTAACCACAAATATTGATTGTGCTTTGATGTTCAGATCCCACGATCTACAGAGATGTATAAAGTTTTGATTATACAGTAAATTAACTTCCTGAGTAACGCGTGTTGAAACATGAGCTCGTTATTGGATGTGTGTGGCTCTGAAAAGAGCCGTTGTGATGGAGGGGCTGCTTCAAGCTCTCTCTCCGCGGATGCGACGAGCCAGCTGGATGTCTTTGGGCATGATGGTGACTCTCTTGGCGTGGATGGCGCACAGGTTGGTGTCCTCGAACAGACCCACCAGGTAAGCCTCGCTGGACTCCTGCAGAGCCATGACGGCGGAGCTCTGGAAGCGCAGGTCGGTCTTGAAGTCCTGAGCGATCTCACGGACCAGACGCTGGAAAGGAAGCTTGCGGATCAGCAGCTCGGTGGACTTCTGGTAGCGACGGATCTCTCTCAGTGCGACGGTGCCGGGCCTGTAACGGTGAGGCTTCTTGACGCCGCCGGTGGCCGGGGCGCTTTTACGCGCTGCCTTGGTGGCCAGCTGCTTCCTGGGAGCTTTTCCTCCGGTGGACTTACGAGCGGTCTGTTTGGTTCTTGCCATTGTAGTAGAGTTGTCTTCTTCAACAGAGAAGTATGAGCGAGAGCAGCGTTGGCTCCTCTTTTAAACCGTCAGGCGCACGCGCGTCACCGAGACGGCTTGTTCTTCTCTCCCGCCTGATTGGTCACTTGTGCACGCCTGCCACCTACAGGAACATAACGTCGCTACTGATTGGAGGAATCTGATTTGAACTATTCATTCATTGAATTACAAAAAACAGAAGACATTAAGCTCTTTTAAAAGTTTAAAGACTGGAATTTCTACATTTATTTTTGTCAAAGTTTTGTAATTGTAAGAAACTAAGTTAGTCATCGTTAGTTATCTAATCTTAAACCATTTTTTACTTTTAATATAAGTATCAAAAGTAATATTATGTGAATGCACTGATATAACAAAGAAAACTGTATTGGTCACTTGTGCACGCCTGCCGCCTACAGGAACATAACGTCGCTACTGATTGGAGGAATCAGATTAGCAATATTCATTCTTTACATTAGTTTGAAGATATTTTCAATAACAGTAAATACAACATAGAGACACATATATAAAATATATACAAGTTTATTACTCAAAAAACAAATATATTTACACACAAGAATTTAACACGAAAAATACATTTTCTTTAAACTTCAATTAGTTTTTGTCAATTTTGTTATTTTAAACAATTAACTCGGATAAATAATGCAATGTCATTGATGGAACGTAAGGGGGTTTATATATATATATATATATATATATATATATATATATATATATATATATATATATATATATATATATATATATATATAGTATATATAGTCTTTTCTATTTTTGCAGCAGAATAAATTAAATTACAAAATTAGTCCGGATCAGGTTACAAACATACGAGTCTGGTTCAGTTTTATTCAACTCACTGTTCGAGGTTGAGGTCGAGGTCAGTTTGTGCGATTCAATAACATGTTTTATAGATAATAAGTAACCCTTTTATAATTTGTTAATTTCATCCAACGTTTAAAGAATATCAGTCACGGATTTAAACAGAAATGAGACTTAATTATTAGTATTCAAGTTTGTTCATTTGAAATAAGATCGAGAGAGCAGTGAAACTAGTGAACACGGACTCATCTCTTTAAAAGGGAGTGTGTGGCTCTTAAAAGAGCCTTTTTGTCATTTCGTTGTCGCTGATATTTAACCTCCAAAGCCGTACAGTGTGCGACCTTGTCTCTTCAGAGCGTAGAACACGTCCATGGCGGTCACGGTCTTCCTCTTAGCGTGCTCGGTGTAGGTGACGGCGTCACGGATGACGTTCTCCAGGAACACCTTCAACACACCACGAGTCTCTTCGTAGATCAGGCCGGAGATACGCTTCACTCCACCACGGCGAGCCAGACGGCGGATAGCGGGTTTGGTGATTCCCTGGATGTTGTCACGGAGAACCTTCCAAATCCTTTGCCGCCCTTCCGCTTTTTAAATTACTTTATTGAATATTACATAGTCATAACAAACATAACAAAGTCATAAAACTGTACATATTCAACATGTCCAAAACACACCAAAGAGCCAAAAAAATGTTTACACTTCAGTGAATACATTTCTAAAACACACAAATTTAACACCCAATTATAAAAAGTTAAAATACTCCATTGTCTACACTTTTTTTCATTCATGTCCATTTTCCGCGGACTGCGAGTCTACCGACCGAAACCAGCATCTCAGATAGATCCTTAGAGAAAACATTTTTAACACACGTTTTGAAGTGGCACGTTTGCAGCTGCTTGTATTCGTGGAAACCACCGTGGCACATGTCTGAAATTAACTTGTAAATCTTTTTACTTGAGTCATTGATCCAGTTAATTTTCAATTGTTCATATTTCGTTACAAAGTCACTATATATGAGATGGTAATATGGGAAACCACTTCTTGCTCTTCCCTTCTTCTTTTCCCATCTTGATTTAAGACAAAAAACAATAACAATATGGATCGCCATATTGTTTTTCGACTGATAGCTGAAGCAATATTCCTACAAAAAGCGATGTTTAATTTTAATTGCAAATCCATTGCTCCGAGTCCCCGGTATCTACGGTCTTTATAGACTAGTTTACGTGTCGTGACTTCTCTGGTGGTTCCCCAAATAAAATGTACTACCTGTTTATTTATGTTCTTCATCGTATGGGCTTTTGGAGGGAAGATATTTGCTAAGAATATTAATTTCGACAACACAAAGGTCTTAATTATTGAAATTCTTAGTTTGTAATTTGTGGTTTTATTGTCCCATTTTCCAAGTTCTTCTATGACCTCTTTTTCTTTTTTCTTCCAGTTCTCCTCGTAGCTACATACATTAGAAAACATTATTCCAAGAATACAAACTTCATTTTGGTCTTTAATATTAATCTTTGGTTTGTTATTTATTTCACCAAACCACACACTCTCGGTTTTGTTTTGGTTCAATTTAGCTCCAGAGGCTTTTCCGTAATTACATAGATGTTCGTTTATAATGTCCAACTCTGTTAGATTATTTACGACTACAACAATGTCATCTGCATACGCCATTATTACCCCCCTCTCTCAATCAGTTGTGTCGGTACCCTTTAACCTTAGGTCTTCTTTAATCCTTCTCAAGAGAGGGTTAATAGCGAGGACGTACAATGCTGCAGACAGAAGGCAGCCCTGTTTTAAGCCTCTTTTTATGCAGAACTGTTCAGTTAAAGTGCCATTTATATTAACTTGCACAGTGGAATCAGCATACAAAAGTTTGATTTTATCAATAAAACTTTGTTTAAAACCATAGCTCTTTAAAACATGCCACAAGTAATCTCTGGATACATAGTCAAAAGCTTTCCTTTGATCTAGTGTTAGAATGTAAAAGTTTTGTTTGTTTTCCATTATATTTCTGAGAGTTGCAAGATTGTCCCACATTAACCTCCCCTTTATTGATCAGGTTTGTTCTTGTGCAATAATTTTTCCCAAAATCGGGTTCAGTCGGTTCATTATGATATTTGCTAATATTTTGTAATCAATGTTGGTCATAGCTATTTGCCTCCAGTTGTTGAGGTCTTTGCAGTCTCCTTTTTTTAAAAACAAGTGCCATCACACCTTTGTAAAAGGAGGGGTGGAGGATCCTTGATGTTATTCCTTCATTAAAAAATACAGTAAGTAACGGAGAAATGTCTTCAACGCAAAACTGATAAAACTCACAAGGAAGTCCATCCGGACCTGGAGCTTTCCCTCGATTTAATTTTAAAATGGCTTCTTTTACTTCATGTATAGCGATTTCAGAGTTGTTGTATTGAAGGTTTGGTATTTCTTGTCATGTCATTTATAAAATATTTCATTTGCGCTTCTGATATTTCGATTTCTTTATACATTTCTTCACAGAGTGCTTTGATCGTTTCCCTTTTTCATTTTTCTTCTGTGATCTGTTCACCATTTTCATTATTTATCGTTGAAATGTTTTTATTACTTAGATTAGTTCTGTACTTTTTAATTAATTGGTTTATATTGCACACATCTTTATCTTTTATCCCGGCCTGTATTCGTAAATGTTGTGACACATCATTCATTTTGGTCAATTCCGATTTAATGTCCTTCATCTCTTCTTCTTCTTCCATCGTTATATTGTTTTCTTAGTTATGTACGCCATCATGAGTTCTTTGTACCTTTGGTTTTTTTGTTTATTCAAAACTTTACATTTGTATTTGAAGAACCTTTTTAATCTTTCCTTCATATACTCCCAGAGTTCTCGTTTAGAGTGAAAAAATACCTCTAGGTTCTTGATTAGATGTATTTCAGCGATTAGTTCCTCTATGACGTCTTTTTCTTGTAGTATATCAATATTTAACTTCCAATAACCTCTTTGTTCGCTTTTGATACATATACTCGGTCTATCCGTGTCTTAACCTTCACGTCAAAGCGGGTAAAATCTATTTTGTGCGGGTACAAAACTCTAAAAACATCTCTCATGTCACAACTTTCACTCAACTCCTTCAGTGCTTTCCCCTCTCTCGGCAGTTTCAGGGGTCTTTTTCGTCTGTGTACGCGTTGAAATCACCACACAATACAGTGTTATACCCGGCAGAAAACAATTCTTGTACTTTTTTAAAAATCCTTACTTTGGTGGCAGCGTCTGGTGGAGTGTATACATTAATGACTCTTAATTTAGTGCCCATATAAAAACAATCAACTAATAAAATTCGTCCTGGGATTATTTCCCTCGTTTTAAAAATATCAATTTTGTTCTTTAAAAATATTGCAATTGGATTGACTTGGTGATCCCAGTAGAGGCAACTGGATTAGATCGTTTCTGGCTTTTTACTATGTTATTGTATGATTTGGGGCACTGGAAAAAGGTATGTGACCCCCCACACAGGCTACATGTAGCTGCTTGTGTGCACTCCTTGGCTTTGTGGCCAAGGCCCGCACATTTCCAGCACTTTATTTCAACACTGTCTTTCACCTGGTGCTCCGTGCTGTCACATACAAAACACCTTGTAGCTTGACCGGGGTAGAATATTATTCCGCTGTAAGGGCCAAGAGAGACTGCATTTGGAATCCGTGCGGCTCCAGAGTTGGTGTTGTTTAATTTAACCCTATATTTGCGGATGCCATACCAGATTCTAAACTCATCCAAAGGTTTATAGGGCTCTTCGAGGATTGTGCAGAATCTGCCCAGGAAAGTAGCCACATCCTGATCAGAAACTCTGCCTGTCCAAAATTTCACAACTATGTTGATGATGTCTATTGTGACAGACGAGTCGATCTGCCACACTTTCCATCTGCTGTCTTTTATGTTGTTCGTGTACTTTTCTAAGAATTTCCTAAATTCGGATTCTTGGTAAAAACAGAGCTCGAACTCTCTCCTGTTCGGAAGTGGTATGAAGGAATAAATGTCCTTGGCACTTATCCAGCCAGATTTAAATAAGAGCTCTTTTCCCACATATTCTCGGGACGGAGGTCCTCCTTCTCCTGTATATTTAAGCCTCACCCAATTCTGGGTGAAACGTGAGCCATAGGACGCCATGTCCCAGGCGACTGACTGTCTTTGCACAATGTTCGTTCACAAGTAAAGATCCGCACTTACTTTTTTTTGAAAAGCGCGTTGATATGTTTGCTTGATTTACTTTGTTTGTCACTTTCCAAAGATACTACTTAATTGCCGCCCTTCCCTCGTCCAGACATCGTTGTAGTTTGGGTGTTCAAACTGCGAGTGTTGAGCGCCAGTGAAGCCGCTGCACTTCGTTAAACTGAGCGGACGTTTTTAAAGACAGGGGCAGTGGTTTTAAAAATAAAGGCCAAAAATGCGATGACGTCACTTTTAAAAAGAAATCCAGTCAATACAAACGTTACAATGACCGTTTTGAAGATGGGTTCACATTAATTTATAATAAATTAATCTTTTAATTCATATTTATCGTGGATTATACGTCTTCTTATACTTTATACTTTTGCTTTTGGCTACTCCCTTCAGGGGTGGCCACAGCGAATCAACCTCCTGGATCATATGTCTAAGAGGTGAAAATTAACTTTCTGAACGTTAAAAACACGCATCTCTTACCACACGTGCTGTAAAAAACTGTTGTCACAATTACATCATTAGATATTACCTTATTATGAATTACCATCATGCATCTTGTTGTAATTTATAACGAATTAATTATTAACTAAAATAAATAGTTTTGTTGATGAGGCATACGTACAGATTTTCACATAAAGTTCTCCACCAAGAGAAAACAACTCTGTATGGATGAAGGAAGCTGAAACACTCGGATCTGATACACGTGTGTATTTGATAAATTTCAAAAGTGAGAGCCGAGTTGAATATATAATTAATGTTCTTCTCTTGGTTGTGACATTTGCAGTGTGCGCATTTCAAAGCGCAATATGATAGATTTTAAAACAGTGTCTTTGGTGCATTTTTGACCTGACACGAACTTAACATGCTTGGGAGCAAATTTTATCAGTATCTAACACAAGATTAGAGCTACTTAAATATTGATCAATGAATGTAGTGTATGGCTGTTAATTATGAGTGCATAAAACAAAACAAAAAAAGTTTCAATTTGTAACACTGGAAAGAACATACTGATTAAAATACGGTTTTGACCCAGCAGGTGGGCTAATCAAATATTTGCAAGGATGTGGTTTATCAGAAACCGAAACTTTTATTGGCAGTGTTGTAAACATGGGAATCATACGGTCACATCACTGCGGAAGAAAAGATATCAGCACCTTCAAGCAAACACCCACGAAAGCTCACCTCAAACAAGCCGCACCGCATCTCAGACTAACAAAATGAAAAACAAAATAATCGAGATACGAGAAGGAGAGGGGGGAAAAAAAGGCATGTTATGATGTACTGCCATGATCACACACTGAATTTTAGCATTAACCTAGCAAACTGAAACCATACAATTAATATTTGGAGCTAAACGACGAAAGCTCAAGAGATGAAGTGAGTGGCTCTGAAAAGAGCCGTTGGGTTGTAGGAGCGAGGTTTACTTGGAGCTGGTGTACTTGGTGACGGCTCTGGTGCCTTTAGACACAGCGTGCTTGGCCAGCTGACCAGGCAGCAGCAGACGCACAGCAGTCTGGATCTCCTGGGAAGAAATGGTGGAGCGCTTGTTGTAGTGAGCCAAGCGAGACGCTTCTCCGGCGATGCGCTCAAAGATGTTGTTGACGAACGAGTTCATGATGCCCATGGCCTTGGAGGAGATGCCGGTGTCGGGGTGGACCTGCTTCAGCACCTTGTACACGTAGATGGCGTAACTCTCCTTCCTGGACTTCCTCCTCTTTTTGCCGCCTTTGACGGCGGTCTTGGTGACGGCTTTCTTGGAGCCCTTCTTGGGCGCAGGCTTGGCTGGATCAGGCATGATGACGTTGGTCGATACCGGGTGACTGGCTTCAGCTCAGCGGACATTTTTATATTCGTGCTGCTGCTCCGGCAAGTGTGTGGTTTCCTTATCCTGATTGGCTGCTTCAAAAAGTGGCGGGCTGATCTGCTTCTCAATAGTTTTAGGGGCTTTGTGTATAGTTTATGTCTGTATGTAACGGTCCAATTAGGTTGAATTTATGTAACATGGTCAAATTATTATTTATATTTCACGAGCGTGTGTGAATACACAAATGAGTATATTTTTTTGATCGCTATTATCACTGGATCTGCTTATATCTGCAAATGTCCGGACAATGGGAATAAATGCCCAAAGGGCTGGTGAACACATCAGTTATAGTGGATCTCCTTCCTCATGCAAATCAACGCATTATAGTTACAATTGTTTATTTGATTTATTTTTGTATTAGTCGGTCAGTGCTAATTCGTTCCTTTCTCAGTTCGGTTGAGCTCAGCCGCGGCCGGTGCCGGTGGGAGGGATTCTATGACTCACTGAACCCTCGGCGTCAGCGAACGACTCAGCCAGCTGTAACGATGACAGCTTATATAGGTGTGCCTGGTTTAAGTAACTGATGTTCATGTTCTTTATAACTCCGGACACAAGGGGGCGTCGCGAGCCCGTGACCAGAGCAAGTCGAGTTGTACACGCTGGACTGCTTGTTTACATGCTGCTGAATACTCCTGATGTACCTTCCTTCAAGCAAGAGTGTTATATTTAAACCTACAATTGAGAACAACACATGGTGTCAGAAGACGGTCTTGAAGAAAGGTGATGGATGGACATTAATAGCGAGGACGAGCTAACTAACACAGCCAACCACCAGCTAAGTAAACGTTTGAGTTGATAACTCGCCGCAAGAGTGAGAATTATATCGACAACATCATGGAAGGCCTACATCCACCACCCGCTCTTCAACTTACTGGAAATGTTGCTGAAAATTGGAGAAGATTTAAACAACGCTTTGCACTGTACATGTCGGCAATTGGACTCGACAATGCCAGTGTTAAGAAGCGGCTGTGTTTCTAAACGTGTTCGGTGAGGATGCCTTGAAGACGAAATGAAGATGGATATAATGATAGAAATCTTTGAAATGTACTGCATTCCGAAGACAAATGTGACATTTGAAAGGCAAAGATTCTTCACATGCGCACAGAGAGACAATTGATCAGTATGTGACAGAACTATGAAATGAAAGCAAAACATGTGAGTCAGAGAATTGACTGACTCTTTGATAAAAGACAGACTGGTGTGTGGGATTCCTGATAATGGTCTAAGAGAACGTCAATTGAGAGAAGAAAAGAACCTGTAAAAAGCAATGAAACTATGCAGAGCAGCAGAAGTAGTGAAAGTTCAACCAAAATAACTGTTAAGAGATGGCTGCAAAGTAGATGCTGTAAATGTAAAAAACACAGAGAGAGAAAAGTGCTGTCTCAGAAAATAAACAGAAATCAAAATCGCCAGGATACAGTAAAGAAAAGATCTGTGGTCAATGTGGCATGCAACATCCTCCTAAAAAATGCCCAGCTTGTGGTAAAACATGCAACAACTGTAACAAAAATAACCATTATGCTCGGAGCTGCAGAAATCCAACCCCAAAACAAAGCAAAGACCAGACAGTGGATGAAGATGGCACAGAGGAATTCTATGTAGATGCTGTGACAGAAAACAAAATGGAAAAAAAGGATTGGATGATGAAATTCAAAGTAAATGACACGTATGTG